>NC_056744.1:123364815-123664815 GCF_019279795.1 Protopterus annectens | reverse complement strand
GCAGAATTTTTCTTGCAGATAACCGGGTCTTTGTTGCCAACA
Organism: Protopterus annectens; assembly: GCF_019279795.1. Lineage (NCBI taxonomy): Eukaryota > Metazoa > Chordata > Ceratodontiformes > Protopteridae > Protopterus > Protopterus annectens. Next base: position 123,664,773 of record NC_056744.1, on the reverse strand, counting down.
TTTTGAAATAAGTAGTCAGTTGTCTGTGTTTGTCTGGCGTGAGATAAGCCATCTGGGCAGTTGTATTTAAGCTTGCACCCAGGAATATTATCTCTTGAGTGGGTGCGAGTTTTGATTTCTTTTCATTTACTGTGTACTCTAGATGTCAGTAATATTTTTACAAACGTCAGATGCTGTAGTAGAATGTCCTTGTTCTCCGCTTGAATAAGGCAGTCATCCAAGTAAGGATATATTTGTATTACTCTTTGTCTGCAAAATGCAATTACTGGTGCCAGGCACTTGGTGAAGACCCTGGGTGCAGTAGATAAGCCAAAGGGCAGTGCAGAGAATTGGTAGTGCATTGAGCCAGCTTTGAATCTGAGGCATCTTCTGCACATTTGTCTGACTGGGACATGCAGGTATGCCTCTTTTAGGTCCAAAGTTACGAGCCAAGCCTTCATGCCCAACATGGGCAGAAGCTGCTGTAGAGTCAACATCTTGAATTTTGGAATATCCAGATATGTGTAGAGTAGATAGGTCCAGTATAGGTCTCCAGGCTTTGTCTTTTCTGGGTACCAAGAATAGTCTAATAGAATCCTTGACCCTGCTCTTGTCTTGGTACTTGTTGAATGGCCCTCATGTCCATGAGGGATGAAACTTGTTTTTGTGCCTCTGCCCATTGATTGTGTGGCAGATCTGGAATACCGTTTTGCCTTGGCAGGGTGTGAAAGTGGAACCTAAAGCCTTGTGTAATTATATTTAGAACCCATTTGTCCTGGGTGATCATGTGCCAATTTTGTGAAAAAAATGCTAATTTTCCTCCCAAAGGGGCTGCCAAAAGATAAGTGCTTGGTGCTGGAAGTGGGAAGTCATTGAGACTGTTTTCCGTATGGCTGTGATTTTTCCTCTCCGCTTTTGGAGGTAGATGCACCCCATTGTTTAGGCCTGTATGAACCTTGGGGCTGTGATCTGCCTTGGGGGCATCTATCTGCCCCTTTGTGGTCTACCTGACACTGGAAAGGACCAACTTTGTGTAGGCCAGTTCCTGCAAGAAATCCTTGACGGTTTGCATAGATTTAGCTTTGTCCTCCATTTTCTTCAACACCTCTTCTGCTTTAGCACCAAACAAAGTATCATGCTGTAAAGGAGCATCTAATAGTTTTGCTTTAACATGATCTGGCAAATTCTGTTCTTTTAACCAAGCATGCCTCCTAATGACAGAACCTGTAACAGTGGCCCTGCAGGAGGCCTCAAGAGAATCAAAACCACATTGCAAAGTATGCTTTCCAACTTGTTCTGCTGCATGCAATAAATCCTGCATTTCCTTATTGTCTGCACATTCTGTACTTGCTGGCATTTTCTGTTTAAGCAAAGACATAAGATATTGCTGATACTTAAGCATATGAAATTGGCAATTTAAGGCTCTTACAGCCAAGGTAGCAGAGGTATAAATCTTTCTGCCCCATCTGTCTAGAGCTCTAGAATCCCTATCAGAGGGGATTGGGTTTTTTGCAGTAGAAGCCTTGACCCCTTTGGGACCCTGAGAGATGGTTTCAGGGTCTGCTGCAGAGTTCTTATAGAGAAATTTATGTGAGTCAGGAACCCTGTAGTATCTGTCTGGCTTAACCGGAGCTGGTGGTACAGAGTCTGGAGAAAAACTGGACTCTGAAAATACATCGTCTACAATGTCTAAAACAGGCGGAATAGCCAGGGACCTGTGGTGGGGCAATAAAAGGACATCTCTGAGTCTTTTCTTGGATTCTGAGTAGTCTTGGCTCTCCCAGTGAAAATGCTCCCTCATAGAATGCAGTGTTTCTCCAAAAGAATAATCCTCAGGAGGAGAGGCTGAAGGAATAGATTCTTCAGCATCAGAGTCCTCATAGGGAAGAATACAGTAATCCTGTTCAGAGGAGGAATCAGAGGAAATGGAAACCTGGTCTGAAAATTCATATTCTAACTCTTGCCTAAGCCTTTTTTCAGAAGGGGGATGGGAACCCCTGATCAAAGTAATTACGTCTTCGGCCATTTTAAGCATCTGTTTTTTAGGCATGGAGGCCTGTCCAGGTGAATGCTGATGTCTGCTCAGTGGCTCCGGACCCATCTGACAGAATGATTTCCGAGTGTCCAATACCTTGAGTTTTCAGAGGCCCAGTCGGCTCCACATGGGAGTCGGAAGCGGCCTGTGGCTCTGAGGTAGCGGGTGTCAGGGGCTGCGAAAGCACCTCACTGAGAACCGGCGACAGGACTAGAAGAAGCCTCGTCGTCGGTTTTGGATCTCGGCTGCCTGTCCTTTTCTTTTTGTTTTTTGTAAACTCCGGTAGTCAGCTGATCAGACGGCATTATATAGTTAAATCTTCTGCCAAAGTAATGAAATGTAAAAATCATACCGACGCTTAATAGTGCATTGGCTAAATCTGGCACAAAACCGACAACTAGTAACGTTATGGTCAGGGCCTAGGCAAGGAATACAGTAAGAATGAAAATCCTTATGAGGTATTTGCTTCCCACAAGAAATACAGTTATTAACTTTTTCTGACATCGGTCTGGAGCAAGAAAAAAGTTTCCCCAATGGGGTACTTTGCTTTAATGAAGACTTCGGATCTGAAATTCGAATTTGAAAAGTTCAGGGGTTGGCCGACCGGCACTTGCAAACTGCTTTTGCTTCGGGCACCGCACGGCAAGAAAGACTGAAGAAAATGGCGTCTGCTGCATCTTTTATACCCCTGGCGCACTGATGTCAGGGAAGAGGCGACAGCAACCGATGCCGGTCCTAGACTTTGGAACTCAGGCCGACTGCGGGTAGCCTGCCGGCAGGATAACCCAAATGTAATGACTGCAACAGTGAAACACGATGAACATCGGGCCTAGCCCTGAACAGAGGGGTAGGCGAGATAGAGAACAAACAAGCAACAAAGTCTAGAATAGGTTCTAAATAAAAAAATGGACCTATGCCTAAAAAAAAAATTAGCAATAACTAGCACACAGAAAAGAAGGGATACCAGTAAGGAAAGGCCTGCGGAAGCGAACACCAACAATTAGCAATAAAATTCAGAAAGCACACTTACTACAAGATAATTGTAAGCTATTAATACTAAACAAACTATTATAGTCACAATCACAATAGAAAACTGAATAAGCAAAAAATTCCAACTTAGCCAAGGCCAAGAAAGAGCACTTCTGAACTCGTAGACACGGCAAACGAGATCTGGGGATTCTTACTAGTGCATTATGGGATATCTACCCTGCCACAAGCCGACAGAGACTTCGAGCTTTGTAACCGGCAGAGTCGGAGCCAAGGAGTGGCTCCAAACCCATATGTAAGAATAAAGGCGAGATAGGACTACAGAACATCCAAAATTATTATGACAGAATATGCAAGTATTATGACTGTGCTAAGTCCTGCAACTGGTGTGCTACACATTACATTAGTGGCTATACTGATGAACTAATTTCACAAGTGAATGTTTTGTGCAACTGCGTGTTGGGAGGGGGGGGGTGTCTTAACAAACACATTTTTATATATATGAATGATCTTAAATAAAATTGCAAAATACTCTGCACAAATTAGACAAGCTCGATATTAATAGTTCACACAAACATTTAGTTGCAAAACTACAATTAGGATCTGAAGTACTTTGACAAAACGTTTGTAGCTGCCAACCTGTCAGCCAACTTCTTTGTCCCAGCAAATTAATGACATTTTGTTACAAGTCATCCCTCTCACAGAAATCAACTGCTGCAAAAAAAATACCGAAATATATCCTGCAACATGAGTTACTGCATACCATTTCAATGAAAATACACAAAATAAGTTCACAATTTTACTTTTTTTGCTCTTGATGTCCTTCTCTCTCTACCTCTCCCATCTGTCTTATCACGAGGCTCCACCTCTATCGCCAGAACAAGTTGGAAAGGAAAAGTACAGTTTTGCACCTACCATAAATGTAGATGTTCGAGTGTTCACCCTGCTGCAGTCATCACACTCGGGTTATCCTGTCGTCAGGCGGTCCCGCAGTCGGCCGGATTTCCAAAGTCTTGGTCCGACGTCGGTTGCTGTCGCCTCATCCCTGACGTCAGAGCGCCAGGGGTACATATATTGCAAACAATGCCATTTTCTTCAGTTTTTCTTGCCCCAGATGTCAGGTGCCCCCAAAAAGGTGATCCAAATTAGTACCAAAAGGTGTGAACACTGTACAAACACAAAATCCTTTCAGCTATAAGCAAATACATCAGAAAGGCATAGTAAAGATTTAGCCAATAGATCAGAGGGGTTGGAGGGAGGGTAACCTGGACTGCAGCAGGGTGAACACTCGAACATCTACATTTATGGTAGGTACAAAACTGTACTATGTTCATCGTGTTTCCCTGCTGCAATCACACTTGGGTTGAGTCCCAAAGCTAAGGTAGGGTGGAGGCATCATAGAAGGTTAGTGGAGGCAATGAGGCCCTGCAGAACTCCAGTGGCGCAGCCTGCCCTGGACTTAGAATAAAGAGGTAAGTGATAGTGTTTGGTGAAGGTGTGTACAGAACTCCAAGTTGCAGCTTCTAAAATTTCCCTGGTAGGAACCCCCCCTGGGAAAGGCTGTACAGGTAGCTGTTGCCCTGGTAGAGTGGGATCTAATGGTAGGAGGAACTGGTTTCCCATGATGGGTAGAGCAGAATCGTATGCAATGGCCTATCCATTTAGAAATGGTTTGCTTGGATATGGCCCTCCCTTGAGAAGCTGCAGCATAGGAAACAAAGAGATGGTCAGTTTTTCTGAAAGCCTTAGTTTTATCCAAGTAGTAACTAAGCTGCCTGTGAATGTCCAAGGAATGCAGGAGTCTCTCACCTTTGTTCTGTGGATTGGGGAACAAAGTGGGTAGGTGGATGGTTTGATTTAAAGCTACACTGGAAACCACCTTAGGCATGAAGGAAGGATTAGTTCGTAGAGAAACTCTGTCTTGATGAAAAATGAGGAAAGGTTCCACTGCCATAAGTGCCTGTAATTCTGAGACTCTCCTAGCAGAAGTTATTGCCAGGAGCAGGGCAGTCTTCCAGGATAGGAACTGAAGGTCTACAGAAAAAGCTGGTTCAAAGGGAGGTAGCGTTAGTTTTTCCAGAACAAAGTTGAGGTCCCATGTTGGTGTAGGGGCTCTTCTAGGTGGTCTAATGTTTTTTGCCCCTCTGAGGAACTGCCTTAGAAGAGGTTTTGAAAATAAAGGTGGATTCGTGTCGTAGTGAGCTGAAATAGCTGAAGCATGGATTTTAATGGAGGAGAAGGAAAGTCCTTTATGCAACATCGCAGCTAAATACTGCAGAATGTGAGGCATATGAGGCTGAGTTGTGTCTTGGCCTTTAGCTTGGTTCCCAAGCACAAAACCTTTTCCATTTGTCCGAGTAAGCCTTCCTGGTGCTTGGCCTCCTGGCCTCTAGAATAACATCCAGAACTACTTGTGAAAGAGGGGCTGGTGGGATGCTTAATTGATTTGCCATGCAGCCAGGTTTAAGGTTTTGATCAGGTTGTGTAGAATCTGCTTGTCTTGCTGCATGAGCAAATGAGGTATTTGAGGCAATATCCATGGTGGGCTGTAAGCCATATTCTTCAATAGCGGGTACCAGTGCTGGCGTGGCCAGTCTGGGGCTATGAGAATCAGTCGAGGTTTCTCCTTTTTGACCTTCAAAAGAACCTTTGTGAGAAGAGGTAATGGAGGAAAGGCATATGCTGTCAGGTTTTTCCAACTGAAGGAGAGAGCGTCCACTTACCAAGCTTGATGGTGGAATGTCCTTGTACAAAATTTTGTCAGCTGGTAGTTTTGAGAACTGGCAAACAGGTCTATATTTGGTAGACCCCCATCTTTGAGTTATTGTAAATATTTGTGGGTCTAGCTTCCACTCGTGGGGATCTTTGATGTTTCTGCTTAGGTCATCTGCCAGTGTGTTTTTCTGTCCTGGCAGGAATTGAGCTTGTAACTGGACTTGGTAGGCCAGAGCTGTGTTCCATAAGATTATTGCTTGCCTGCAAAGAGGGTAGGAATGTGTGCCCCCTTGTTTATTTATGTACCATATTACTGTGGTGTTGTCTGTCTTTATTGCAAGTTGTCCTGGCTGTAGTAGATCCATGAAGGCTGTCAGAGCTTTCTGTACAGCTAGCATCTCTTTTTGGTTTGTGCGCAGTTTTCTTTGTTCTGCAGTCCATAGGCCTTGAATGCATTTGCCCTGCCATGTGTGCCCCCCAGGCATAGTCTGAAGCATCTGTTGTGATAGTTTGCCTGGGTGGGGGCAAGGTGAAAGGCTGACCCTTGTTGAGGTGACATGCCTGTGCCCACCATAGAAATTCCTGTTGAAGGCAGGGAATGAGAGATATCACTGTGTCCAAGCTGTGGCTGTGTTGAGACCATACGCTTTTTAGGTACCACTGTAATTTCCTCATATGCAGTTTTGCAAATGGCATTATCAGAATGCAAGATGCCATGAAGCCCAAAGCCTGCAGAATTTTTCTTGCAGTTAATTGCATCTTTGTTGCCATTGCCTTGAAATATTGAGTCAGTTGTAATTGCTTGTCTGGTGTAAGATAAGCCTTCTGGGCCGTTGTGTCCAAGCTGGCACCCAGGAATGTCATTTTTTGTGAGGGTACTAGTTTTGACTTCTTTTCGTTTACTGTGTACCCCAGACAATTTAGTAGATGCTTCACAAAAGCCAGATGTTGTAAGAGAATGTCTTTTCTTTCTGCTTGGATGAGGCAGTCATCCAGATATGGATATATTTGAATTCCTCTTTGTCTGCAGTATGCAATTACTGGTGTCAGGCATTTTGTGAATACTCTGGGCGCAGTAGATAAGCCAAAGGGCAGTGCAGAGAATTGATAAGGGCTTGAACCTGCAATGAAACGGAGGTATCTTCTGCAACTTTGTCTGATAGGGACATGCAGGTATGCCTCCTTGAGGTCCAACGTTACCAGCCATGCTTCCTTGCCCAATATGGGAAGTAGCTGCTGTAGTGTTAGCATCTTGAATTTGGGAACTTGTAAGTGTTTAGAATTGAAAGGTCCAGAATTGGTCTCCAAGCATTTTCTTTTCTGGGTACTAGGAAGAGTCTTGAGTAAAATCCTTGGCCTTGCTCTTGAGTTGGTACCCTTTGAATGGCTCACATGGCCATGAGAGCTGTAATTTGTTTTTGAGCCTTTGCCCTTTGATTTTGTGGCAGGTTTGGCATTCCTCTTTTTATTGGCAAGGTGTGAAAGTGGAATCTGTATCCTCGTAAAATTATGTCTAGAACCCATTTGTCCTTTGTGACCATGTGCCAGTAGTCTGCAAATAGTGGTAGTCCCCCCCCCCCCCCAAGAGGGCTGACAAAAGAGCTTTGTTTGGCCAGCTGAGGTGCAAGTCATTGAGTTTGCCTTCTGGTGGGTTGAGACCTGTCTTTCTCCTCCCTTCTGGGTTGGAGTGCCCCATTGGCAAGGCTTATACTGAGCTTGTGGTTGTCCTCTGCCTATTGTGCGCCTGTATTTACCCCTCTGAGGCCTGTCAGTGGCTGGAAAGGAACAATTTTTTGTTGGCCAGTTTCTGCTGAAGCGAGGGGGTTGTACTTGTAGGAAATCTTTGACTGTCTGCATTGATTTCGCCTTATCTTCCATTTTCTTTAAAACTACTTCTGCTTTAACACCAAAAAGAACATCCTGCTGTAAGGGAGCATCTAGTAGTTTTGCTTTAACATGATCAGGCAGACTTTGTTCCTTTAACCAGGCATGCCTACGTATAACTGATCCAGTGACAGCTGCTCTGCAGGAGGCCTCTAAAGAATCAAACCCACATTGTAAGGTATGTTTGCCCACCTGCTCGGTGGCGTGCAACAAATCCTGTACTATTTTCATTTCAGATTGTTGAGGTAGGGTGGTTATCTTTTGTTTTAACTGAGAGATCAGAAATTGCTGATACTTAAGCATATGAAATTGACAGTTTAGTGCTCTCATAGCTAAAGTGGCTGAGGTGTAAACCTTTTTCCCCCATCTGTCTAGTGCTCTTGAATCCCTTTCAGAAGGTACTGGATTTTTAGCCATGGAAGCCTTAGCCCCCTTGGGACCCTGGGAGATAGTCTCTGGGTCAGCTACTGGGCTTTTGTAAAGGAATTTGTGGGAATCAGGTACTCTGTAGTATCTGTCAGGCTTGGCCGGAGAAGGAGGTAGTGAGTCAGGGTTGAAACTGGATTCTAAGTAGACATCATTCACAATGTCCAAAACAGGAGGGATGGCTAGAGTTCTGTGTTGGGGGAGTAAAAAAAACTCTGAGTCTTTTCTTGGAATCAGAGTAATCCTGACCTTCCCAGTGAAAAAGTTCCCTCATGGTGAGTAAAGTTTCCCCAAAAGAGTAATCTTCTGGAGGGGAAGCTGAGGGAATAGAGTCCTCAGCATCAGAATCTTCATAAGGAGAGAAGGAATAGTCTTGGTCCTCAGAGGAATCCGAAGAAATAGACAGCTGTTCAGAGGAAGCAGAATCTTCCTCTTGTCTAGGCCTTTTGTCAGGAGGAGGCTGTGAACCCCTGATAAGAGAAATCAAATCTTCAGCCATTTTGAGCATCTGTTTCTTAGGCATAGGGCCTTGAACAAGAGACTGAAGTGAAGCCTTTTTCGATTTATGAGGAGTCTTCGACTTGGAAAACGTTTTGACTGTAAGAGTCGTCTGTCTGAAAACGCCTTCAGAAACCAATGGCGTTTCAGAAGTACCGACGTCCTAGGAAGGTAAATAGTCGGAAGGGCCTGAAGTAAAAGGCTGCGTCGGCCTAGTACATTCCGTCAAAATATCTGTAGTGGTGTAGAGTTCCAGAACTGCGGTAGTCAGAGGCTGCGTTGGAGCCTGACTGATAACGACAAGAAGTGACGTCGTGATCAGGGCCTAGGCGAGGTATGCAATAAGAATGAAAATCCTTATGAGGTATTTGCTTCCCACAAGAAATACAATTGTTAACTTTTTCTGACATCGGTCTGAGGCAAGAAAAGTTTCCCCAACGGGGTAATTGGCTTTATAGAAGACTTCGGTCTGAAATTCGAATTCGAAAATCTCAGGAGTCATCCGACCGGCACTTGCGAACTGCTTCTGCTTCGGGCACCGCACAGCAAGAAAGACTGAAGAAAATGGCGTTGGTTGCAATATATGTACCCCTGGCGCTCTGATGTCAGGGATGAGGTGACAGCAACCGACGTCGGACCAAGACTTTGGAAATCCGGCCGACTGCAGGACCGCCTGACGACAGGATAACCAGAGTGTGATGACTGCAGCAGGGTAACACGATGAACATCAAGGCACTCAACTGCAGCATTAACCTGAGAGTAGCAGATGGTTCTACGAATGTGGTCTACCCTTAACCCAGCCCCTGTGCACACTGTGCATCATATCAGTGCAATTCATGGGTACACCCCTTACTGCTGATGATATGCCTGTGCAGTTGCAGTACTTTTGCCCTTGGCCTCACAACATTTAATCACTCAGTTCCCAGCCCCTGGCCAGGTCCTCCAATATCCATTGCCCAGTACTTGAACTTGGGTCTCCTAGAACAGCTAGGGCTCCATACTTGTGTACCAAATCTAGAACTAGGAAACACAGCAACACCAACAAACACGTTAAACTTATATACACATTCGCCAATCCATGCATGAAAAGTACAGTTGTGTAACTACCATAAATGTAGATGTACGAGTGTATTCACTGTTGCAGTCATTACACCTGGGTTATCCTGCTGGCAGGCGACCCGCAGTCGGCCCGAGTTCCAAAGTCTTGGTCCAGCGTCGGTTGCTGTCGCCTCTTCCCTGACGTCAGTGCGCCAGGGGTATAAAAGTTGCAAATGATGCCATTTTCTTCAGTTTTTCTTGCCCCAGAAGTCAGGTGTCCCCAGATTGGAAGGCTGAAAAGATAAAAATATGCCAAACAACCATGCATATATTACTATAAACATTTCCTTCATCTACAAGCAAATGGGTTGTATAGAGTTGAGAAGTACAGAATAGTCCCAGCAAAGAGGGGGATGGAGGGTGGGTAACCTGGACTGGAACAATGAATACACTCGAACATCTACATTTATGGTAGGTACACAACTGTACTATGTTCATCGTGTTTCACTGTTGCAGTCATTACACTTGGGTAGAATCCCAAAGCTGAGGTTGGGTGGCTGGGTCTAGATTGGATTTGGTGAGGCTAACAAGCCCTGCAGAACTGCAGTGGCAAAGCCTGCTCTGGATATGGAGTAGAGAAGTAGGTGGTAGTGCTTGGTAAAAGTGTCCACTGAGCTCCAGGATGCAGCTTCTAATATGTCTTTGGTTGGTACTCCTCTGAGGAAAGCTGCTAAAGTGGCTGCTGCTCTGGTAGAATGAGGCCTAATGCCCTTAGGCACAGATTTGCCATGTTGTGCATAACAGAAGTGGATGCAGTGTCCTATCCATTTGGAGATTGTCTGCTTTGTAATAGGCTTTCCTTGTGATCCTGCAGCATAAGCTACAAACAGTTGCTCAGTTTTTCTGAAAGCTTTTGTTTTGTCAAAGTAAAATCATAGCTGCCTGTGTATATCCAAAGTGGGCAGAAGTCTTTCCTCTTTATTCTGGGGATTAGGGTAGAAAGTAGGTAAATGAATGGTTTGGTTTAAGGCCACATTGGAGACCACTTTTGGCATGAATGCTGGGTTTGTCCTAAGAGAAACCCTGTCCTGATGAAAAATGAGGCAAGGTTCCACAGCCATCAATGCCTGTAACTCTGAGACTCTTCTTGCTGAAGTTATTGCTAGGAGCAGAGCAGTTTTCCATGACAAGAATTTTAGATCAGCTATGCTGGCTGGTTCAAATGGAGGCAGTGTTAGTTTTTCTAAAACAAAGTTGAGGTCCCAAGTAGGTACTGGTGCTCTCCTAGGGGGTCTTATATTCTTTGCCCCTCTGAGGTACTGTCGTAGGAGAGGATGTGAAAAAATAGGAGGATCCGTATTGTAATGAGCTGAAATGGCAGAGGCATGGATTTTAAATAGATGAAAAAGACAGGCCTTTGTCCAACATCTCAGTCAGGTATTGCAAAATCGGAGGTATATTAGGGACCAGTGGGTCGAGCCCTTGTGCCTGGTTCCAAGCACATAATCTCTTCCATTTTTCTGCATAAGATTTCCTAGTGCTAGGCCTCCTGGCTTCCAAAATTACATCCATAACAGCTTTAGAGAGAGGTGCAGTCTGAGTGGCTACATTACCTGCCATGCTGCCAGGTTTAAGGTTCTGAGTCGACTGTGCAGAATCTGATTGTTTTGCTGTGTCAGAAGATGATGGATATGAGGTAGAGGCCAAGGTGGGCCTCGAGACAAAGTTTTTAGGATTGGGTATCAGTGCTGGTGTAGCCAGTCTGGTGCAATCAGTATCATTTTTGGCCTCTCTTGTCTGACTTTTAGTAGCACCTTGGTGAGAAGAGGCATCGGAGGGAAGGCATAGACTGCCAGGTTTTTCCAGCTGAAAGATAGAGCATCCACTTTCGATGCTTGACAGTGATAAGTCCTTGTGCAAAATTTCTGTATTTGGCAATTGTGAGGAGAGGCAAAAAGATCTATGTCTGGGCTTCCCCATTTCCTTATCATCATGTTGAACACTTGTGGATTTAGCTTCCATTCGTGAGGATCCATGAGATTTCTGCTTAGTTCGTCTGCCAGTGTATTTTTTGTTCCTGGCAGGAATTGTGCTTGCAGATGTACCTGGTAGGTCAGTGCTGTGTTCCACAAAGTCATGGCTTGTCTGCATAGGGGATATGAATGTGTGCCCCCTTGCTTGTTTATGTACCACATAACTGTGGTGTTGTCCGTCTTTATTAGTAGCTGTCCTGGATGTATTAGGTCCTTGAAGGCTGTCAGGGCATTCTGTACAGCTAGCATCTCTTTTTGATTGATGTGAAGATGCATTTGCTCCTTGGGCCACGTGCCCTGAATACATTTTCCTGCCATATGTGCTCCCCAGGCATAATCCGATGCATCCGTTGTTATTGTCTGCCTGGCTGTAGGTAAGGTGAAAGGCTGTCCCTTGTTGTGGTGACAGGCCTGAGACCACCATCAAAACTCCTGTTGCAGGCATGGAATCAAGGTTATGATGGTCTCTGGGCTGTGACAATGCCGAGTCCAAACACATTTTAGATACCACTGTAGTTTCCTCATATGCAGTTTTGAATATGGAATTAGTAGAATGCAGGATGCCATGTAACCCAGGGCCTGCAGAATTTTTCTTGCAGGGAGCTGGGTCTTTGTTGCCATCACCTGAAAGTAATGAGTCAGTTGCCTTTGTTTGTCTGGCGTGAGATAAGCCATCTGGGCAGTTGTATTTAAGCTTGCACCCAGGAATATTATATCTTGAGACGGCACTAGTTTTGATTTCTTTTCGTTTACTGTGTACCCTAGGCAAATTAGCAATCTTTTTACAAACGCCAAGTGCTTTAGAAGAATGTCCTTGCTCTCTGCTTGAATAAGGCAGTCGTCCAAGTAGGGATAAATTTGAATTCCTTTTTGTCTGCAAAATGCAATTACTGGTGCCAGGCATTTTGTGCAGACCCTGGGCACAGTAGATAAGCCAAAGGGCAGTGCAGAGCATTGGTAATGCATTGAGCCTGCTATAAATCTGAGGTATCTTCTGCACGATTGTCTGATTGGGATGTGCAGGTATGCCTCCTTGAGATCCAAAGTAACTAGCCAAGCCTCCTTGCCCAGCATGGGCAGAAGTTGAAGTGTTAACATTTTGAATTTTGGAACATCCAGGAAAGTATTCAGGATTGACAAGTCCAGTATTGGTCTCCAGGCTTTGTCTTTTCTGGGTACTAAGAAAGGTCTTGAGTAAAATCCTTGTCCCTGTTCTTCTTGTGAAACATTTTGAATAGCTCCCATATCCATAAGAGCAGCAATCTGTTTTTGTGCCTCTGCCCATTGGTTTTGTGGCAGGTTTGGCATACCTTTTGGTTTTGAAGCATGTGGAAGTGGAACCTGTACCCCTGAGAAACTATATTCAGTACCCATTAATCTAGGGTGATCATGTGCCAATTTTCTGAGAAAAGTGCTAGCTTTCCCCCTAGGGGTGCTGTCAAATGGTAAGAGCTTGGCATTTGCAGAGGGAAGTCATTGTGACGGCTTCCTATAAGGTTGTGATTTGTCTTCTCCTTTGGGGGGGCTGAAGCACCCCATTGTTTAGGTCTGTAGGAGCCTTGGGGCTGAGATCTGCCTCTTGGGCGTCTGTATCTGCCTCTTTGTGGCCTGTCAGACACTGGAAAGGACCAATTTTTGAAGGCCAGTTTCTGCTAAATCTAGGTGGTTGAACCTGTAAGAAATCTTTCACCGTTTACATTGACTTTGTTTTATCTTCCATTTTCTTTAACACCTCTTCTGCCTTAACACCAAACAAAGAATCATGCTGTAGAGGAGCATCCAATATTTTTACCTTAACATGGTCAGGTAAACTTTGTTCTTTCAACCAAGCATGTCTTCGAATTACTGAGCCTGTAACTGCGGCTCTACAAGAAGCCTCTAATGAATTAAAACCACATTGCAGAGTATGCTTTCTCACTTGTTCATTCTTTACTGTCAGGACTTTCTATATTTGTAACCATTTTCTGCTTTAACAATGACATGAGATACTATTGATATTTAAGCATGTGAAACCGACAGTTTAAAGCTCTTACAGCTAAAGTAGCAGAAGCATAAACTTTTTTCCCCCATCTGTCCAGAGCTCTGGAATCCCTATCTGAGGGGACAGGATTTTTGGCAGTGGAAGGTTTAACCACTTTAGGACCCTGAGAAATTGTTTCTGGGTCTGCAGTGGGGTTTTTATAAAGGTATTTATGAGAGTCAGGGACCCTGCAGTACCTGTCTGGCTTTACTGGAGCAGGTGGTAAAGAATCTGGAGACAGACTGGATTCAGAAAAAACATCATCTACAATATCAAGCACAGGAGGGATAGCCAGGGGCCTGTGCTGAGGCAATAAAAGGAAATCTCTGAGCCTTTTCTTGGATTCTGAGTAATCCTGGCTCTCCCAATGGAAATGCTCCCTCATGGTGTGCAGGGTTTCCCCAAAGGAATAATCCTCAGGTGGTGAGGCTGAAGGAATGGACTCTTCAGCATCAGAGTCCTCATAGGGAGGGAGGGAGGGAATAGCCCTGATCAGAAGAATCAGAGGAAATGGAAACCTGATCAAAGGAATCATAATCAGCGTCTTGCCTAGGCCTTTTGTCAGGAGGGGGATGGGAGCCCCTGATTAAAGAAATAAGGTCTTCGGCCATTTTAAGCATCTGTTTCTTTGGCATGGATAACTGTTCTGGAGAATGCTGCACTTGTTTCCTTGTTTTTAATGATGTTTTTGACTTTGCCTTTGCTGCTGCAGTAGCCTTAATTGCAAGCTGTGAAGGTCTGAAAACACTCTCAGAAGCCGGTACCTGCTCAGCGGCTCTGGACCCATCTGAGTGTATAGTTTCCGTAGGCCCAATACCTTGAGTTTCCACAGGCCTCGGTGTCTCCACGTGGCTGTCGGTTAGGGCCTGTGGCTCTGAGGTAGCGGGTGTCAGGGGCCGCAAAAGCACCTCACTGAGAGCCAGCAAACCGGCGACTGGCCTAGAAGAGGCTTCATCGTTGGTTTTGGACCTCTGACGCCTGTCTTTTTCTTTGTCTGAGTTTTTTATATATTCCGGTCATCAGTTGTTCCGACAGCATTATATAATTAAATCTTCGTCCAAAATAATGTAAAGCAAAATCAATCCGACATTTAACAGTGCGTTTATTGAATCTAGCACAAAACCGACAACTAGTAACGTCGTGGTCAGGGCCTAGGCAAGGAATGCAGTAAGAGTGAAAGTCCTTATGAGACATTTGCTTCCCACAAGAAATAAAATTAACTTTTACTGACATCGGTCTGGAGCAAGAAAAAGTTTCCCCAACGGGGTACTTAGCTTTATTGAAGACTTCGGTTCTGAAATTCAATTTTGAAAATCTCAGAAGTCGACCGACACTTGCGAACTGCTTTTGCTTCGGGCATCGCGCGGCAAGAAAGACTGAAGAAAATGTCGTAGGTTGCAACTTTTCTACCCCTGGCGCACTGACGTCAGGGAAGAGGCGACAGCAACTGACGCAGGACCAAGACTTTGGACCTCGGGCCGACTGCAGGTCGCCTGCCAGCAGGATAACCCAAGTGTAATGACTGCAACAGTGAAACATGATGAACATCGCACAAAAGTAACTCCACAAGCTTACTCCTCAGCAACAACATGGAATAAAGCTACACACAGAGTTACTTCCTAAATTATTTTTTTTAGAAAAGAAGCATCACAACTACTAATGTAAAGTCTCAAATGAGAGCTCCTCAATTCACCAAAGGGATAATACATTACTTGCACAACATATCTTTCCACACACTATCCTCAAGCTCCTTTACACCCACCCTATCAACACACTTATTTTCTCACGAAGCAAGAGCTGGCCCATTTGTTCCAGGACCCTGGCAAAAGCCCTATGCCCCCCTCTCCTTCTCTGGTCTAGGTAAAAGCCTTCTGACCCATTAAGCCCCCATGAGGCGAGAATCAGATATGCACGTAGGCCCTCACTGTAGAACAGGCTGTGATGCCAGAGTTACAAACTTATTTAAAATATAAAACTTTTTTTTTTTATATTCAAAATAATGCATTTGTAAAACTACATCTTATGTGAAATCTTGAATGGTATTTTTCTGTGGCATGGAAATAATGGTAACCTTGTGATCTTTCTGTATCAATGTAAAAGGAAGAAAATACAATGTATGGAACCTAGAATTTTGTTCTGCTGAAAAAATGCAGTACATGTTAAAATATGTTTCAGATTAATTGCAACCTATAAATTCATTTTGCTGGGATGCGAAACAGTAAATGTTTGCATGTAAATGCAGGGGAAGTCTTAAAACTTGATCAAGGAACATCTAAGTGTAGAATTTTGAAATAGGCCAGACAGTTAATTACGCATACAGTTAACAGACATACTGAAATCCTGTTTATTGTTAAGTTGTTAAATCTTCCAGTTCCTGGGAAACAAAATACATTTTACACACATATATATATATATATATATATATATATATATATATATATATATATATATATATATATATATATATATATATATATATATATAGTGCTGAAATCAATGTCAAACCAGTCAGCCTCGATTGAAAACCCCTTGGTGTTGACATCCATCCATCCAAGCATCCTGTGAAAATATGCATCTATCAGTTTTGTATTTTACTAACTTTTCAATTAAGGTATTTGTTTATATGTAAATAAGAATTTCCCCGTTTGATTAACTGATTACCATTTTCCATGCCTTGAACAATTATCGCGAACCCTGCATATTTAATCTGTGGCAGAAATGTCATGACTTTTTTTTACTGTAAGTTTTTTTTACTTGCACTGTAAGATCTTGTAGCTGTGGTGGTACAGCGGTAGCGTTGTTGCCTCACAGCAAGAGGTTCTCCTGTTCGATTCTCGGCTGGAGTGCCTTCTGTGTTGAGTCTGCATGTCCACCCCGCGGTTGAGTGGCCTCCGAAAGACATGCATGAATGGACGTGCCTTCGCTGAAGGTTGGGCGTCGGGCTGGCAACTCGGCACCATAAAAAATCGACTGCCAATTATTAGCTGACTGGAGTTCTGCTGTGGCGACCCCTAACTGGGAAAGGCCGAAAAGACAAATGCTGTAAGATCTTGTGGTTGATGTGGCACTTATGTATTATTTATTGTCTTTGGAGGAGCATTACTTGAGCATTGCAGGTTGTTAAAGCTGTGGTAGGTACCATAAGACAGATTAGTCTGCTTATTACAATCTTGTTTGTACTTTACTTAGATATAGAATCAAGAGTGGCATGGTAGCTGGTGGGTGTCTTGAGACCAATAATCTAATCTAAAGTTGCGGCAGTATTACCCTATTAGGAGAAATGTTGCAGGGAAACAGAATTCTACAATGATTCCCTGGGAAGTGTGTGTGTGTGTAACCAGTTTGCATGGGAGTTACCATGGATAAAGGGTACTGGAAAATAATGTGGAGCCCAGAGACTAATGAGAAAGTTGCCTGGGGTGCTATACCAAAGACTCAAACTTTTAAGTGGTCAATGTGTAGTCCTATTTTAGGTATGGTTGTCGGAAGCCCATAATGAGGCTGCAGTGCATATTCCCTTCATGCTCTTCAGACCAGTTTGGATGTGGTCAGATAGTCACTGAACCTGAACAGCATGCATATTTATTTATTTTTTTGCTTCAACCTGTTAAGACACCAGAGATGTAATTAAGGAGACTAACCCTGTATTGGGCATCAGACCTATTTGTGGCATGGCCACTGTCCTTCACATACTGAGGTGGTACACTGGTTAACAGTGAAAGAATTCAAAGCCCTCCACCTGCCAGCGCACATATCTGCAGCCTATACTTAATGCCCTCCTACCCACACAGCGGCTGGATGCCACACTAAGTGACCCTGTCCCTAGGACCTCCCTAAAGCCAGACATTCACCCAAATTTAGTCCACCATATGCTTTTCAGGCACACCTCACCCACTCCTTAACAGTGACTTGCAGTGTTTCCTCTCACTTACAGCCTACCCAGCCATAGTCCTTCCAGCACTCGGGCCTCTAATCGAACATAGGTCACCAGAGACTATTAAGAGAACTGCTTATCCTATATGACACGGGAACATAGCTTCCTTCATATGGTTTCATTTTCTAGACTTACTCTACTATTAGGTGTATTTTATCAGCTTCTTGAAAGAGCTATGACATAATGCCAGGCAGTGTGTGGTAAACTCAATGATCATCAAAACAGTCATTAGTTTACTTTTGTTTCCTACTGTATGCTTCTTCTCGTTAAGAATACAAGAATCAACATCTACACAATCGTCTAGCGTGGAGAACCCACCCCACCCCCAGTTGGTCTGACTACACACTCCTTCAGATATCTGCATGCTCCTGGTGTAAAGATGGTTTCAGCCCACCCTATCTTCAGCTTGTTCTTGCTGCAGCGTATGCATCTCACATGAAATAACAGTTACATCTGCTGGTCTGACGTCATACTAAACCGGTTCATCCAGTCTAAGATAATTACCCTGCTAGGTGCAATTTCTGTTTTCTCTTATAAAATATTCTATTGTTATTTGGCTGTATTCTAGTTCGCTGGTTATTTACCAATGTACTGTACAGCTGAATGGTGTGTCCAAAAATGATTGTGCATGTGCCTGTATATAAAAAAAAAAAAAAAGTTACACTCATACATAGTGCATGCACAGTTTGCAGCCTGACCATGTGTTGACTAGCACAGGATTTAGCAAAAAGATTTGGGACTGGCCATTGAAAATACAGGCAGCTGTTTAGGATGGAATGTTTGCTGATCAATGATTCCGCAAATTTATCAAAAGAAGACTAATGAAGACACTAAAGCATACTCATTCAAGAATAAATGTAAGAACGTTACAGGATTTACATGAATTTTCTGTCAGAGCAATGTTCTGATGTTAACAATGAAGAGTGGAGCGCTCTTCTCTCTCTCTCTCGTACTGACTGTTTCTGGGACCAAAAAACACTGACAGTCAATGTTTTATGACTTAATGTGAACTATAAAAGCTACATTTATTTGAAACTCTAGAAAGGTAACAAAAATATGCTACCCATTTATAAATGAAGAGTTTCAAATTAGCACAAAGACTGGAATGAGATCACACATTTTAGAAAGTGTGGGTTAATCTATGCTGTTTCTGGACTTTAAAACTACATATTAATGCTTTTTACATCTTTTGTAACATATAACTTATTCCAAAAAAGATTTACTCAGAAGCACAATTGCAATGTACATAAATACTGCACAACAATTTCATTAGTTTGCACTGCTAAACTCATTTTTTGGAAAGTGCTTACATATAAGCACAACATCGGCTGAACTGTGTCGGTGGAAGTCTCTGTAGGGTTCTTTATACATTAAGGCTTTTGAGGTAATGTTTATTAAGAAGATAGTAAGAGCTTTTAATACATTTCAAATCCCATGGATAAGGAATGCATCTTTTCAGAGGTTTCAGTTTGTTATCTTTCAGAAGCAGAACTATAAAAGACTAGAAATACAAAAGGCAGACGTAAAGAAACTGCAGAAAGATGCACTTTGACAGTAGACTAGCTAAATCTTACAGCATACAGTGATGCATCTAATTTGCTTGGCCCTGTGCCTTGGATTGACAAAATAGCTCATTTCTCAGTCCCATTTTAATCACCTCATTTGTCCCCCAGGTTGAGAGTCAGTTTGACTGGGAGCAGCAGCTTTCATGTATGTGGCAAGGGATCAGATTTTTGGCATGTGCCCCATCACCTCAGCACATGTCCATAACGCCTTACTTTATTTTTAAACAAGAAATATCTTTATTAAATCACGTATGACACAGGCAAACCTACATTTATATAAATGAAAACAAACCATATTGACAATTTTAGTTGCAAATATTATACATCACTTATAATCTATCCATTCATTGTCATTCAAACATTACATAGCTCATTCGTTCCTAGTCTGTATGTATTGTTTCCCACAATTCCCATTTTTTCTATGTAATTTGCTCTTACCCTTTTCTTAAGATCCCAGTTCCAATTGTTTTCTCTTTGTTACTATATTCACTACTTCAAGTACAGTTGGTTTAGATGATTTCCATTTTCTAGTAATTGCTTTTTTGGCAGTCACCATAATTGGACTCGGCAACTTCCTTGTCTTAGCAATTCCAATTCTGTATCACAGCTCAATAAAATAATTTCCTTAGTTACACCAATTTGCTCACCCAGTATCTCTGACAGAGATGTCTACAGAGAATCTTTTAAGTATGCCAACTCATTACACACCCAGAAAATATGTTCCTAATTACCTCTTTCTTTCCTTTTACCCCCTCCAACATTTGCTGTCTACATGAGGAAAAATTCTTTGGAGTCTAATTGGGGTATACAAATATCTGTGTGAACACATTCCAAACAAAGACCCTAAACATTCCACACTTTTTTGCATATTTGGTAGACATACATTTGCTTCTTTGTGAAATGCTTACCCAATCTGTTCCCACTCCTTTCTAACCTTCTCTGATCGATTCTTATAGTTATTGTGCAATATCGTGTATGCTCTACTAACTAATCCTTGTTTAACAGCAGCTTTTGTTCTAGAGTCCACTAAAACCTCCACCAGTGTTGGTCTTTCATTTAGGACTCCCTGTTTCTTTGTCTTTGCCTACACTCTATCAGTCCTTGATAGGGAAGGCAATCTCTAGCCTGCAGTCTAAAATTCTTGGCCTCTTCCCATTCTATTACCTTTCCCCCTCTAATTATTTGTTCCCAATACCTTGGTTCGCTTGCAAGCTTTCTTCAATAAACTTGAGCCCCCTCTTGCCTAGTATCTGTATCCCTAATTGCAGTCATCCCTATCAGCAGAATGTCCCTTCTCTATTCCCATGTTGGCTTAGTTCTTAGAATACTTTGTTACTTCATGAATACAATATTCTGTATGGTTACTGTTAGTCTCCTTAAGGATATGCATGCAAAATCGCAGTACCTTCTTGTTTCTTGAGCCCCCCCCATTTTATCATCCCCTTCCACTTTAACTATAGGTTTCTGTTTGTGTTATGTACAGGAGCCTAAAATGTGTAGCCCTGAAATATGCCCAATAACACTCTTGAGAGATGTGTGGAATGGGCTCATTGTGCATCACCCAAGGCCCTATATGTGACCCCTGGCTACACCAGCAGCACTACAACTGATGGTGTGCAAAAAGAATGCACATCTATCTCTCAATCCCAGTCTATCCTGGGAGGTGAAGACAATCTGCTTCCTTGTTCCTTTCCTCCTCCACACCAGCACGAGCTACTAAAATGAATTCAAGTTGCCTGTACTGTGGTCAATTCTTTATTACTCTGACAACAGAACTGACATACAGAATTAAACATGCCAATAGCTCTAGCTACATGTCATTTGGTACACTTCTTTACAGAAGCAGTCACAGTGTAAAGGCATCTTGGAAGCTGAAGCACACCCACAGTCACTTTTTTAAGCTTAGCACCCTGACAAACAGGCAATTGTTAAATAGTATCAGTGACTATATACACATTTGCGAGTGTAGGTACTTAGAAATACGGAAGTATAACTCACACCTGGACAAAAAAACAAAAACAAAATCCAGCTGCAACCACACAGAATTCTCTTGCTGCAAGGCAATTTTGCAGAAAAATGAATGCTTTGGATTCAGAAATCTAATTTCTATCTCACTAAATGCAGAACAGCAGAGAAGTATGAATAGGTAATGTGTTGTTTAAGTACATGTAATCATCTCGCATACACGCTGGTCTGCCTTGTCACTATAGGCCTCCACCCTACAACTCAACAATACAGAGTATCTGGGACTCCCTTTTACCAAAACACAACCTGCAAGTATCATACTTGCCCAACCCATGCAGAAATTGAGCATCCAAGTTTGCATAGGACAACTCATCACCAAAGGGATAGAAGGATGACATACCTAACCAGTCAAAATGTCTTCATAAGTACTATAGAAAAATACATATCCATTGCATCCATCACTTCAAACACTCCCAAAGAGTTATGATGACTGGGCTGACTTCTCAAGTAATAAAACCCAGGAAGAAGGATCCAAGAAAGACACCAGCACCAGAAATAAGGCAGAGATTTTAGAAATACTTAGCGAAGGGACCAGTCTATGTGGTCACCAATGGGGAATGCTGTCTCGGAAGGACAGATCAAGACCACAAAGGACAACAGTAACCAGGGCTGCAAAGACCAACAAAGTATGCAGCTACTGCTAAAAGAAGATTAGCCACAGCAGGGGGCAGCAGGTAGGACGCCCAATGATACTACAGCCAAATACCCTCTCCCTCAAAGGGGTAGAGTGAAATGTAGACATCCCCCATTAGCAGTGCAGTGGGAAATGATTCACCAGTCCCAACAATCCAGAACCCACACCAAGAGAATCACACTGATGAAGTGATCACTCATTCTATTCAATAATCCAGAAGAAGGGTCATGAACAGGCATGGTAAGACCTCCACAAAGCAGAGCTATGAGAGTACACAATTACAGCAGATAACTGAATACAAGGACCACTGCTGCAGTATCATTCAAAAAGCTTGGTAATAAGGCAAAGATGGACAACCAATCATCCAGCTTTATTTACAAAAGACAGACATCCCCTGTTAAGGGCTGTTCTCTTGCTAGGATGCTTGTAACAAAGTGAGAATAGAAAGGTCAACTTTAGCTCTTTTGTAGGGCGAACAGACTCGCCAACAAGCAAGTTCTTAAAGCACACTATGTGGTGGGAGGTTCTTTCTCCTTTCAGGACAGATTTCTGGGGTATTACCAAACAAGTGGGAAGAAAAACAGCAGATATTAATAAGACAGTGTTTATAACTTCCTAGCATCTATATCTCTAACTTAAGAAGAGTAAGGGAAGACCATAAGGGAAGAGAAGGAAGGTGGCAGTTTAAAATGCAGCAGTAGATCTTGTACCTGCATACTGACATTTATAGTTGGCATACGTTCATTTTAAGGACCAGTGCTACGCCAACTTTCAAATGCTGATGTAGCATGTACCCGGCTCTCTACTGTAATTTTGAGTAACATAATCATGTAACTTTAACAGCAAAACTACAACACATCAATGTATACCAAAAAACAACTGTTCTCATTTAACCCTGAGTTCTTGAAAGAGGTCTTACCCCCCGACCCCCATATCCCTACTACACATTTCACATATATGTATATTTTGTGTGTGTGTGTGTGTGTGTGGATATATCTATATTATATATATATATATATATATATATATATATATATATATATATATATATATATATATATATATATATATATACACATATACACACACACACACATATATATATATATATATATATCTACATACACACACATGCATAATACACACACACACCTACACCCACACACTAGTTCTCAGACAGCCATTTTTTAAACACACACACCTCAGATTTACAAAAGTCCCTAATGTTACATCTTGCTCTTTTGAGACTCAAACCTCAGAAATCATAACGGTTACTCCTGTATCCTGGTCATGGACCTAGTGAGAAAGAAAAACTCTGCAAGACACCAGGTGGCAAAACCCATTCTAATTTGAAAGATTACCTAGTTACCAACGTGTAATGAACAAATGGATTAAGATCAAGGTGGTTACTTTACAAATATTTTATGCAGACATTTCAGAAAAATATTCCCTGGGCAGAGAACAGGTCTCCTTGAAGTTCTTAATAAGAGGACTTCCTTTAGGAGATAATTAACTGAGGGGACTGATTACAGGGGATACTCCAGTGGTAGTCAAACGGAGATGCACCTTCACTGAGGCTTGCAAGTCCTTGTCAAAGCTTTTTTTAATAAACAAGGCATCCTGAACTGAAACTGCCTTAAGCTAAATGTCACAGTTACTATGTCTTTTTTGATTTGTGTACATTTTACTAATTGACAATTTATTCAAATTCTGCGTTTTGCATCACTTTTGAGACACTATCAGCTGACTGAATAGATGGTACTTACTGCACTATTATGTGTCAAAGTTGCACAAATGCCTCTGCAGTTCTATTTCAGCTGTGTTGCTGTAGCAATGTTTGCTTACTACCCTGGGGAAAAACTTCACATTAAGAGGTTCAAACCCTTTCTCCACTGTTGTATGACAATGAAGTACATACAAGTAAGGGTATGCAGCGGACTTTGCTCCCCTGCAAAACATATTGTTAAGAAAGGTTGTGAAAGTAACTGGTATAAAACTTAATTTCTGCACTGCAAAATGCACTCTGAATTGTTCCTAATCATTAGTTTGTGGACTACATAGAAATGACAAAATCTTGCAGTGATAAGCAGCACGTTGGGGAGAACAAACAAATAGCTCTTCCCTTTAAGCATACCACCTGTTAGTACAAGGGTTGTCCTGGTTAAATGAGGCAATCAGGATGAAATTTATCCCTTCTCCTGCTTTGAAAAGCAACTTGGTGAGCAGGAGGAAAGGAGGGAAGGCAGATCAAAGATCCAAATAGCTGAAAAGGCACTTACTGCTTGGGCCTCTATACCACTTACCTGGTTTAAGGGCCTCTATACAAGGTTACCTGGTATAAAGCTGCCTCACATAATATTTAGAAGGTGAACATGTCTATCCCTTGGGGTGGGGTGTCCGTGTTACTGTCACATCTTTGTAAGTCCTACAGACACATCTTCACTTGGGGAAGCTAGGGAGGGCCTGCTTAGCTAACCTGCTGCAGAATTTTAAGTAAAGTGCATACAAGAGGCCTGCAATGCAGGTTCTAATGGGAGGCCTAGTTCCCAATTGCTTGATCATGTACCGCATATGACTGAGGTATTGTTTGTGACAGTCTTCAAGACACTGGCTTCCAAGCCATCTTAAACACATGACTGCGAAAATATGGGACAGCACTGCTTTCTCAGTGTGTGTTTGAGCTTGTCTCAGTGGTCCCATTTACCATGCCTCCTCTGTGGGTTATTCAGGTAAAACCTTATACCTATGTTGACACAGTTTAGGATCTCTAGGTGGTTAAAGCAATATACCTGGAAAGCTCCACCATCTGAACTCTTTTTGGACTGAACATATGATCAAGAACACCTCTGCTTGTAGGTAGACGTCTCCGTACCACAGGTGCTCTTATAATACCAAAAGATCTTGTGTGCAGCCTCGCTGGGGAATCAAGGAAGTACTGGGATGGAGACTGCCTTTGACAGTACTTTTGCAGTCATGGAAGTCTTCAACAGTTTTCATAAAAAATAAATTCAGAAAGGAGGGTCTTTTCTGGCAAACAAAATATTTTGTCCCTGTAGTCCAAGATTTCTCTAGAGAGGTCTTTTCTGAAAGCAGTTAAGACTGAACTTCTGCTAAATGTGAAGATGACCAAATGGTTAGAAGACAGTAACTAGAATCTTCTTTAGCTTATGAGAAATGGCTTTGATAAGTCATCCTGTTATGGCAAAATATAAATGCCATTAAAGCTGATGTGACCAAAACTTGGAGCAGAATATGGAAAAACAACCTTCGAAGAATTGACAGCTCAAAAGGCAAGGAGTTAACTAGAAATGTTGCATTCCTGCCACAAACCTCAACAGCCTGTCAGAGTAAGCAGCCTACATGCCCAAAGTGATTATGAGAACATGTGGAATAGTAGAGGAAAAAGGCTGCAGTTAGCATTTTGAATGTCAAGACAAGGAATAAATTTAGTTTGTATACATCCAACACTGGTCTACAAAGTTTGCCTTTCCTGTCACCATAAACAGTTTCAAACCATCTTCAGCAGTCTTAAAATTCCCTTCAATCCCCTTGTTCATTTAGGGTTTCGCTCTACTGCTTCAGAAAAAAAAAAAAAAACCCATGGTGCCTGTGAAGAGAACCTTCTCCAGGAGCACATGTGGCATCCCCATTAAGGGGGGGGGGGGATTCTGAACTAACCTTTGTGTCCTGAACAATCAGCTCCCTGACCCCAAATGTCTGTGGTTAGATCAAATCACTTGTTTTTGAAAGGAGATCTGCTGCCTAACAAAAAAGCAAACGGAGAAGAAGAGGTTTTGGGAGAGATTTCCAAGTAGAGACAAAACTGTGATATACCCTCTTGGATGGGGAGGACATTTCCCCAGCTATGCCACCTTTCTATAGGCCACTTAAAGGCTCTGTCATTTTTAATGCTCTGCATGCTTCAAATAAAATGGTAATGGCAGGAAATTTCCTGCTATACTTAGGAAAGTACAGTTGTGTACATTTACCGTAAATGTAGATGTTATAGTGTATTCACTGTTGCATTCATTACATTTGGGTAATTTGCTGGCAGGTTGCCCTCAGTCGGCCTGAATAACAAAGTCTTGGGTCCTGCATCGGTTGCTGTCTCCTCTTCCATGACGTCAGGTCGTCAGGGGTATAAAACATGTAGCCTATGCCATTTTATTCAGTTTTTCTTGCCCCAGATGTCAGGTGCCCCCCAAATGGGAAGCAAATATATATATATATATATATAAATAAACAGAAATAAATGTAAATGCACTTTTAGCAACATAAATTTTACCTTCATCTAAAAGCAAATACACCACAAAGGCTTTAGAATATAGTGAAGAAAAGAGAAGTTATATAAAAGAGGGATGGTGGTTGGGTAACCAGGACTGCAACAGTGAATACACTCGAACATCTACATTTATGGTAAGTGTACACAAAGTACAGTTTGGTACCTACCATAAATGTTGATGTTAGAGTGCTAATACAGCTGCAGTCATAACAGATGGGTTCTCCTGCCGTCAGGCAAGTCCTCGGTCGGCCGAATTCCAAAGTCTAGGTCCGACGTCGGTTGTCGTCGCTTCTTCCCTGACGTCAGTGCGACAGGGGTATAAAAGAACCAGCTGACGCCATTTTCTTCAGTTTTTCTTGCCCCAGATGTCAGGTGCCCCCAGAAGGAAGGCAATACATAAATTTATGTAAGAGTGCAGTGCAATATAATCAAAAAACAGTAGTTGCAAGCAAATACACCATAAATGAATACCCCAATCAAGTTGTATGAGGAGGTGTTAGCCAATAGGCCTGTCAAAAGAGGAGAAGGAGGGAGGGAAACCTGGACTGCAGCTGTATTAGCACTCGAACATCTACATTTATGGTAGGTACAAAACTGTACTATGTTCATCGTGCATACAGCTGCAGTCATAACAGATGGGTAGAATCCCAAAGCTAAAAAAGGGGTGGTAGGCACTAAGTGGAACTAGGAGGAGCCAGGATGCCCTGCAAGACTGCAGTGGCAAAGCCTGCTCTAGTTTTGGAGTATAATGGTAGGTGGTAGTGCTTGGAGAAGGTATGCACAGAACTCCAAGTGGCTGCTTCCAAAATATCTTTGGTAGGAACTCCTCTGAGGAAAGCTGCAGAGGTAGCTGTGGCCCTTGTGGAGTGAGATCTGATGCCTGCAGGCACAGTTTTACCATGAAAAGAGTAACAAAAGCGTATGCAGTGGGCTATCCATTTTGAGATTGTCTGTTTGGAAATTGGCTTCCTTTGAGCTCCTAAGGCATAGGACACAAAGAGTTGTTCTGATTTTCTGAAAGGCTTTGTTCTGTCCAAATAATAACGTAGCTGTCTGTGCAAGGGAGCCCGCAGGAATTTTTGCAGGGGGGTGCAAACCCAGAGCCCCACCCACATAGCTCTCCCCGCCCCCTGCCCACACAGCCCCGCCCAAGTCCACCCACCCAAGCCCCGCCCACACAGCCATTCCAGTGTCCCATTACTTGGCTATTTCTTCCCATTTGCCGTAGACACTGTTCAAATCTGTGTGCATACTGTTTTATGCTTTAGTTCTACAATGATTATAGGCAGTTGGATTTAATTTACAACTTTTATTTCAAACATTATAGCCCAAACATCCTCTATCCTGGAAAGCCCTCTAATCCCTCCCCATACCCTAACTCTTCCTCTCAGGAAACAGCTAACCTCCTGAATAAACACTTTATCTCTTCCATCCAAAATCTGGAAACCTCTAAGCCAAACTCTACTTCGACACCCACCCCTCCAAGTCCCACTAACACAACTTTGTTTTCTTTTGAGCCTGTTCCCATTACTTATATCAAATCTCTACTACTCAAGCTAAAACCTTGCTCTCCTTCCACTGACAATCTATCTCCTACATTCCTCAAACTTGTTGCCGACTCAATTGCCTATCCTATATCTATACTAATGATCTGAAGAAGCATGGAGGAGTCCATGCGAAAGCGCTTATCTTGGACATTAAAGTTTTGCATTTTGGAATATATCGGTGTTTCGTTATTCATTGTGTGTGGTGAGACTATCAGCATTTTTATTTACTATTTGCTCTTGGATTTTACTGATAGTCTCTTTGGCAACACAAGATCAGTTTTTTCAGCGTGCGATCTTCATCAATGATCTTTACACCTCATGCAAATAATCCTCCCTTATTCAGTATGCCGACAACTCCACACTTATATCCATCTCAAATAACATTCCTGAACTACAATCCCTGACCCAACAGGCCCTACTATCCACTGAACAATGGCTCTCTCACAACCTTTTGATCCTAAATCCCAAAGAGACCAAACTCCTACTTTTCCTTCCCTGTTCTCTTTCTCATCACAAAACCTCCTTTTTTATTACATCTTCTAACAATACAACTATCCAACCTGGCACCCTCACAAAACTCCTGGGGTCATTATCGATGGCGAACTAAAGTTCAACCTACACATACTCCAATGTATAAAAAAACAAACCAGAAACTAGGTCTGCTATATCGGAACAAAAAACTCCTAACCCCTGAATCTAGACTTACCCTGGGCCATGCAATCCTCCTCCCCTCCCTCTTATACGCCGCCCCAGTTCTTACCAATATCCAGGCCTCCACTCTAAGCACACTCCAACAGACTTACCATAAAATAGCCATATTCATTACTAACTCCCCATACAACTCACACCACTGCATTTCTTTAAACTCTCTTCAATGACTTGAACTTCCCCAATTTCTGCTATCTTATCAATTTCATATGCTACACTCTATTCTTTATAAACCCTCCTTCTGTCCATCTCTATCTTCCTTAGTCTTCATCTACATCCCATCTTGGACCCTCTGTACTTATAACCAACAATTACTTGATACTTACGACCCAAAAAGGTCAGTAGGCAAACTACTCTACAAACAATCCCTTGCCCATGCTTGGAACAAACTTCCCCTTGACTTACGTTCAATCTCCCACACCTCACACTTTAGAAATGAACTAAAAGCTTATTTTCTCAATTCCAGAACCTGCCTTGCCATGACCCTACCTAGTCTTCTTTCCCTTTATGTACCCTCAAAAGGTCCATACTTAGTACCTCATTACACCTCTCTCTCCAATGTGTTTACTATGCATTTGCATAATTTTATACAAACATTTTTTTTATTGTTGAACTATTGAACTATATCAATGTAAAATTGTTACTTAGCTTCTTTTTAATGCAACTTTAACTTTATGCATGTAACCCAGCATATGTGAATCTTTATGCTATAACTGCTATTATATCAATATTGTTTAAAATTGTACTTGTTTAAAAAGTACTACTGGAGCTTTTCTCCTCAGGTCACCACTGAAATAGGACCACAAGCCCATTTGGACAAACCCGGTTAACAAATGTCAATAAATAAATAAATAAATATACTTTATTGGCCGTTTGGGCTGTTTTTCATCTCTTTCAACTTTCTGGTTTAAAAGCCTGCATTTGCGCTTGTTTCCCACCTTTCCTGTAGCTAGTCTAGTCCAGATACAGATTTGCTGGTTCCAAGACTGTTTGTATGCTTCTGAGTCTCCAAGCCTTTATGTGATGGAGGGAAGCCTTCTAGCTTATCAGTGGGAGTGGAAAGCACTAGGAAGCCTATCTACCACAAGAGTGGTTTCAGGCCCAGACGTTATAGTTTATTGGCTGTCTGGTAGTTCCATCTCTTTCAAATTACTGGTTGAAAAGCCCACGTTTGCCCTTGTTTCCCATCTGTCCTCTATCTAGTCTAGTCCAGATACAGATTTGAAATATCCAGGACTGTTTCTAAGCTTCTGAGCTCCCACACCTTTCTGTATTGGTGGGAAGCCTTCTAGGTTATCACTGGGAGTGGTAAGCACTAGATAGCCTATCTACCACAAGAGTTGTTTCTGGCTCAGAAATTGTAGTTTATTTGCCATTTGGGCAGTTTTTCCATCTCTTTGAACTTTCTGGTTTAAAAGTCTGCATTTGCACTTGTTTCCAACCTTTTCTGTAACTAGTCTAGTCCAGATACAGATTTGCTGTATCCAGGACTGTTTGTAAGCTTTTCAGCCCCCCAAGCCTTTTTGTGTTTGAGGGAAGCCTTCTAGCTTATCAGTGGGAGTGGTACACCCTAGGTAGCCTATCTACAACAATAGTTGTTTCTGGCCCAGAAATTGCAGTTTATTAGCCTTTTGCCAGTTTTTCCATCTCTTTCAAATTACTGGTTTAACATGCTTTCATTTGATTCCCATCTTTCCTGTAACTTCTCTAGTCCAGATACTGATTTGTTATATCCAGGACTGTTGTTAAGCTTCTGAGACCCTCAAGCCTTTCTGTGTTGGAGGGAAGCCTTCTAGCTTATTATTGGGAGTGGTAAGCACTAGGTAGCATATTTACCACAAGAGTGGTTTCTCGCCCAGAAATTGTAGTTTATTGGCTGTTTGGCAGTGTTTATATCACTTTAAACCTACTGGTTTAAAAGCCCATGGTTGCACTTGTTCCCCATCTGTCCTGTAACTTCTCTAGTCCAGATACAGATTTATAGCCCAAACACTGAGACATTTACTAAACCTAAACAAAGCAATAGTTTTACAATGAAAACAGACTTGGCATTAAAGGTTCTCTACTTTTGAAACTCACATTCAATGAAACAGCATTGAAACCCACATTCAAAGAAAATGCATCTGGCCAAGGCAGGTTATTTACCTTTGAACTGTTTTCAAGCAATAGTCTCCTTGCACACTGTTAGGGCCATGCAAAAGTTTTGATTTACCTGATTGAATTAATTATAATATATAATTGAATTATATCCCTTAAGTAAAAGTAATCTGAATAATTCTACATTAAAGATATATGAAACTAATGAAGATGTTGTTGCTAGAAAACAACTGTATATTTCAGTGTTTCATCTACAAATTCAGTGCCTGCTGCCATCAAAGAATAAAATTGCCTATGTTAAATTAAAAAAATGGTAAGCTGGTATATTGCAATAGAAAATGGATGGCAAGCTGAAAAACAGGTTCATAGTTATTAGGCATCTCATCCAAAGGAGGACATCCTCAGGACTGCAGCATACAGATGTACATGCTGTAGGAATAGAACCTCAAACCTCTCCATTAAGATGCAAGTATTCTACTTGTGGTGCTACTAACATAGCTTTAAAACTTTATACCACATACCACAATAGAGATACTATTTGCTAAACAAAACAGTTGCACATTGTAAATAGACTTGGCATGAGCAGCAGTGAACTTAGCTTCCCTTAAAACTCACAGTTCCTTGAAAATGCACTTGAAAATAAATTCCACCTGCTAACTCTAACTTGGGCATTTCACTTTCTCTATCCCTCACAAACATACCATACCCCCAAGGCCTCAACCTTAGTGCAATATATCTGGACAAAGCCTAAAATAAATAGGGACAGATTATAAATATGGCTCTCATAAACTTAGAAAATTGCAAGAGTAACAGGATTTGTGTTAGTATGCATTTTTCTAAATGATATGACATCTAAAACTGAAATGTCTCATTTAGCAACTTCAATCCTTTTTAGGAGGAATATGGGGCAAAAATCTGGACATTCTGCAAAAACCTGGACAGCTGAGGGGTATGCTACCTCCCTCATACACACAAAATAATTCTGGTCAGACTTGAATTAGTTCTGGGAAGGTTGCACTGAACGGCACCGTGCTTGATCTGAAGTGGGTGAAATCCTGGTAGCCAGTGATAACTGAACTGCAGCTCAGCAATATGGAGCATTAAAGCATTTTTAGCAGAGCATTGTTTCATCACTACCTATTGTGTTTGCACATAAGCTGTAGTTATTTCAAACATTTGCCTTTTTTGATTACTACAGAGTACATTTACCCACCAGAGCTATTGTGTTTTGACTTCAGTGTGGAGCTTACCTAGTTGTTGCAGGGCTTGGCTTTTAAGTAAGGTAGCAATGCTTATTTACCATATACCATTAAAGCCACCCAACTAAGTGTACTAACACACAGACACTGCTGTAAGACACTGGTCTCCAATAAAATGCAATGAGCTTCGAAAATACTGTAATCCTGTCCTTTTATTACAAATACTGTCATATGCATTTCAATACCCAAGGCTTATACATTATCTAGTTATGTAAATATTCTCTGCATGGCAACAACGAAAAGACTTTCAATGCTGGTAATTCTTTAACAATATGCTTACTAAAGCTTACTTGCATCTTACAATCTCCGACAAGCTTACCTGATGTTCATTAAACCATGGCTACTTAAACAGAGCAACAGGGCACTGGGACAGCATGCAGTTCCTCAATAATAAGAAGCATAAATCAACAGTATAAAAATCTGATAGAAAACCAGAACATTCTGCAAAATCAAGGACAGATAAAAAGCCACGGTCGTATTTGTGATGTACCTTGGATGGGGGAATGCTCTGCACACTTGCACTGCATAACTGCTCCTTGGACACATCCAGAGCAACTACAATGGAGGGTGGGGTGCAATAAGTATGTCATAATTTGAAATGTCTCTGGCTGACAATGATGGCTGTAACACTCATACCTCTCAACTTCAGAGCAAGAAATCTGGACAAAGCCATACATAGAACTAGAAGTGGGACACAGGCCCAAAAATAAGGCCAATTTTTAAATATTGCTCTTATTAACTTAAATAGAACAGTAGTAGATCTTGCATTAGTACGAATTTTCTGAAGGGTATAAAATCTGAAACTCAAATGTAAATGTCTGCCATTATTTTCTAACTTCAAGCTTTAATGACTTGCCACTAATTTGCCAGAAAACCACAAGTTTATGAAAACGGACCAAAATGTGATGCAAAATACCTGTCAAAAAGGGACACTTTTTTAGTAGTAACATTGTTAACTTGAGCAGCTAACAAAATAAGAGCATCTACATGCATTTCTGAAATAAAAGTAAAGTAATCTATAACTCTGATCATTAGTTATATACAATTATAAACCCTCCACATTTTCTTCCAAAATTGCCATTTTTGAGGAGGGATTATTAGGGGAGAGCAACATTTTGAGCCAAAATTGGGGATAATTGAGAGGTTTGGATATTCCTAATCTACAGTGATTTGCACGTACCTCTCAACCTCTTAATGCAGGAAATCTGGACAAGGCCAAATATATTGGGGGAACATACAAACACTACTAAAAATTGCTCTTGTATAAACTTAAGACAGTCTTGCATTAGCATGCATTTTTCTGAAGATTATGACGTAGTGACTTCATTCCTACATGATTTGCTAGAAAACCACAAATTTTATGAGAAACAAACCAAAAATAAGAAGCAAATATCTATTCATTCTGCAAAGATATGGACAACTGAGAGGTATAGTTCAATCGGGGCTGTCTGAGTTCGCTACCCCCCCCCCCCTCACAAAATCATGGTCGAATGGAGCCTCCCCCTGCAGCCATTCCAATGTCCCATTCCTTGGTTATTTTGCCCTATTTACCATAAACACTGTAATGTGCATACTGCTTTACTTCTGCGATGATTTAGGATTTCATTTGAAAGTTTTATTTTGCATTTTACAGTACAAACCCTAATACATATCTGTTAAACAAAGCAATACAGTCTTAGAATGAAAATAGACTAACATTAAAACTTCTCTGCCCTTGAAACTCACATGCATTGAAACCCACATTCAAAGAAAATACATTTTGCCAGTGGCAGATAAATATTAACTCTGGGCTGTCTTCAAAATCATAGGCCCCTCGAACATAACATACACATGCTCTTTGATACACCTTCCTGACTGTATTACATTATATTCCTTGTACAATACAGTACAGTTGTTAGAGGGCATTTTAAAATTATTGTTTTGAACATTTTTCCAGTAAACAATGAAACAAAAGGCATACACTACTGACAAAACTACCCAATTCAGAACATTTCCATCATAAAAAGTCTACTTAACCTTCTATAGTCCACCAGTATCAGTAAAAAATATGCACAATCTCTGAAGTAGTAAAATC
Source organism: Protopterus annectens (assembly GCF_019279795.1). Taxonomy (NCBI): domain Eukaryota; kingdom Metazoa; phylum Chordata; order Ceratodontiformes; family Protopteridae; genus Protopterus; species Protopterus annectens. Next base: position 123,631,033 of record NC_056744.1, on the reverse strand, counting down.
CACATTAAAGAAATTTGTAACTAATAAAGAGGTTGCTGCTTTATATCTCATTATTTAATCTACAAATAAAGTGCCTGTTACCCTTGAAGAATAAATTGCCTTTGTTGCATGCAATAAAAAAATGATAAGCTAGTAATACTGCAATAGGGAATGGATAGCAAACTGATAACAGGTTCATAGGTTCATGGGTTCATAGGTAGGTACTAGGCCTACTGGCCCTAGGGCCTATATAAGCCTAGCCAAAAATGTACCCTGGCTTTCGCCACCCAATAAAATTATTTTCCTGTGCCCTGTTGAGCAGAGCCACAGAAGTGATCCCCGGGGTGAATTTCCTATCTCCCATCCAATCATCAAGATTTTTCTGGAAGAGTGCTAATGAGGAGCTCTGTTTGACATAGATAGGTAGTCTATTCCAGAGTATGGGAAGTCTCTGGGACAGGAATCTATCCCTCCAGCATGTTCAAACATACTTTTTTAAACATCACTGTTTAAAGTATACATACTCATAGCCATGTTCCATGGGGCAAGCTAGTAAAGTGAAAGTGCCAAATGCAAATAAACAAAAGAAAAACAAAGGAAGCACTTTTGTTGTATACATCTTCAACATAAACAACTTAATCAAATTTGATTAAGCAGACAGACCCACACCTACAGAAAAAAACTTACCAGGAAATTCACATTTGTAAGGTCTTTCAGGTTCATAATGAGTCCTCCGATGAGTGTTCAATTTGGCTGGTGTGGAGAAACACTCATTACAAACCCCACACATATAGCTATTTGCCTGTTCATGAGCCTTCACGTGTGCTTTCAAATTATAAACGGTAGTAAACCTTCTCCCACAATTTTCTACGTGACAGGTGAATGGTCGCACCTTATGAGATTGCAAATGCCTTTTCAATTTATATGAAGTAGTAAAAGACCAACTGCATCCCATCCACTGTACATTTAAATGGTCTCTGTCCCTCAGTATGAGACAGGATGTGCATTTTCAGTTTGTGTTTCTTGTCAAAGGTTTTGGCACAGTTTACTTCAGAACAGTGATAAACCACAAGAACACCTTTCTTGCCAAGGTTACTGCCATCTGCTAACTTGACCTGAACACCATCGCGACTATTTGCAATTATGTAATTGCTCAGCTGCCCATCTTCCGAGTACGGGTGTGCAGTGCCAACCTCATCTATAGTGTATGAGGCGCTATCTTCAGAGTCTTTCTGCGATACAGAAGAGTTGAGGGTCGAGTTTGGATCCAAACAAGAGTCGTCGTGCAAACCACCCGTCAGTTCTTCCGATACCTGCTGTTCAGATCCTTTACTATTTTCCGATTCATGAGCAATAGCACTTTCGAGAATTTTATTCTCGTAGTAAATGAATACCACATCCTGAAGTCCCTTCAATGCAACACCTGCCTTCACATCAATACCATCTTCTTTCAGTAAGTCTTCATTACACTCACTCTGCATCACCAGAGTGAGTACTCCATTCTCCAACCTTACGATTAAGTTTTGGTTGTTGATGGTAAGTATTCCTGAAAACGTCCTCTGGCATGGTGAATCACTATTAACACTCTGTTCATTTTAACTTCCCACTCACAAACTTCGCGCGATGAGGTCAGCACACCTGCGACGGGGCTTCTTAAAGATGAATGCCTAAAAAAAAAAAAAAAAAAAAAAAAATTTTTTTTTTTTTTTTTTTAAATCAAAAGATTAACTCAGCGGATTCCAGGGGGGTGCAAGTGCACCCCCTTGCACCTGCCTGCGGGCGCCCTTGTGTCTGTGGATGTCCAAGGAATGTAGTAGTCTCTCCCCTTTGTTTTGGGGATTAGGGTAAAAGGTAGGTAAGTGAATAGCCTGATTCAGAGCTAACCTGGATACCACCTTTGGCATAAAGGACGGATTGGTTCGTAAGGAAACTCTGTCCTGATGGAAAATGATGAAAGGCTGCACAGACATGAGGGCTTGTAGTTCCGATACCCTGCGAGCTGAGGTGATAGCCAGAAGGAAGGCTGTTTTCCAGGACAAATATTGCAAATCTGTTGAGGCAGCTGGCTCAAAAGGAGGCAAGGTCAGCTTTTCTAGAATGAAACTGAGGTCCCAAGCAGGTATTGGTTGTTTCCTTGGGGGTTTTATATTCTTAGCCCCTCTGAGGAACTGTCTTAAGAGGGGATGAGAGAATAAAGGAGGATCAGTGTTGTATTCTGCAGAAATGGCTGAGGCATGGATTTTGATGGAGGAGAATGAAAATCTACTGCTTAGCAGCTCAGCTAGATACTGTAATATTTGAGGTAAATTCAGTATTCCAGGATTCTGGCCCTTTTTCTCATTCCAGGCACAAAATCGCTTCCATTTTGCGGAGTAAGCCTTCTGGCCTCCAAAATGACATCCTGCACCTCCTTGGAAAGTAGGGTCTGTTGTGAAGTTAAGGAATCTTCCATGCGGCCAGATTGAGTGTTTTCAGCTGACTGTGAAGAGTTTTGAAGCTGTGCTAAGTCAGAAGAAGAGGCATTAGAGGTAGGGTCCATGGTGGGGAATGCTTCAGGCTCCTCAGGAGTGGGTACCAGTGCTGTCTTGGCCAGTCTGGAGCAATGAGAATCATCTTTGGTCTGTCTGCTTTGGCTTTTAATAGAACTTTGGGCAGCAGAGGAAGAGGTGGAAAGGCATAAACTGTCATTGTTGTCCAACTGAAAGAGAGAGCGTCCACTCTCCAGGCCTGTGGATGAAAAGTCCTTGAGCAGACTTTTGTCAATTGGTGATTTTTGTGTGAGTCAAAGAGATCTATGTCTGGCCTTCCCCATGCTTGAATTATTTCTGTAAAAACTTGAGGGTGCAACTTCCATTCGTGTGGGTCTGTCATATCTCTGCTTAGGTTGTCTGCCAGCGTGTTTTCCTTGCCTGGCAAGTACTGTGCTTGAAGTTCGATTTGTAATTCCAGAGCCATGTTCCAAAGTGACATGGCCAGCCTGCATAGGGGGTATGAATGGGTTCCTCCCTGTTTGTTTATGTACCACATTACTGTGGTGTTGTCTGTCCTTATCAATAGTTGGCCTGGATGCAGAAGGTCTTTGAAAGCTATAATAGCATTTATTACTGCTAGCATTTCCTTTTGATTGATGTGTAGGTGCTATTCTTTTTGGGACCATTTGCCCTGAATGCACCGATCTGTCATGTGCGCCCCCCAGGTGTAGTCCGAAGCGTCTGTTGTGATGACTTGATTTGCTTGAGGCTTGCAGAATGGGAGACCTGTGTTTCTTTGGCATGCTTGAGCCCACCACAGAAATTCCTTTTGAAGACATGGAATCAGTGGTATTATTGTTTCCAAACTGTGGCTGTGTTGAGACCATAGGTTTTTCAGGTACCACTGAAGTTTCCTCATATGCATCTTTGCACATGGGATTAGTAGGATGCAAGATGCCATGAATCCCAGAGCCTGCAGGATTTTCCTTGCAGTCAGCCTGGTGAAATTTGCTAGTTTTCTGAAGTATTGAGTTAGTTGCCCCTGTTTCTCTGGCGTGAGGTAGGCCATCTGGGTGTTTGTGTCCAAGTTGGCACCCAGGAAAATTATTTTTTGTGAGGGTATTAGCCTTGATTTCTTTTTGTTGACTGTGTACCCCAGAGAATTCAACATTATTACAAAAGCCAGATGTTTCAGAAGTATGTGCTTGCTGTCCGCTTGGATCAGGCAGTCATCCAAATATGGGTATATTTGTATCCCTTGAAGTCTGCAGTAGGCAATTACTGATGCCAGGCATTTCGTGAATACTCTGGGCGCAGTAGATAAGCCAAAGGGCAATACAGAGAATTGATAATGGGTTGAAACTGCAAGAAATCTGAGGTATCTTCTGCAATTTTGTCTGATTGGGACATGCAGGTATGCCTCCTTGAGGTCCAATGTTACCAGCCAAGACTCCTTGCCCAGCATGGGAAGAAGCTGCTGTAATGTGAGCATCTTGAATTTTGGCACGAGTAAAAATGTGTTTAGGATGGATAGGTCCAAAATAGGTCTCCAATCTTTTCCCTTCCTTGGTACCAGGAATAGTCTGGAATAAAAACCTTGACCTTGTTCGTGAGTAGGTACCTCTTGAATAGCTTTCATGTCCATGAGATCTGAAATTTGTCTTTGTGCCTCTGCCCTTTGATTGTGTGGCAGTTTTGGCATGCCTCTCTTTTGTGGAAGGGTGTGAAAATGGAATCTGTAGCCTCTGTTTATAATGTCCAGGATACATTTGTCTTTTGTGACAATATGCCAATTTTTCGAAAATAATGCCAGTTTTCCGCCTAAGGGTGCTGCCATTTGAGCCTTGCTTGGCATGCAAAGGGGAAAGTCATTGGGTTTGCTTTCTGAATGGCTGTGAACTATCCTCACCACCTCTTTGTGTAGGAGCTTGCCATTGTCTGCCTCTAAACGATCCTTGAGATTGCTCTCTGCCCCTCGGGCGCCTGTATCTACCTCTTTGGGATCTGTCTGTGGCTGGAAAGGACCAATTTTTGGAAGGCCAATTTCTACTGAAACGTGGAGGTTGTACCTGTAGAAAATCTTTCACTGTTTGCATTGATTTAGCCTTTTCCTCCATTTTCTTTAATACCTCCTCAGCCTTAACACCAAATAATACATCTTTTTGTAGAGGGGCATCTAGTAATTTAGCTTTGACATGATCTGGTAAGGTTTGCTCCTTGAGCCAGGTATGTCTAGTATGACTGATCCTGTAACAGCAGCTCTACATGAGGCCTCTAGAGCATCAAAACCACATCGCAAGGTATGTTTACCCACTTGTTCTGCACTATGTATCAAATCCTGCAACTCCTTCAAGTCTGGTTGTTCAGGTTGTGACATTTTGCTTCTCAACTGTGATAACAGAAACTGTTGGTACTTTAACATATGGCACTGGCAGTTTAATGCCCTCATGGTTAAGGTGGCCGAGGTGTATACCTTTTTTCCCCACCTTTCTAAAGATCTGGAATCTCTCTCGGAAGGTAATGGATTTTTAGCAGTGGAGGCCTTAATTCCCTTGGGGCCCTGTGAGATCGTTTCTGGGTCAGCCGCATGGCTTTTGTATACAAATTGGTGTGAGTCAGGAACCAGGTAGTACCTGTCAGGCTTGACTGGGGCTGGAGGTAAAGAGTCTGGGTTAAGGCAGGCCTCCGAATACACATCATCTAGTATGTCTAAGACAGGAGGTATAGCCAGAGGCCTGTGCTAAGGGAGCAAGAGAAAATCCCTAAGCCTTTTCTTGGAGTCTGAGTACTCTTGGCCTTCCCAGTGGAAGTGTTCCCTCAAGGTATGCAAGGTTTCCCCAAATGAGTAATCCTCAGGGGGGGGGGGGGGAGACAGATGGAATGGACTCCTCTGCATCAGAATCTTCAAAAGGGGAGAATGAATGTTCCTGTTCATCAGAGTGCTCTGAAATAATGGAGGCCTGGTCCGAGGAGGGGGATTCTTCCTCCACTCTGGGCCTTTTGTCCGGGGGGGGGGGGTTGGGAACCCCTGATAAGAGTAATTCAATCCTCAGCCATTTTAAGCATCTGTTTTTTAGACATGGGGCCTGGGGAAGGGCCCTGTGTAGCTTGTCTCTTAGAATGCATGGCTGCTTTAGACTTGGTGAAAGCCTTGATGGAAAAAGAAGAGGAAGGCCTGAAGACACCTTGAAAGGAGGCAGACCTGTCTACATTTTGAGTTTCACCACCTAGAGTGGCTTCGGTATCTGTAGTTGGGGTGTGGGCCGAGGAGCCTGCAACCTCGGGCACAGTAGACACCGCCAATGAAGTGTCGTTGGTAGGCAGGGGCTGCGTAGGCGCCTCGCTGAGAACCGGACCACCTGCAGTCGGCTTTGGCGTGGTGTCGGTACAGGCTGCGGACCTCGTGTGTCGGTCCTTATCTTTGCGTCTTTTAGACAAAACTGGAGTCTTGAGTATCTGACGACATAATGTAGTTAAATTTTTTGCCAAAATAGTGCTGGGCGAACTCCGCCCGATGCTTAATGGTGCGTTTGTTGAATGTAGCACAAAAACGACAGACCGAGACGTCGTGGTCTGGGCCTAAGCAAGGAATGCAGAGGGAATGAAAATCCTTATGCGGTATTTGCTTCCCACATGAAATACAATTATTAACTTTGTCTGACATTGGTCTGAGGCAAGAAAAGTTTCCCCAACAGGGTACTTAGCTTTCAAGAAGACTTTGGTTGCAAATTTTTCGTAATTTCAGGAGCTGGCCGACCGGCACTCGTGAACTGCTTCTGCTTCGGGCACCGCGCGGCAAGAAAGACCGAAGAAAATGGCGTCGGCTGGTTCTTTTATACCCTGTCGCACTGACGTCAGGGAAGAAGCGACGACAACCGACGCTAGACCTAGACTTTGGAATTCGGCCGACCGAGGACCCGCCTGACGGCAGGAGAACCCATCTGTTATGACTGCAGCTATATGCACGATGAACATCTGTATTATGTTCTTCGTGTTTCACTATTGCAGTCATTACATTTAGGTAGAATCCCAAAGCTATGGATGGGAGGATGGAACAAAATAGCATTAGGAGCGGCTATAAGGCCCTGCAGAACTGCAGTGGCAAAGCCTGCCCTGGATTTGGAGAAGAGAGGCAAATGATAATACTTTGTGAAGGTATGAACACAGCACCAAGTAGCAGCTTCTAGAATGTCTTTGGTTGGAACTCCTCTGAGAAAAGCTGCTGAGGTAGAGGCAGCCCTGGTGGAATGTGACCTGATCCCCTTGGTCACAGGTTTACCATGGTGCAAGTAGCAGAAACAAATGCAGTGGCTTACCCACTTAGAAATAGTCTGCTTTAACACAGCCTTCCCCTCTGATCCTGCAGCAAATGCCACCAGTAGTTGCTCAGACTTTCTTAGAGATTTGGTCCTGTTTAAGTAGAATCTTAGTTGTCTGTGCATGTCCAATGAATACAGAATCCGCTCTCCCTTGTTCTCCAGATTTGAGTAAAATGTTGGCAGGTGAATTGCTTGGTTAAGAGCCACACTGGATACCACCTTAGGCATAAAAGGATTGGTCCTGAGGGACACCCTGTCTGGGTAAAATGTAATAAAAGGCTCCACAGCCATGAGAGCCTGTAGTTCTGAAACCCTTCTTGCTGAAGTGATTGCTAAGAGGAAAGCTGTTTTCCAAGATAAAAATTTTATATCCGCAGTATGTGCTGGTTCGAAAGGAGGCAGGGTGAATTTTTCCAGCACAAAATTGAGGTCCCATGCAGGAGTTGGGGATCTTCTGGGAGGCCTTGCATTTTTAGCCCCATTAAGATACTGTTTAAGCAGAGGATGAGAAGAGAGGGAAGGCTCTGTGCTGTAATGAGCCGAGATGGCAAAGGCATGGATTTTTAATGAAGAAAAAGATAGGCCCTTGTCAAGCATCTCAGTCAAATATTGTAAAATCTGAGTGATATTGGGCTTTGCTGTGTCCGTTCCTTGTGCTTGGTTCCAAGCACATAATCTCTTCCATTTATCAGCATAAGATTTTCTAGTACTAGGCCTTCTGGCTTCCAAAATGACATCCATCACAGATTTACTGAGAGGTGGTGTTTGAATAATTAAATGATCCGCCATGCTGCAAGGTTCAGAGTTTGGAGCAGAGTGTGCAGAATTTGATTGTTCTGCTGAGACAGTAGATGAGGTATTTGAGGCAAGTACCAAGGAGGGAGTTGAGACATATTCCTTAGAATTGGGTACCAGTGCCGGCGAGGCCAGCCTGGAGCAATTAGGATAATTTTTGTTTTTTCCTGTCCGACCTTTAGTAAGATCTTGGAGAGAAGAAGCAGAGGGGGAAAGGCATAGACTGATAGATTTTTCCAACTGAAGGATAGGGCATCCACTTTCCATGCTTATCTGTGATAAGTCCTTGTGCAGAATTTGTCCAGTTGATAATTTTGGGGAGAGGCAAATAGATCTATTTCTGGGCTCCCCCCATTTTTGTGTTAACATGCTGAAGATTTGTGGATCCAATTTCCACTCATGGGGGTCCATAAGATTTCTGCTTAGGTCGTCTGCCAGAGTATTTTGTTTTCCTGGCAGGAAATGAGCTTGAAGATGTATTTGGTAAGTCAAAGCTGTGTTCCACAATGTCATGGCTAGTCTGCAAAGGGGGTAGGAATGTGCACCCCCCTGCTTGTTTATGTACCACATAACCGTGGTGTTGTCCATCTTTATCAGTAGTTGTCCTGGATGAAGTAAGTCCTTGAAGGCTGTCAGAGCATTCTGAACAGCTAGCATCTCTTTCTGGTTGATATGCAGATGCATTTGTTTTGGGCTCCATTTGCCCTGAATGAATCTCCCCCGCGAGGTGGGCCCCCCCAAGCATAGTCTGATGTGTCTGTAGTTAGGGTTTGGGTGGCAGGGGGTAGAATGAATGACAGTCCCTTGTTTTGGTGACATGTCTCTGCCCACCAAAGAAACTCCGGTTGTAGACAGGGAATGAGAGGAATCATTGTTTCCAAACTCTGACAATGTTGACTCCATAAACTTTTTAGGTACCATTGAAGTTTCCTCAAATGCAGTCTCGCATATGGAATTAGTAGAAAGCGGGATGCCATGAACCCCAAAGCGTGCAGAATTTCTCTTGCAGATAACTGGGTTTTTGTTGCCATTTGTTTGAAGTATGTTGTCAGTTGCCTTTGTTTGTCTGGCATAAGGTAAGCCATCTGGGCAGTTGTATTCAAGCTTGCACCCAGGAATGTAATTATTTGAGAGGGTACCAGTTGGGATTTATTTTCGTTTATTGTGTACCCTAGGCATGTTAGAAGCCTTTTTACAAACGCCAGATGTTGCAGAAGAGTGTCTTTGTCCTCTGCTTGAATGAGAGAGTCATCCAGATAAGGATGAATTTGTATGCTTCTTTGTCTGCAGAATGCAATTACTGGTGCCAGGCACTTTGTAAAGACCTTGGGCGCAGTAGATAAGCCAACAGGCAGTGCAGAGAATTGGTAGTGCATTGTACCAGCTGTGAATCTGAGGTATCTTCTGCAATTTTGTCTGATAGGGACATGCAGGTATGCCTCTGAGGTCCAGAGTAACAAGCTGGATGTTTTTAGTCAAGGCTGAAAAGGCACAGACAATGATAACCATTCAGGAAGTGGCTTCCCACAGGCATATGATTTAGTGTGATATTTATCCCAATATCTTCTAAAATCCAATACCCATTACAGGTAAACAATGCAATTATCGGTATAATTTTATTTGACAAGAAAAACATAATTAGAGAACTTCTCACAATCCTCTGGAATTTTTCTGCAGCAAAAAGAAAGAAACGGCACAAGCATCTTCCTCCCAGAAGTCCTACTCATATCTTTAGCATAAGATAGAGACCATTCCCATGCAGGAACCATCCAAAGCTTTGGAAGTCAGGCCAGATGAACATTGTAATGAATACTGCAATATTGACTTCATTAGGATGAATATCAAGCACCTCCACCCCATGAGTGCAGAAAAGAAACTTTGCAAGCTCACAAATCTGGGACACCCAGAGAATGAGAGTCACCACAATAGAAGGAAATCCATATAATCAGGTCCATCAAAAAGAAGATTATTCAATGGAACAAAACTGCTCTTGAGAGTAATACAGCTGAAACAGTTAAGAGCTAGGTCTTGGTACTGCCTTCCATCAGGGGCAAATGGATGTACCAGTGCCGAAATAAAGCCCAGCATCCAGCAAACCCATATCTCTAACACCAAAAGAAAACAGCTGTGCTGGCACAAAATACCATAGAGAACCTATTCCACTCAAACTAAACAGTAATACTTCTCAGCAGTTCCCAGTTACTGCTACAAGACCCTGCAACATGTCAGAAAAAAGTTCATAGGTTCATAGGTTAGTACTAGGCTAACTGCCCTTGTGAGCCATTTTAAGCCCAGCCAATTAACCCATGTGACAAACAAACCCCAAAACTTGTGTTTTTAAGATAAACAACTTAACCATGCAAGCTGGTTCTCAAAATCCACCAAAGTTATGTCCACAGGGGATAAAATCTGAAAATCATGGCAGAAAAACAAAGACCCCTCAATTCTACTACATTACAAGCAACTCCATAACCAGGAAAAACGTCTCATAACCACTGAGAAAAAAGATCACTACTTCCACCTACAAAGCCAACATAAAAATAATCTCAACATTTCTGGTCCTCCATCAGTCAACTATTACACCCAGGCTCTAAAGCAACCCATCCCCTGACCCACAAAACCCCCATTGAACTTGCTACCCTCTTCAATTCCTACTTCATTGACACCATAGCTAACCTAACCGCCACCTTTCCTACAGTTAACAGCACCACCACCAAGACAGCTGATGACCACATCATCTCAGAAAACAAGTCTAGCCTTAACCCTAACCTAAAATTCTCCCCCATACCCACCAGCACAATAAAAAAACTTTTACTTAAGCTAAAACCCTGTACTCTTGCCCCTGACAATCTACCCCCACACTTCCTACAACTAGCAGCAAACTCTATAGCTTATCCCATCAGCGTACTCATTAACAGATCAATTAAAGAATCCCTTGTCCCAGACATCTGGAAAAAAGCATTCATTCTCCCCTTACACAAAGGTGGCACCAACACAGACACCACAAACTTTTGACCCATAGCAATTCTCTCACCCCTCTCTAAAATACTGGAAAAATGCATCCATGCCCAACATCTCAACCACCTGCTTGAAAATCAAATTTTATCACCAACTCGGCATGGTTTCAGACCAGGACACAGCACCACGACCGCTTTCCTATCCTTCCTTGATACAGTTAATCGGGCATGGGATTCTGGTAAAATAATTGCTTTACTTTTCCTTGACCTCCCCAAAGCTTTTGATACTATTTCTCACACTATCCTCCTCTCTAAACTACCGCACTCCACATTTCTCCCCCTACCCTACAATGATTCAACAGCTATCTCTCCAATAGGGAGCACTCCACCAAATGGCAACAGTCTTACTCTTGCTCCTCAATACTTCCACAGGGGTACCCCAAGGCTCCATACTTGGTAATCTCTTATTCAGCATCTTTATTAACAACTTTCACTCCACTCTTCCACAATGCTCAGTAATCCAGTATGCTGATGACTCTACAATAATATGCACTGCAAATTCCAGCTCCGAACTCCAGCAAATTACCCAGAATGCCCTCAACTCTACTGAATCTTGGATGCTTAATCATCTTGCCCTAAATTCAATAAAAACTAAACAAGTATTTTTTTCCCTAGGAAAACCACTCCATTTGATAAAAAAACTCTTCACTATACAAACTCAAGACAATACCACTATATAAGTTTTCCCACACACTCAATTACTAGGCATTATTATAGATGGAAACCTTAACTTTGACCTACACATAAACAATAACATCAAAAAAACACACCAAAAGCTTGGTATGCTCTACAGGCACCAACACTTTCTTAGCCTCTCTACTAGACAAACCTTTGCAACTACCTTTTTATTACCCTCTCTCCTTTATGGTGCCCCTCTCCTCAGTAATATCCAAAATTCCTCAAAATCGAAATGTGACTTGTGTTACAACAGAATAGCAAAATTTGCCACCAAGGCCAAATTCACATCCCACCACTGTAAGTCACTGAAACAATTAGGGTGACTGGAACTCCCCCACCATCTCTCATTCACCCAACTAACTACAGTGTATAAAATAATCTACAGACCCACAGACTGTCCTGCTCTCTCAACTCTACTTGCCAAATACCATCCCACCAGGTATCTGAGATCTGAAAATTATCTACTTCTAAAAGTAAATAAGCCCACCTTACCTGCTGGTCAACTCTTCTATTCCTTCACCATCACCAAACTATGGAACTCACTTTCACCTTCTATTAGAAAAGTACAGTTTTGTACCTACCATAAATGTAGATGTCCGAACTGGATAGCATCTGCAGTCATAACAACTGGGTTGTCCTGTCGTCAGGCAGCCCTTCAGTCGGCCGGATTCCAAAGTCCGGGTCCGCTTCGCTGATGTCGCACTCACCCGACGTCATCTCTGTTCGTCTTCGGGTATAAAGGCATCAGCCGACGCCATTTTCCTCAGTGTTTCTTGCCCCAGATGCCAGTAGCCCTCTTGGAGGCTAAAATTTGGATAGATGCCAATGTTTCCAAAAAGATAGAGGTAAACACACAAATAAGCATGTATGTACATATATACAAACAAATACACCATAACAGACTCCCCACCAGCTAGCTATTAGGAGGGTAAACACCCTAGGAGTACCACAGAGGGAAGGAGGGAGGTAATCCTGACTGCAGATGCTATCCAGTTCGGACATCTACATTTATGGTAGGTACAAAACTGTACTATGTCCTTCATGGATGCATCTGCAGTCATAACAACTGGGTAGAATACCATAGCCAACTAGGGAGGAGGATAAAACTAGATTATGGTGTGTTTAGGATCCCTTGCAGTACAGCAGTGGCAAACCCTGCTCGGGATCTGGAATATAGAGGCAAATTATAATGCTTGGCAAATGTATGCACGGAGGTCCAAGTAGCCGCCTCAATAATGTCTTTGGTTGCCACTCCTCGTAAGAAGGTTGTGGTAGTGGCTGTTGCCCTTGTAGAATGAGGTCTTATGTTCTGTGGAATTGGTTTTCCATGGAAGGAGTAACAGAATCGTATGCAATTTCCTATCCATTTGGAGATTGTCTGTTTGGAAATAGCTTTTCCTTCCCTTCCTGTTGCATAGGCTACAAAAAGTTGGTCAGTCTTTCTGCTATTTTTGTTCTGTCCAAGTAGTAGCGTAGCTGTCTATGTACATCCAAGGTATGTAGTATTCTTTCCCTCTGTTTTGTGGGTTGGGAAAGAAGGTAGGTAGGTGGATTGCCTGGTTTAAAGACACTCTGGATACCACCTTAGGCATAAATGTAGGATTAGTCCTCATGGACACTATCTTGGTGGAAGATTAGGAAGGGTTGCACTGCCATTAAGGCCTGTAGTTCTGAAACCCTCCTAGCTGAAGTAATTGCCAGTAGGAAAGCAGTTTTCCATGACAGGTGTTGTAGGTCCGCTGTTGCTGCTGGTTCAAAGGTCGATAGTGGCAACTTTTCTAGCACAAAGTTTAAGTCCCAAGCTGGTAAAGGTGGTTTCCTTGGAGGTTTTACATTCTTGATTCCTCTGAGGAACTGCCTGAGCAAAGGGTGAAAAACAGGTGGATCAAAGCTGTATTCTGCTGAAATAGCTGATGCATGTATCTTGATGGAGGAGTAGGACAGGCCTGAATGAAGAAGTTCGGCCAGATACTCCAGAATGTTAGGCATATCTATGTTTGACACATCTTTTCCTCTTTTAGTACTCCAAATGACAAACCTTTTCCATTTTCCAGCATAGTTCCTTCTTGTTGAAGGTCTGCGTGCTTCAAGAATAATGTCTTTAACTCTTTGGGAAAGCTCTGGGTTAGCTGCTGCTATGTGATGTTCCATGCAGTCAGTTGCAACGTCTTTAGGTTTGGATGTATGATGCTGTAGTTGTTCTGAGTTAACATCAAAGGCATCAGGGGTATTGGCCACATATTGTATCGAGACATGCTCCTCAGCAGTGGGTACCAGTGTTGTCTTGGCCAGTTTGGAGCTATCAGGATTATCCTTGGACGCTCTTCCTTGATCTTTAGTAATACTTTGTGTATCAAGGGAAGAGGTGGGAATGCATATGCTGTCAGGCCTTTCCAGCTGAAGGAGAGCGAATCCACTTTCCATGCCAGTGGGTGGAATGTCCTTGTGCAGAATTTTTGAGCTGGTGATTGAGAGGTGATGCGAATAGATCTATCTGAGGCATTCCCATTTCTTTGAGATGGTTTTGAAGATGTCCGGTGCAGTTTCCATTCGTGGGCATCCGATGTGGTTCTGCTTAACATGTCTGCTAGAGTATTTTCTTTTCCGGTACAAATATTGCCTGTAACTGGATGTTGTAGCTGAGTGCCAGGGTCCACAGCTCCAAAGTCATTCTGCATAGGGGTATGAATGAGTGCCTCCCTGCTTGTTGATGTACCACATGACTGTGGTGTTGTCTGTCCTTATCATCAACTAGCCCTCTTTGAGAAGTGGTCTGAACCTTTGGATTGCCAGTTTTACTGCCAGCATTTCTTTTAGGTTGATGTGCAGGTGAAGTTGATCCTGTGTCCACAATCCTTGCACACATTTGTCCAGCATGTGGGCCCCCCATCCTAGGTCTGAAGCGTCTGTTGTGATGGTCTGGCTTGCTTGACATCTGCGAAAGGGTAGGCCTGGGTTTGTCTGGCATGCCTGAGCCCACCATAGGAACTCCTGTTTTAAGCATGGAATTAGTGGGATTTCTGTTTCTAGGCTGTGTCTGTGTTGGGACCATAAATTCTTTAGGTACCACTGTAGTTTTCTCATATGTAGTCTGGCAAGTGGGACCAGGATTATGCATGATGCCATGAAGCCCAAGGCCTGCAGTACTTTTCTTGCTGTTAACTTGTTCAGTTTTGTTAGTGCTAAGAAGTAAAGAGGTAGTTCTTTTGTTTTTCTGCAGTTAGGAATGCCATTTGTTTTACTGTGTCCAATTCAGCCCAAGAATGTCCTTGTTTGGGATGGTATCAGCCTTGACTTTTGTAGATTGACTGTGTATCCCAGTGCTTGTAGCAAGTAAATGACCCTTTGTACATCTGTTGTCAGCTTGCTTTTGTTGTCCCCTTGTAGCAGGCAGTCGTCCAGGTATGGGTAAATTTGAATTCCTGTAGTCTGCAATGGGCGATTACTGATGCCAGGCATTTTGTGAATACTCTGGGCGCAGTAGATAAGCCAAAGGGCAATGCTGAGAATTGATAGTGCTCTGATCCTGCAAGAAATCTGAGGTATCTTCTGCAGATTGGTCGAATGGGGACGTGCAGGTATGCCTCCTTGAGATCTAGAGTTACCAGCCAACACTCCTTGCCCAGCATGGGAAGAAGTTGCTGTAGGGTCAGCATTTTGAATTGTGGGACAATGATGTATGTATTTAAGGCGGACAGGTCGAGAATTGGTCTCCAACTTTTTTCCTTTCTTGGCACTAGGAATAGTCTGGAGTAGAACCCTTTCCTTGCTCTGCTGTTGGCACTCTTTCCACAGCTCTCATGCTTGCTAACTGCAGTATCTGTTGTAGAGCCTCTGTTTTTTGATTTGGAGGTAGATTTGGCATTCCTCTTTTGACTGGTAAAGTGTGGAAGTGGAACCGGTATCCTTGATCTATGGTTTGTAAAATCCACTTGTCTTTTGTTATATAGTGCCAGTTCTTTGAAAATAAGGTTAACTTTCCGCCTAGAGGAGCTGCTATTTGTTCCCTGGTAGGCGGATTTAGGATTAAGTCACTGTGGTTGTGTTGATGTAGTGGCAGTGGTTGTGTCTGTGCCTCTGTTGTTACCTTGCCACTGTTGTCCTCTGTAGGCACCTCCTCTGGGTTGGTTTCTGCCTCTGGAACGTCTATTCCTGCCCCTTTGGGATCTTGTGGAGTCAGGAAAGGACCAATTTTGGCAGGCCAGTTCCTGCTAAACCTTGGGGGTTGAACCTGCAAGAAATCTTTAACCGTTTGAACAGATTTTGCCTTTTCTTCCATTTTCTTCATAACCTGCTGGGCAGGTGTACCAAACAAACTTGTCTTATCCATAGGAGCATCTAGTAACTTTGCTTTGACATGATCCGGTAAAGCTTGCTCCTTTAGCCATGCATGCCTTCTTATCACTGTGCCAGTCATGGCTGATCTAAATGAAGCCTCCAGTGCATCATAGCCACATTTTAAGGAATGGTTACTAACCTGTTGTATGTTATTTACCATCTCTAATACATATTTCTTATCAAGAGATTCATCAGTGGTTAGCTTTTTAGTTAACTGATCAAGCATAAACTCTTGGTATTGTATCATGTGAAACTGACAGTTTAAAGCTCTAGCTGAGAGAGTAGCTGAAGTGTAGACCTTTTGCCCCATCTGTCTAATGACCTTGCTTCCCTTTCAGAAGGAATAGGGTTTTAGCTATGGTCGCTACTGCCTTGGGACCCTGGGATATAGTTTGGGTCTGCAAGTGGGGCCTTGTAAAGGTGGTGATGGGTGTCTGGCACCCTGTAAAATCTGTCTGGTTTGGCAGGGGCTGGAGGTAAGGAGTCTGGTGCGGAGCAGACATCATTGAAAGCATCATCCACCACAGAGAGAACAGGAGGTATAGCTAAGGGCCTGTGTTGTGGAAGGTGCAGAAAAGTCCTAAGTCTTTTCTGGAGTCTGAAAAATCCTGTTGCTGCCATTGGAACTGCTCTCGCATGGCATGTAAGGTTTCCCCAAAGGAGAATTCTTCTGGTGGGGAAGCAGCTGGAATGGATTCTTCAGCATCAGAGTCTTCAAAATTGGAGAAAGGAGCCTCTGGCTGGTCAGTTATGTCTGATTCATCGGCAGAATCATCAGATGACACTGGCTCAGGGGGCTCTGCCCTAGGTCTCTTCTCTGGGGGCTGAGAGGCCCTGTCTGGGTGAGATTGAGATCCTCTAATTAATGAAATTAAATCTTCTGCCAGAGTAAGCATTTGAGAACTAGAGGAGGGCCTGGTTGTAGGGGTTTTAACAGGCACTGTTTTAGTAGTCTTGGCTGCTTTAGCCCTGGCGAAGGCCTTAATGGACATGGCTGCTGGAGGCCTAGCAGCACCACGTGCTGGGGTAGAGACATCCAAGGGAATGGTGTCTGATAAGTCAGTGGCAACCACCGTAGTGGGTAAAATTTCTGAGGCTGATTCAAGAATGGTAGCAGGTGCCTCCGTTGTAGAGATAAGATTCAGCTGTACTTTGATCAGTTTTCTCGGTTTCGGCCGAAACCGAGACACTCGCGGTTTGCTTGACCGTGGTTTCGGCCGAAACCGCGGACCGCGAGTGTCGGTCTTTATCTTTGCGTTTTTTGGCAGATTGGGAAATCGGAGGATCCGACGGCATAATGTACGCAAAATCAGAACCGAAAAACTGTTCAGCAAACTCCGACCGACGCCTAAGCGTTCGTCGGTTGAAGGAAGCACAGGCCGAACAGGCTGCTACGTCGTGGGCTGGGCCTAAACAAGGCAGACAATAAGAGTGGAAATCTTTATGAGGTATTTGTTTCCCACAGGTTAAACAATTATTAACTTTTTCTGACATCGGCTGAGGCAAGAAAGAGTCCCCAGCGGGTACTTAGCTTTAGAAGTCTTGAGTAGTATTCGGTGAAGTAATCTCTGGATCCGACCGACCGGCACTTGCGAACAGCTTCTGCTTGGGCGCCACGGCAAGAAAGACTGGGGAAAATGGCGTCGGCTGATGCCTTTATACCCGAAGACGAACAGAGATGACGTCGGGTGAGTGGGACATCAGCCGAAGCCGGACCCGGACTTTGGAATCCGGCCGACTGAAGGGCTGCCTGACGACAGGACAACCCAGTTGTTATGACTGCAGATGCATCCATGAAGGACATCACAGAGCACCAACACCTTCAAACAAATACTGAAAAATCATCTCAACTCTTCCTGGCTATGTTCCTGCTCTATAACCTAACCTCTTCACTCTCCTTATATGATAATTAAACTCCTATGTCTTTTGCTACTAGCTACTGATACTTTCTCCATATTTATTTTTATCTTCAATTTTTGATACTGGTACACTTATTCTTCTGGCTTTTCCCAGTTAGGAGTCACCACAGCAGATCACTAGTCCGCTCATAATTGGCAGTGGAGTTTTACGGTGTCAAGTTGCCAGCCCGGCGCCCAACCTTCGACAGAAGGCACACACATGCACTCACACCTAGGGCCAATTTAGAGTGTCCAATCCACATACAGCATGTCTTTGGGATGTGGGAGGAAACTGGAGCACCCAGAGGAAACCCATGCAACAACAGGGAGGACATGCAGACTCCGCACAGAAGGCACCCCAGCCGAGAATCGAACTGAAGAACCTCTTGCTGTGAGGCGGCAATGTTAACCGCTGCACCACCGCAGCCACCAGATACTGGTACATTAATACTGAGTAATATATCTCTGTTTATACCTCTCTGATTGAATTCATTGAATTCTGCTTTAATGTATATTTTCAGTATATATTACTGTAATCAGAGAAACTAGATTCCTGCTTTTATGTATATATTCTGTATACGTTACTGTATTTACTATCTGTAACACTGTTTCTACTTCTGTACCAATTAATGTTCATTTTTTTCTGTATCTGTGTTCTTGTCGGGCTTTTCTCCCCAGGCCTCCACTGAAAATGGGCTATTTTAGGCCCAGTGGACTTTCCCATTAAACAAATGAAATAAATAAAATAAATAACCATTATACTAACCTCTCACTCAAATGAAACATGCTGGAGAGACAGCTCTGTGCCTCAGAGATTGCCCCTTATTTGGAATAGGGTTCCTAGTTACATCAGGCAGACACCCTCCTTGGATCTCGTCAAGAGAAAATTGGATCGATGGATGAGGAATCACAAATTCACACCTGGGATAGCACCTATGTCCCTTATGAAGAGGGAACACCTGTAAAATAAAACCCATGCCATCCTTCTGCCCCTGGGGCCATATTCTGGGTAAAATTGGGCTATACTGGCTATGCTCCTAAAGGCTCTTATAGGTTCATAGGTTCATAGGTTAGTACTAAGCTAACCCCCCCATGAGCCATTTTGAGCCACTAGCCTAGTAATCTCCTAACAACATATGAACCTATAAGTGTGTACTGTAATACTGTATAAACCCTTAACCATTGCTATATTTAATTACTGTTATTGCTCTGTATAGTAACTACATCTCTGTGCTTTGCTGCATTTTATTTTATTTAAACCTTTGTAAAACTGAGAAAAGTACCTGAAACGTAGTTGTAAAGCAATACAGTTTAAAGACAAGGCGGGCAACCCTCAAAGACAGTCCAGTAAAGGTTCACATACCACTCAAGGATAAAGCAATCCCATTCAATTTCCAGAAAAAAAAGGGGTCAGACAGCAAAGATCTACATCCCACGAACAGAAAATGGAACATGGTCTAGACATGAAAATGCAAACTCTGAAGGGTTACAAATGCAAAAAGTTATCCTTTCCAGCAAAGGAAAAAAGGAAGGAGGATCATGATCCACCACAGGTATATGAGGGATGTCAAATTCATGGCCCTCAGACCTCAAGTAGCCTTTAAACATGTATAATTATAGATAAGTGCAGCTATTACAGTACTTTTCTAGCTACACCTCCTGCATTTCTTTTCATCTTGAAGACTGTGGCCCTTGTGTGTTTGCTAAACTTCACACATCACCTGTGGTCATGCGAGTTTGAGACCCCTAAGGCAGAGACTATACTCCAAGATAAACCCGCTTCTGGAGACTCAATTATTCCAATTTGAAGTCCAGTAACACCATAGATTACACTCAATTATGGGCCAGATTAGTGTAGAGTATAGGGGGTTATAATCTTTTGCTCTTGAGGCAATGCCTTTACTAATCAAGTGTGCTACGCAGAAAGCCTTCCTTACTACAGTAGACATATGGTGGCCGAAGTTAAGGTTGCAGTCAACTTGTGAGCCAGAGTCCCTTGCCACTTCATGGGTACTTAGGGTATAGCTGTTGATTTGATAGTGTGAAGGGACACTGTTTGTGGCCAAGGGAATGATGATGCATTTCGCAGCATTCAGTTTGAGACCATGACTAAGACACCAGCTGTTGGACATATGATCCTACTTATTTAATCTACTCCAAGATGAAAGAGCTCAGAAGTGTTGAGAAATCAAGTTAACACTGTCTATGATACATTAAAAAGTGGAAGACTGTTTATTGCAGAGAATATTTACAGTTGTTTATGATTTTTTTTAAGAATATCTAACCCGTTAATACCCTCATTTTGGCAATGAAAAAAATTTCTTAAGAATATGCTACAGCCTCCCTTTAGAAAAACAGTGGTGACACAGAATTCAAAGATCGATCATTTAGCAGTTTTTATTAACAGGCTTCTTAAACCCATTTTTTCCGTAACCGGCTCATATGCTGAAAGATTCATGAGATTTCTTGGGCAGACTAAGTGGTATTTATGGGTTGATAACACTGGCTTCTTGACTATGGATGTTACAGATCTGATCACAAGTATTTCACATAACATAGGAGTGCAATTACACCATAAAGCACTTATGTGCTGCAATTTCCTTTCGGGAGGTGAGATT
This sequence comes from Protopterus annectens, assembly GCF_019279795.1. Classification (NCBI taxonomy): domain Eukaryota; kingdom Metazoa; phylum Chordata; order Ceratodontiformes; family Protopteridae; genus Protopterus; species Protopterus annectens. Next base: position 123,610,920 of record NC_056744.1, on the reverse strand, counting down.
AACCTTAATATGGTCTTTTTGGGTATTATTTTGGACAGAAATAAGAAGTTATGTACTCACCAAAATGTTCCATCTGAGTAGGTAAACTTCATTTGTCTGCAACCTGTGGGATACGGATCAGAGCCAGCAACTTTACAAAGCTTAGATCAGAGCTCCTAGCTCCTCCCCTTACCCATAATCCCCTGCCAACCCTGACTGACCTCAGATCAAGTTTGCCCGCAAGCACTATAGTGGATAACTAACTACATTATCAGAAATGGTACATCACTATATGACATGAAACACATCTGAAGGTCAGGAGGACGGAGGGGGGGGAACGGTTGCAGACAAATGAAGTTTACCTACTCAGATGGAACGTTATGGTGAGTACATAACTTCTTAATCTGAAGTAGTTAACTTCATTTGGTCTGCAACCTGTGGGACAGAGTCCCCAGCTACCTAAACCTTGGGTGGCCTTCATGGAAGGATATTCCAGTGCACTGCGGAGCCAAAAGAAGTTCTCCCCCTGGAGGTAATGTCCAATTTATAATGATTGATGAAGGTATGAGATGAGGCCCAAGTGGCTGCTGAACAGATATCATCCAAGGAAACCCTGGATTTAATGGCGGCAGATGTAGCCATAGCCCTAGTTGAATGGGCACGAACTCCTTGAGGTGCGGGCCTGCCGGAATTTTGATACGCTGAAATGATACACTGTGAAATCCATCTCAATAAGGAAACGTTCGAGACCGGTTTACCTAGATTAAATTTGGCAAAGGAGACGAACAACTGGTCGGATTGTCTATGACCAGATGTCCTATGAATGTAAAATCTAAGTTTTCTGTGCACGTCCAAAGAGTGTAGTCTGTACTCCCCTTTGTTCTGGTAGTTAGGAAAGAAGATCGGCAAATTGATAGATTGGTTAATATTAGATTCAGAAACTACCTTCGGGAGGAAGGAGGCATTGGTCCTGAGGTAAACCCTATCCTTGTGAAAGGCTAAGTATGGGGGTTTCACAGAAAGAGCTTGCAATTCAGATACTCTCCTGGCTGAAGTAATAGCCACAAGAAAGGCTGTTTTCCAAGACAAATATTTTAGGTCTACTGAAGATGCCGGTTCGAAGGGAGGGGCTGTCAGGGCTTGTAATACCAAGGTCAAATCCCATGGAGGTACCGCTTCCTTTATTGGAGGTGCAAGAAAAAAGGTGCCCTTTAGGAACGTTTTGCACAATTTTGTAGTAATCAAAGGGCCCATTTCAGTACCTACGTGATAATGAGAGATAGCTGCTAACTGAACCTTAACCATAGAATAGCTAGCTCCGCCATTAAAAAGGCCTGAAAGAAAGTCTAGCACCGCAGGCAAGGGGGCTGTAAAAGGATCCAAATTATGGCGTTCTGCCCAGATAGAGAAACGCTTCCATTTACTACCACAGACCTGCCTAGTAGAGGGCTTGTGCGCTGCTACTAGGATAGTTTTAACTGGAGAAGAGATACCGGGAGTCCTAGCTACAAGTGGAACTGGAGCAGTCAAGCCGTAAGCTTGAGGCTGGCCAGGTCGGGAAGTGGGAGCCCCAGGAGGTGGGAGATTAGATCCGGAAGGGGATCTAGAATCCAGGGCGGATTCACTCAATGAGACCAGAGGTAAGGGAACCAAGCTTGGCGAGGCCAGAATGGGGCAATGAGGATCATCCTGCTCCCCAACCGACTGGCTTTCTGAAGAAGTTTCAGCATGAGGGGAAGAGGAGGGTAGGCATAGAGAAGACTGGGTGGCCAAGCATGCACCAAGGTGTTCCTCGGGGCTTCCCCGGCAGGGGGAATGAGAGCCAAGTAATTGTTGCATTTCGTGTTTGAGGGAGATGCGAAAAGATCGCAACAGGGCTGCCCCCAAACTGCAAAAATTCGACTCGCTACTCGAGGATTGAGGGACCACTCGTAAGGAGAAAGGATGGTGCGACTCAGTCTGTCCGTCAGGATGTTGGTCTGTCCCGGAATGTGCGTTACAATGAGAAAGTGGTTGGTGGAGATCGCCCATTCCCACACTCTCATGGCTTCTCGACAGAGTGGGTAAAACCTGGTTCCCCCTTGTTTGTTGATATACCATACCACAGACATACTGTCTGTCTGGATTGCAATTGTTCCTACAGGCAGAAGGCTCTGAAGTGCTTGCAATGACAACAGCACTGCCCTCATCTCTAGAACATTTATGTGCAATAAGGTCTCAGAATCGTTCCACGTGCCTTGGACCGTCTTCCCTGAATAATGCCCCCCCACCCACCCAAGACGAGAGGCGTCCGTGGTCACCATGGAGAGAGGGGGGGGCCATGGCAAAGGGGCGTCCCGCCTGGAGGTCCGGCGATTGAAGCCACCAAACATGAGCCCTCTTGCAGGCCCTGCTGAGAGTAATGGGGTGACACAAGGGGTACTGATGAAGGGACCATTGGACTTGGAGAGTCCACTGTAAAATCCTCATGTTCAGACGTGCCATGGGAAGAAGGTTTATTGCGGCTGCAATGGACCCCAGGGCCCTCAGAACCAATCCCGCCGGAGGTTTTGAAGATTGAAAGATGGCCCGCACATGTGCCCTCCAAGTGTGCAACCGGTCGGGAGTTAAGAAGACTAGTTGCCTGTTGGTGTCCAGTCTGGCCCCGATAAAATCTATCACTTGAGTCGGGGTGAGAGACGACTTGTCTGAGTTTATAGTGATCCCCAGTTGCGGAGCAAGGTTGAGGAAGTAGTCCCTGGCTAAGCATAGTAGATGCCTTGTTGGGGCGGTGAGGAGCCAGTCGTCCAGGTACGGGAAAACCTGCATTCCCTGGAGTCTCAGGTGGGCCGCCATCACTGCTAACACCTTGGTGAACACCCTGGGGGCTGAGGTGAGACCGAAGGGAAGGACCCTGAATTGATAATGACGGTCTCCCAGCTGGAAGCGGAGAAACCTCCTGGATCGTACGTCCATCAATATGTGGTAGTACGTGTCCTTGAGGTCTATCGACCACATCCAGTCGTTCTCCCGCAAGAGGGGGAGAATAGATTGAAGAGTGACCATCCGGAACTTTTCTTTGGTTACTGACAGGTTTAGTAGGGAAAGATAGAGGATGGGCCTTACGTCCCCAGTCTTTTTTGGCACCAAAAAGAACCTCGAGTAGTAACCTGATCTGAACTGGCCTGGGGGGACGCGCTGGACAGCTCCTTTTTCTAAAAGATGCCGAACTTCTGCAGCTGCAGCCTCCCTCTGATTGGGTGGAACATCGGGGAGGTGTTCGGGAGTGTAGGGAATGTAAGAAAGGGGAATTCTGTATCCTCTGGATACGATACGAAGCACCCAGCGGTCTGTTGTAATGGACTCCCAAGCTGCCAGGTGCCTTGAGAAGCGCCCCCCCGACTGCCTCCAGAGTGGAGCAGTCGGGCAACCCCTCAGGATTGCTGCGTGGGCCGATCAGAGAAGGTTTCTCTGGACCCAAAGTTTTTCGGGCCCCCTCTGCCTCTAGGGTGGTGTCCTCCCTGTCCTCCTCTGCCGTGGAAGGACTGGGAGTCCCGAGCGGACTGGGACTGTTGCGACTTTCGGAACCACATCTTCTTCTGTCCCTTTTGGTACCTGGAGAAGGACCTCTGGGGAGCAGAGAAGCGGACTCCGACGGCAGACGTCTTCTTGTCCTTTTCGCTCTGGACTAAAGTCTCGCGAACTGTCTTGTCACATAAGGCAGAACCATCAAAGGGGGCATTCGCAAAGGACGCCTTGAAGGGTTCCGCGAAATCACAAAGTCGGAGCCAGGCCTGACGCCTCATAACTAGGCCCGCTCCGCTGGCTCTAGCGGCTCCCTCTGTAGCGTGGGATACAAGCCGCATAGAGGTGTTGGATATAGACCTAAGAGTGGCCATGCAAATGGAGTACAACTGTTTGTCCTCTGCCGACATGGACTCGGGGGGGGCGATGCAGCGTACTCTTTAATAAGGTCTCGCTGCAGCCGAATCACATGTGCCATGTAGTTCAGGGACCTTACAGTGAAGGTCAATGAACTAAAGACCCGCTTCCCAAGACGGTCCATCGAGCGAGACTCCTTGCTCGGGGGATGGACCGAGGGACTCTCGTGGGCTAACTCCCTCTTGGTGGCTGCCGCCACCAACATGGCATCTACGGGGGGTCCCTTGCTCCAATGGGACTTCTCAGTGGGGGGGCTTAGGATGCTGTCTGGATGTTTAGGGACTGGCTCCACAGTGTCCGTCTCCTTCCACGCCCTAGTGGTAATAAGGTCCACTAAGGGGTCGGCCGGAGGGGACACCCAAGAGGTAGATGGGCCTGCTTCGAACGCCTCCAGGAACACGGATTCGTCCGAGGAAGCCTTGGGGGCGGACCACCCCCCCCTGATCCTAAGCATTTCCATGATGTCTCCAAAGGAGACATCCTCGGGGGGGTGACCTTGGGGAGCCTTCCCCCTCATCCAAATCAGTGTCTTCTGTTAAGGTTTCGGGGGAGTCCACGTGCCTCCTCTTGCACTTTCGCTTGTGAGGAACATCCTCGGGGGGGCTGTCAGAGGATGTCACCAGCCACATCTTGTTCCAGGGGAACGACCTGAGATGTCAAAGCAGGCTGTCCCTGTGCCCAGGTGATGGAAGCCTGACCCAACCGAGAGGGAGTGTGGGACGGAGCCGAAGCAAGGATCGTGGGCCTGGAGGCACTCAACAGTGCCCTCTCCACCACATCGAAGGCCGAGGGAGAGCCGCTCTCTCTGGGATCAGAGAGTAGACCCTCGCCCGGATCCGATGGACGGACTGGAACTGGCGCCGAGAGCATCGGATCCGAAGGATCAGTGTGCTCTGACCTGGACGGAGCCGAAGGCACACCGACCCCCTCGGATCCGAAGCTCAGACCACGGCTCCGAGAGCTCGGATCCGACAGACTCGAAAGAAGAGTCGGAGCCGAAGTACCCGATACTGTCGGCGCCGACCCACCCCTGGCTCCAACGTTGCCCGGCTCAGAGCGCTCTGAACCCGGGAAGCGGGTCGGAGAAGGAGCTATCGGGGCAAAGAAGGGTGTTGAGCTCCCCCCCCGGAGGGGGGGGGAGGCAGGAGCACTCCCATCTGCAGTTGGGCCTGGATGAACCTTTGCATCATCCGGTCCAAATCTGCATCCAAAAGGCTATGGGTGGATCTCGACGAGGCCACCGAGGCTGGCCGGGAGTGCCACCTCGATGACCTCGACGGAGATAGAGTCTCCTCCTCCTCGGGTCCCGGTGAGAAGCATGAAGACCGGAGCCGAGAAGGGGGAGACCAAGAAGCCCTAGAGGGAGAAGCCTGCTTAGCCGGGGGGGGCCGAAGCGGAGGCCTCGGCCCGCCGCTTGTGGTGCTTCTCCCTCCTTTTTTCTTTCCAGGCCTCCCTCTCCTCCGGCGCAGAAGCGGGAGTTTGAGTCCCGGCCGGGGGAAGAGAGGCAGGAGTGGCCGCCACCGAAGCCTGGGAAGAGGCCACAGAAGCAAAGGAGGCCGAATCCGGGGGCAAGAGTCCCGCTAGGATCAGCTTCGACCTCCGGTCCTTCAGTGCCCTGGGGTTGAACTCCGCGCAGATAGAACACCCAGAGGAAAGGTGTTCAACCCTAAGGCACCGGACACACCAAGTGTGGCCATCCGCTGGGGAGAGCTTATGGTCACACTCAGTGCACTTAGAAAATATCGGTTTTGGGGCCTCAGACATTTTAAACTAAAAGAAAAACTCACTCAGTAGGCCCCAAACACACTAACACGCACACAAACTACGACTAGCGAGGGATGGGGAGGAAAAATTTGACTAGAATTTAAAAAGGTTATCTAAAAAGGAGGTTATGACAAGGGAAACCTAACCATACAAAACACTCTGACAAGTTCAAATATAGAAAATTAAGAAATGAGGACTTATCTGACTAAACAAACCAGGAGCTCGCAATCTAGCTGCTGTTCAGAAGCGCGGCAAATTAGATCTGAGGTCAGTCAGGGTTGGCAGGGGATTACGGGTAAGGGGAGGAGCTAGGAGCTCGGATCTAAGCTTTGTAAAGTTGCCGGCTCGGATCAGAGATCGGATCCGTATCCCACAGGTTGCAGACCAAATGAAGTTAACTACTTCAGATCTAAACCTTTCTGAAAGGGAATTATAGAAGCAGATTGAAAGTGTTTGTGCACCCATATTTACGAATCTGGTCATGTCAAGCTGGGAAAGGAAATTTTCCCTCCGACGTTTACTCCCATTGCAAGCTAGAGATATCTGGATAACATCTTTATCCTGTGGAATACCCGAAAGACATTACAAAAAGAAGTTATGTACTTACCATAACGTTCCATCTGTATTGTCCACTTTCATTCTTCCTCAACTAATGGGATCGGATCCAATCCTCAGATCTGACTCAGCTGTTATACTATCTTGTGGCCTCCAGCAAACTCTCGAGCTCCTTCTCTAGCCATCATGCACCACCCCTAACATCTCTCAGATCTTCTTTGCAGTTCGATAAGATGACTATAATGACATGCCATAACTGGATTCAATAAGGTGTTCTTGACGTGTCTCATAATAAGTACATAACTTCTTTATTTGATGTTGTCAATTTTCATTCATTCCTCAACTAATGGGACAGAGTCCCCAACTACCTAAATTTCTGGTGGACTCTATGAAAGGATATTCCAGAGTATGGTTGAGCGAAAAGCTGCTCTACCCCTGGAGGACAGATCTAGTTTGTAATGAGTGATTAAGGTATGAGGATTTGACCAACTTGCAGCCTCACATACATTGTCCATGGAGGCTCTAGACTGGAAAACAGCAGAAGTTGTCATAGATCTGGTTGAATGACCCTTTAATGGTTTTGGTAAGGGGAAATTCAATTTATTATACATAAAGGAAATGCAATCTGTCAGCCATCTAGCTACAGTTACCTTTGTAACTGATTTGTCTAATTTTTTACACGCAAAGGAAACAAAATAGCTGATCTGTCTTTCTAATCTCTTATTTTGTGTGTAGGCAGAAATGTAAATGTCTACGAACATCTAGTAAGTGAAACATAGAAACATACGTTCCTCTTGATTTGTAAATTTTGGGAAGAATACTGGCAAGTTAATGGATTGGTTAAAGTTGGATTCTGACACCACCTTAGGAAAGAAGCACTGGTATGTAACATAACAGTATCCTTATGAAAAATCAAATATGGAGGCTTAGAAGATAATGCTTGAAGTTGAAATTCTTTTAGCAGATGTAATTGCAAGGAAAAAGTTAGCTTTCCAGGTCAATAATTTACAATCACATTTGGCTGCAGGTTCAAAGGGAGAATGAATTAAGGCTTGCAGAACCAAATTTAAATCCCATAGTGGTATGAATTCTTTATAAGGGGGTCTTTGCAGAAGAATACCTTTCAAAGGAGGCTTTGCATAGTTTAGATGAAGTCAGTGAAAAATTTTGAAACTCTACATGTAAATTTGAGACTGCTGCGAGCTTAACTTTAATAGTTGACAAACTAGCACCCTCATTAAATAAACTCACTAAAAATTCTAGAACAGAATGAACTGGGGCCAAGAAGGATCTATCAGATTCTGCTCAACAAACAAACCTTTTTCATTTACTCCTGTAGATTTTCCTTGTAGACGACTTGTCGGAAGGTAATACAGTACAGACAAGGGAAGAGCGCATTGGCTGCCTGGCTGTTAAGGGAACTGGAGAAACCAAGCTGTTAGTTGAGATTTAATATATCCAGGTGAACCATGCACTTGCATGAGACAGGTCTGGAATTTGATCCAGAATCCAAGGTGGGTATTGCAGATGAGGCTAAAGGAAGGGGAACCAAATCTGTTAAGGCCAGTAAGGTGCAATGAGGATGCCTTTGCTCTTAGACCGGGTTGCTTTCTGAAGGAATTTGGGAATTAGGGGAGACTGAGAATAAGCATATACAAGTAGGGGCCAACCATGGAGTACAGCATTCCTTGGTAATGACCCCCAACTGGGGGGGGGGGGTCAGGGCAAAATAGCTGCTGCATTTGTTCAGGGCAGATGCAAAAAGATTGCAGAACGGTTGGCCCCACTAACTGAAAATCATTTCTGTTACTTAGCTGTTGAGAAACCACTTGTGAGATGAGATGGACCTGCACAGTTTGTTTGCTATCAACACTGGAATTCCCCGGAATATGTTTTGCTATTAGGAAGTGGTTGGAAGATATTATCCACTGCCACACTCTAAGGGCCTCTCGACACAGGGGATAAGATCCATTTTCTCCTTGCCTGTTGATGTACCAGAATACTGACATGTCTGTCTGGATTGCAATTGTCCCAAGAGGTGAAGAGTCCTAGAACACCTGCAACGCTATAAGCACCGCACTCATCTCCAGAACACTGATATGCAAAAGTTGGACTCTTCGGGGGAACAAGTGTCATGGACTATTTTCCCCAAGAAGTGCCCTCCCCCCCCCACCCAATATGGGAAGCGTCCATGGACACTATGGCCTTGGGTTAAGGGAGTATGAAAGGACAACCTTTTAACAGTTGTGACTATATTTACCAGGAACTGTATAGTTTGCATACCTGGGTTATTCTTACAATTTTGGATCCAGCTTCTCTTTCTTCCTGCTAGACTCTGAAAAACAGGAGGCTGGAGAGTCAGAAAACAAACCTCTTGGTAGGGTGTTTAGACTTATGTTTGCAGGAGAGAACCACAAAAATTGTTTCAGAAAAAGAATTCGGCGGCATGCCTTTTAAAATTAGCTTATTCAGCCTGTACGCTAGTGCTCGGGGGGTTGAACCCATGACAGACACTGCAGTCCTGTTGCAAATGTTCTGAACCTAAGCAATAGACTGTGGACATTGGAATGAGGCAACTTGTGCTCACACATCACATTTTTTAAAGCCCAGTGGACATTTCTCAGACACAAACGAGTAAAAAGCCAAAGTAAACATTTTTTTTTTTTAATATCAGAAAGAAAGGAAAGGGGAAAATACCAGCAATGGTATTCAAGAACTACAATAAACTTGTAGAAACAAATACCAGCAATGGTAATTAAAGAAAAAGATACCAAGTATAAAAAGAGTAAAGGAAAGTTAGGCCCACTAACAATGTTAACTGGAAAGTGTAAGGAAAGGGTCAGTAATAATGACCTAAATCTAAAATTTAAGATTAAAGGACTAAAGATTAAAGAAATTGTGAAATTTAAGAAGTTTTTGGAAGAATAAATCAAAAAATAGCTCATCTCCCACTACAAATTCAAGAGCTGAAGGTGACCACGTCTAGACGCTAAAGCAAACAGGATATGAAATGGTAGGGTGGTGCATTATGGGTAGGGAAGGAGCTCGAGATTTTTCTGTAGGCCACAAGCTAGTATAACGGCCAAGTCAGATCCCAAGATCGGATCCGATCCCATTAGTTGAGGAATGAATGAAAATTGATAACACTAGATCAGATTTTTTTTTTAAATATATGCATGATACAACTCATTTCCTGAGATTCACACATCACTTTACGGATAAAGTGAATTACTTGAAAAAAACACCATTACCAAGGTGGAGAGGATTGTGCTTCTAACATTTATAGAAGCCCACGCATAGTAAGTCACACCCGCATTTTCAGAGTTGTCACCCTTTGCATGCCAAAAAAATTTTTAATTAAAGGGTCAATGTATCAAGCTATCAAGTACAGCATCTTGGAAAGATGTTTTTGAGATGGAAAAAAACTGGAAGAAATATTTTTGCTAGAGGATACCTTAAACAATTAGTGTGCATTCAGAGAGATGTAACACAACAGGGGACTAAATATAAACCCAGTTAAATGTTGGTTTGGTTAAAGAAACATGTCTGACAGTAGAGACTGATTCTGTTGATAAGCATGAAAGAGCTTAAGTTTCACAAAATAATTCTGGTTCCAGTACAATTCAAAACATTATTAAAAATAACTAGAATGTTTTTAAACCCAGTGAACTAATTCTTAAGATAGTGGAAGAAACCGCTCATTTTGTATACAAAACAGTCAGCAACCTTGAAACTTTGAGAAAGGTAGTCCTGAAAAGGTCTTAAAATTTAAAAAAGTGGCAGCTTTATGAAATGTTCTGACATATTTGAGGAAGTCTGTTTGAAGTAAGAAAATTCACTGGGCATGACTGTTGCACTGCAAGACGGCAATTGCGGCAGTTTTGGAGTGGTCCACATTGCTAAGTGCTTAGTGTTTTTATGTCAAAGACTAAAAGCACCATCAGAAAAAATATATACGTGCACTGCTACCATATATCTAGGGACAACATAAATAATCCCCTTTTTAAACACTTCAAAACTTGTTCAAATTTTATGAAATTTAACTTTGATATTTTGGAAAAGGTAACTTCTAACCCAAGGTGGGAAGTCAAACTAGCATATAAAAACTGATGTGGCAGTTAAAGTTAAATCCCACTACTCCCAAATTAAATGATCATGCCCCAATAAATTCCATTCTTAAATTAAGAGCTGCTAAACTTTGAGGATAGTATTTTACATTGTATATTTCATCTACGGTTATATTTTGCATAAATTTTTAGATTAGTTAGACTTAACACTAAAACATAAAGTTTAAATTTGCATTTAAATATACATATTAAATGTAAACTACTTCAAAAATCAACTATTTACAATATTTTCTTTTTTAGGAATAAAGTTAATGTTTACATATTTATATTTTTAAGGACCATAACTTCACATAATTCATTCCCTTTTATTGGTGTACTACATTGTGATTTTTACGGTGTAACTTGAATGCTTTTTTTTTTTTTTTTATTAAGGACTTAATGTACTTAAACAAGTAATTTAAATGCATGAATTCTATGTGTACTTTTAGTTCTGATGAAGTCGTACTGATTTAACAGAATTAAAGTGCTTAACTTGTTTTTGTACTTTGTTCAAATAAATCTAGTTATCATTAATTGGCACTTTGTTCCTTTGTGTCAAACACATTGCTGTGCACTAGCTGGTTTCTTTGTTTAAAAAGTCATTCCCTGGCACGTGCACACACACCTATTTAGTTCAAAGTTAATAAGTTTGTAAAGAAAGCAGCCTAGCAAAATGTTTATCTGAAGAGAGATGAATGGCTGAGTGTTTTGGTCAGAAAGTACAGTTGTGTACACTTACCATAAATGTAGAGGTTAGATTGTATTCACTGTTGCAGTCATCACCTGTGGGTTATCCCTGCTGTGGTAGACCTCGGATAGCCCAAATACCAGAGTCAACGTTTTTCTGCGTCGGCTGCTATCACTTGCTGCCTGACATCAGGTTGTCAGTGCTATAAAGGAAGGCAGCGAACGTCATATCAGTTTTTCTTCCCCTAACCAGTCAGAGGCCCAAGTAAATATGGTTAAGTGGTCCTGATGGCTAAAAGCCACCGTTAGAAACTCATGTCTCCCTAAAGAAATAAGATATAAGGGGGAAGGACGGTGGGAAAAGTACAGTTTTGTACCTACCATAAATGTAGATGTTCGAGTGTTCACCCTGCTGCAGTCATTACACTTGGGTTATCCTGTCGTCAGGTGGTCCATAAATGTGTAGATGTTTCACCCTGCTGCTGCAGTCATTACACTTGGGTTATGCTGTCGTCAGGTGGTCCCGCAGTCGGCCGGATTTCCAAAGTCTTGGTCCGACGTCGGTTGCAGTCGCCTCATCCCTGATGTCAGAGTGCCAGGGGTACATATATTGCAACAGACGCCATTTTCTTCAGTTTTTCTTGCCCCAGATGTCAGGTGCCCCCAAAAAGGTGATCCAAATCAGTACCAAATGGTGTGAATACTGTGCAAACACAAAATCCCTTCAGCTATAAGCAAATACATCAGAAAGGCATAGCAGAGGTTTAGCCAGTAGATCAGAGGGGTTGGAGGAAGGGTAACCTGGACAGCAGCAGGGTGAACACTCAAACATCTACATTTATGGTAGGTACAAAACTGTAATATGTTCATCATGTTACCCTGCTGTAGTCATTACACTTGGGTTGAGTCCCAAAGCTAAGGTAGGGTGGAGGTATCAGAGGGTTAGTGGAGGCAATGAGGCCCTGCAGAACTGCAGTGGCGAAGCCTGCCCTGGACTTAGAATAAAAAGGTAAGTGATGGTGTTTGGTGAAGGTGTGCACTGAACTCCAAGTTGTAGCTTCTAAGATTTCCTTGGTAGGAACCCCCCTGAGAAAGGCTGTAGAGGTAGCTGTTGCCCTGGTAGAGTGGGATCTAATGGTAGGAGGAACTGGTTTCCCATGATGGGTATAGCGGAATCGGATGCAATGGCCTATCCATTTAGAAATGGTTTGCTTGGATATGGCCTTCCCTTGAGAGGCTGTAGCATAGGAAACAAAGAGCTGGTCAGTTTTTCTGAAAGCCTTAGTTTTATCCAAGTAGTAACGAAGCTGCCTGTGAATGTCCAAGGAATGCAGGAGTCTCTCACCTTTGTTCTGGGGATTGGGGTAGAAAGTGGGTAGGTGGATGGTTTGATTTAGAGCTACATTGGAAACCACCTTAGGCATGAAGGAAGGATTAGTTCGTAGAGAAACACTGTCTTGATGAAAAATGAGGAAAGGTTCCACTGCCATAAGTGCCTGCAATTCTGAAACTCTCCTAGCAGAAGTTATTGCCAGGAGCAGGGCAGTCTTCCAAGACAGGAACTGAAGGTCTGCAGAAAAAGCTGGTTCAAAGGAAGGTAGCGTGAGTTTTTCCAGAACAAAGTTGAGATCCCATTTGGTGTAGGAGCTCTTCTAGGTGGTCTAATGTTTTTCGCCCCTCTGAGGAACTGCCTTAGGAGAGGATTTGAAAATAAAGGTGGATTCGTGTCATAGTGAGCTGAAATAGCTGAAGCATGGATTTTAATTGAGGAGAAGGAAAGTTTTTTATGCAACATCTCAGCTAAATACTGCAGAATGTGAGGCATACGAGGCTGAGTTGTGTCTTGGCCTTTAGCTTGGTTCCAAGCACAAAACCTTTTCCATTTGTCCGAGTAAGCCTTCCTGGTGCTTGGCCTCCTGGCTTCTAGAATAACATCCAGCACTGCTTGTGAAAGAGGGGCTGGTTGGATGCTTAATTGATTTGCCATGCAGCCAGGTTTAAGGTTTTTATCTGGCTGTGTAGAATCTGCTTGTCTTGCTGCGTGAGCAAATGAGGTATTTGAGGCAATATCCATGGTGAGCTGTGAGCCATATTCTTCAATAGCGGGTACCAGTGCTGGCGTGGCCAGTCTGGGGCTATGAGAATCATTCGAGGTTTCTCCTTTTTGACCTTCAAAAGAACCTTTGTGAGAAGAGGTAATGGAGGAAAGACATATACTGTCAGGTTTTTCCAACTGAAGGAGAGAGCGTCTACTTAAGAAGCTTGATGGTGGAATGTCCTTGTACAAAATTTTGTCAGCTGGTAGTTTTGAGGACTGGCAAACAGGTCTATATTTGGTAGGCCCCATCTTTGAGTTATCATTGTAAATATTTGTGGGTCTAGCTTCCACTCGTGGGGATCTTTGATGTTTCTGCTTAGGTCGTCTGCCAATGTGTTTTTCTGTCCTGGCAGGAATTGAGCTTGTAACTGGACTTGGTAGGCCAGAGCTGTGTTCCATAAGAGTATTGCTTGCCTGCAAAGAGGGTAGGAATGTGTGCCCCCTTGTTTATTTATGTACCACATTACTGTGGTGTTGTCCGTTTTTATTGCAAGTTGTCCAGGCTGTAGTAGATCCTTGAAGGCTGTCAGAGCTTTCTGTACAGCTAGCATCTCTTTTTGGTTTATGTGCAGTTTTCTTTGTTCTGCAGTCCATAGGCCTTGAATGCATTGCCCTGCCATGTGTGCCCCCCAGGCATAGTCTGAAGCATCTGTTATGATTATTTGCCTGGGTGGGGGCAAGGTGAAAGGCTGACCCCTGTTGAGGTGACATGCCTGTGCCCACCATAGAAATTCCTGTTGAAGGCAGGGAATGAGAGATATCACTGTGTCCAAGCTGTGGCTGTGTTGAGACCATACGCTTTTTAGGTACCACTGTAATTTCCTCATATGCAGTTTTGCAAATGGTATTATCAGAATGCAAGATGCCATGAAGCCCAAAGCCTGCAGAATTTTTCTTGCAGTTAATTGGGTCTTTGTTGCCATTGCTTTGAAATATTGGGTCAGTTGTAATTGCTTGTCTGGTGTAAGATAAGCCTTCTGGGCCGTTGTGTCCAAGCTGGCACCCAGGAATGTCATTCTTTGAGAGGGTACTAGTTTTGACTTCTTTTCGTTTACTACGTACCCCAGACAATTCAGTAGATGCTTCACAAAAGCCAGATGTTGTAAGAGAATGTCTTTTCTTTCTGCTTGAATGAGGCAGTCGTCCAGGTACAGATATATTTGAATTCCTCTTTGTCTGCAGTATGCAATTACTGGTGCCAGGCATTTTGTGAATACTCTGGGCACAGTAGATAAGCCAAAGGGCAGTGCAGAGAATTGATAATGGATTGAACCTGCAATGAAATGGAGGTATCTTCTGCAACTTTGTCTGATAGGGACATGCAGGTATGCCTCCTTGAGGTCCAACGTTACCAGCCATGCTTCCTTGCCCAACATGGGAAGTAGCTGCTGTAGTGTTAGCATCTTGAATTTGGGAACTTGTAAGTGTTTAGAATTGAAAGGTCCAGAATTGGTATCCAAGCATTTTCTTTTCTGGGTACTAGGAAGAGTCTTGAGTAAAATCCTTGGACTTGCTCTTGAGTTGGTACCCTTTGAATGGCTCTCATGGCCATGAGAGCTGTAATTTGTTTTTGAGCCTCTGCCCTTTGGTTTTGTGGCAGGTTTGGCATTCCTCTTTTTATTGGCAAGGTGTGAAAGTGGAATCTGTATCCTCGTAAAATTATGTCTAGTACACATTTGTCCTTTGTGGCCATGTGCCAGTTGTCTGCAAATAGTGCTAGCTTTCCCCCCAGGGTGGCAGACAAAAGAGCTTTGTTTGGCCAGTTGAGGTGCAAGTCATTGAGTTTGCCTTCTGGTGGGTTGAGACCTGTCTTCTCCTCCCTTCTGGGTTGGAGTGCCCCATTGGCGAGGTTTATACTGAGCTTGTGGTTGTCCTCTGCCCCTTGGGCGCCTGTATTTACCCCTCTGAGGCCTGTCAGTGGCTGGAAAGGACCAATTTTTTGTTGGCCATTTTCTGCTGAAGCGAGGGGGTTGTAGTTGTAGGAAATCTTTGACTGTCTGCATTGATTTTGCCTCATCTTCCATGTTCTTTAAAACTTCTTCTGCTTTAACACCAAAAAGAACATCCTGCTGTAAGGGAGCATCTAATAGTTTTGCTTTAACATGATCAGGCAGACTTTGTTCCTTTAACCAGGCATGCCTACGTATAACTGATCCAGTGACAGCTGCTCTGCAGGAGGCCTCTAAAGAATCAAACCCACATTGCAAGGTATGTTTGCCTACCTGCTCGGTGGCGTGCAACAAATCCTGTACTTCTTTCAATTCAGATTGTTGAGGGAGGGTGGTTATCTTTTGTTTTAACTGAGAGATCAGAAATTGCTGATACTTAAGCATATGAAATTGACAGTTTAGAGCTGTCATAGCTAAAGTGGCTGAGGTGTAAACCTTTTTCCCCCATCTGTCTAGTGCTCTTGAATCCCTTTCAGAAGGTATTGGCTTTTTAGCCATGGAAGCCTTAGCCCCCTTGGGACCCTGGGAGATAGTCTCTGGGTCAGCTACTGGGCTTTTGTAAAGAAATTTGTGGGAATCAGGTACTCTGTAGTATCTGTCAGGCTTGGCCGGAGCAGTAGGCAGAGAGTCAGGGTTGAAACTGGATTCTAAATAGACATCATCCACAATGTCCACAACAGGAGGGATGGCTAGAGGTCTGTGTTGGGGGAGTAAAAGAAACTCTCAGCCTTTTCTTGGAATCAGAGTAATCCTGACCTTCCCAGTGAAAATGTTCCCTCATAGTGTGTAAAGTTTCCCCAAAAGAGTAATCTTCTGGAGGGGAAGCTGAGGGAATAGAGTCCTCAGCATCAGAATCTTCATAAGGAGAGAAGGAATAGTCTTGGTCCTCAGAGGAATCCGAAGAAATCGACAGTTGTTCAGAGGAAGCAGATTCTTCCTCTAGTCTAGGCCTTTTGTCAGGAGGAGGTTGAGACCCCCTGATGAGAGAAATCAAATCTTCAGCCATCTTGAGCATCTGTTTCTTAGGCATAGGGCCTTGAACAGGAAACTGAAGTGAAGCCTTTTTCGGTTTGGAAGGAGTCTTCGACTTGGAAAACGTTTTGACTGAAAGAGTCGTCGGTCTGAAAACGCCTTCTGAAACCGATGGCATTTCAGAAGCACCAACGTCCTTGGAAGGTAAATCGTCGGTAGGGCCTGAAGTAAAAGGCTGCGTGGGCCTAGTACATTCCGTCAAAATATCTGTAGCGGTCTCGGTTTCTTGAACTGCGGTAGTCAGAGGCTGCGTCGGAGCCTCACTGATAACCGGAGAACCGGAGACCGGATCAACAGAGGCCTCGGAATCGGGCTTAGGCCTGGGCTGTCGATCCTTATCCCTGCGCTTTTTGTGCACGCCGGTAGTCGGAAGCTCCGACGGCATGTTATAATTAAATTTTCTGCCAAAAACTGTTGTGCGAAATCAAATCGTCTTTTAATAGTACGTTTATTAAATCTAGCACAAAAACGACAAGAAGTGACGTCGTGATCAGGGCCTAGGCAAGTTATGCAATAAGAATGAAAATCCTTATGAGGTATTTGCTTCCCACAAGAAATGCAATTGTTAACTTTTTCTGACATCGGTCTGAGGCAAGAAAAGTTTCCCCAACAGGGTACTTGGCTTTATAGAAGACTTCGGTCTGAAATTCGAATTCGAAAATCTCAGGAGTCGGCCGACCGGCACTTGCCAACTGCTTCTGCTTCGGGCACCGCGCGGCAAGAAAGACTGAAGAAAATGGCGTCGGTTGCAATATATGTACCCCTGGCGCTCTGACGTCAGGGATGAGGCGAATGCAACCGACGTCAGACCAAGACTTTGGAAATCCGGCCAACTGCGGGACCGCCTGACGACAGGATAACCCAAGTGTAATGACTACAGCAGGGTAACATGATGAACATCCAGGACTGCAACACTGAATACACTAACATCTACATTTATGTTAAGTGTGCACAACTGCACTATGTTCTTCTTTCAGTGCTGCAGTCATCACCTGTGGGAGGATTCTCAAAGCTGAGTAGAGGGGTGGTAGGATTAGGAAGAGACCTAGGAATGGGTCAGCAAGCACTGCAGGAAGTACAGTTGTGTACACTTACCATAAATGTAGATGTTTGAGTGTATTCACTGTTGCAGTTATTACATCTGGGTTTTCTGCTTGCAGGTAGCCCTCATAGGTTCATAGTTCATAGTTTAGTACTAAGCTAACTGCCCTTGCGAGCCATTTTAAGCCTAGCCAATTATCCCTTGTGAGACTCAAACACTGCAACTTGTGTTTGTCAGGCAAACACCTTAGCCATTAAGCCACCCCCCTGACCCTCAATCAGTTGACCTGATTATCAAAGTCTTGAGTCCTGTGTCGGTTGCTGTCTCATCTTCCATGACATCAGGTAGTCAGGGGTATAAAGCATGCAGCTGACGCCATTACATCAGTTTTTCTTGCCCCAGATGTCAGGTGCCCCCCTAATGGGAAGCAATTATATACAAGATTACACCTCCAACAAAAAGCAAATACACCAAAAAGCTTTAAGTATAGTAAACAAGAAGAGAGGTATAGTCAATAGAAGTCAGGGGGCTGGAGGGAGGGTAACCAGGACTGCAACAGTGAATACACTCGAACATCTAAATTTATGGTAAGTGTACACAACTGTTCTAGGTTCTTCGTGTTTCACTGTTGCAGTCATTACATTTGGGTAGATTCCAAAAGCTAAGTAAGGGAAGGAGGCAATTAGATAGCATTAGGACCAGCTATTAGGCCCTGCAACACTGCAGTGGCAAAACCAGTTCTGGATTTAGAAAAATAATGGTTGGTGAAGGTATGTACAGAACTCCAGGTAGCAGTTTCTAGGATGTCCCTGGTAGGGACACCACTGAGAAAGACTGTAGAAGCAGATGCAGTCCTGGTGGTACGGGGTCTTATCCCCTGTGGGGTAGGTTTTCCATGGTGCTTATAGCAGAAATTAATGCAATGACCTATCCACTTCTTTGAAATGGCCTTCCCCACTGCCCCTGCAGCAAATGCAACCAGCAGCTGTTCAGATTTCAGGAGAGGCTTAGTCCTGTCCAAGTATAACCTAAGTTGCCTGTGCACGTCCAAGGAGTGCAGTATTCGTTCCCCTTTGTTCTGTGGATTAGAAAAGAAGGTTGGCAAATGAATGGACTGATTAAGGGCCACACTGGATACCACCTTGGGCATAAAGGAAGGATTGGTCCTGAGGGACAGCCTGTCCGCATGAAAGATGATGAAAGGCTCCACTGCCATGAAGGCCTGTAGTTCGGACACCCTTCTTGCTGAAGTGATGGCTAGAATGAAGGCTGTTGTCCAAGAAAGGAATTTCAACTCAGCAGTTGCAGCTGGCTCAAAGGGAGGTAGAGTGAGCTTTTCCAATACAAGGTTAAGGTCCCAGGCTGGAGTAGGGGCTCTCCTGGGTGGTCAAGTTTTTGGTCACTCTGAGGAACTGCTTCAGCAGTAGATGAGAGAAGAGGGGTGGCTCCGTATTATAATGTGCTGAAATGGCCGAGGCATGAATTTTAATGGAAGAAAAGGAAAGGCCCTTGTGAAGCATCTCAGTTAAGTATTGAAGAATATGCAGTAGATTGGGCACTGTTGTGCCCATCCCGAGTTTGGCTCCAGGAACAGAATATTTTCCACTTTTCAGTATAGGATTTTCTAGTACTAGGCCTCCTTGCCTCCAGAATGACATCCATCACCTGCTTACTGAGGAATGGTAATGTAGAGCTCAGGAAATTAGCCAGGCTGCAAGGTTCAAGATTTGAAGCTGGGGGTGCAGAATCTAGCCCTCCTGCTGGGACAGCAGGGAAGGGGTCTGAGGCAGGTGCCATGGTTCCAGCAGTGACATACTGCGCAAGAGGGGGTACCAGTGTTGGCGTGGCCAGTCTGGTGCAATGAGTATTGTCCTTGCTTTGTCCTGTTTGATCTTTAATAGAACTTTGGAGAGGAGCGGCAGAGGGGAAAAAGCATAAACTAATAGGCTTTTCTAGGTGAAGGACAGGGCATCCACTTCCCAAGCTTGTCTTTGGGGAGCCCTTGTGCAGAATCTGTCTAATTGGTAGTTCTGAGGGGTGGCAAACAGGTCCATCTCTGGGCTCCCCCATTTGTTTCTGAAAATGTTGAATATCTTTGGTTCCAGTTTCCACTCGTGTGGGTCCATGAGATTTCTGCTTAGGTCATCTGCCAGTGTATTTAGCTTGCCTGGAAGGAATTGAGCTTGTAGGTGCACTTGGTAGCTCAAGGCTGTGTTCCAAAGAGCCATGGCTAGTCTACAGAGAGCGTATGAGTGGGTTCCCCCCTGCTTATGTACCACATAACAGTGGTATTGTCTGTCTTCACCAACAATTGTCCTGGAAGAATGTGGTCCTTGAAGGCTGTCCGAGAATTCTGCACAGCTAACATTTTTTTTGATTGATATGCAAGTTCATTTGACTCCATTTGCCCGGAATGCACAGCCCTGCCAAGTCAGCCTCCCATGCATAGTCTGATGCATCTGTTGTTAGTGTTTGGGCGGCAGGGGGTAGAGTGAATGGCAGTCCCTTGTTGTGGTGGCAGGCCTCTGCCCACCAAAGGAACTCTGTCTTTATACAAGGAAATATAGGAATCATTGATTCTAGGTCCTGAGAATGTTGACACCATAGGCTTTTTAGATACCATTGTAGTTTCCTCAAATGCAGTCTTGCATATGGAATTAGTGGAATGCAAAAGGCCATGAACCCCAGGGCTTGCCGTATTTTCCTTACAGATAGCTGGGTCTTTGTGGCCAGTAGTTTGAAGTAGGCTGTCAAATAAACTTCTCTCTGGCATGAGGTAAGCAATCTGGGAAGTTGTATTCATGCTTGCTCCCAAGAATACAATTTTTTGGCATGGTACTAGATGTGATTTCTTTTCGTTTATGGTGTACCCCAGTGAAGTCAGTAGTTTCTTTACAAATGCCAGATTATTTAATAGTATGTCCTGGCTTTCTGCCTGAATTAGACAATTGTCCAGGTATGGGTATATTTGAATATTTCTTTGCCTGCAGAATGCAATGACTGGAGCTAGGCACTTTGTGAATACCATGGGTGCAGTAGATAAGCCAAATGGCAGTGCAGAGAACTGCTCATGCATGTAGCCTGCTCTGAAGCGTAGGTATTTTTTGCAAGACTCCCTTATTTGGATGTGCAAAGTAAGCTTCCTTTAAATTCAATGTTGCCAACCAGGCATTTTTGCCTAGCATGGGAAGCAGCTGATGAAGAGTTAGCATTCCGAATTTTGGGATTACCAAAAAGGTGTTTAGGACAGACAGGTCCAGGAGAGGACGCCAGGAGCCGTCTTTTCTGGGTACCAGGAAAAGTCCTGAGTAAAAACCTTACCCCCATTCCTCTTCTGGGACAGGCTGAACAGCCCTGATACTTAGGGCCTGCTTTTGAGCCTCTGCCCACTGATTTGCGGGTAGGTCTGGCCAACCGTTTGGGGTTGGCAAGGAGTGGAAGTGGAATCTGTATCCTTGGGAAACTATATTTATAACCCATATGTCTTGGATGAGTTCCCATTTTTTTGCATGCAGGGCGATCTTTCCCCATAAAGGAACAGTCAGTTGAGCAGGGCTTGGAAGGATTATGGTTAAGTCATTGTAACAGTTTACCATAGGGGGTGTTTTACTACTTCCAGCTTTGGAAGTATGATTCTCCCACTGCTTAGGCCTGTGAGTACCTACAGACTGAAGCCTGGGTGGTCTGCTGGTCTCTGGTTTGGACTGAGAAGGCCTGGAAGAGACAGGAAAGGACCAATTCTTAGGCCAGTGCCTACTAAATCTGGGAGGCTGTACTTGCAGGAAATCTTTAACAGTTTGCATAGATTTAGCTTTTTCCTCCATCTTTTTAAGTACTACTACTGCTTTGTTGTCAAACAAGCGGTCTTGGTTTAATGGAGCATCCAGTAAATTTAGCTTTAACATGATATGGCAAAGTTTGCTCCTTAAGCAAAGCATGCTTTCTAAGTACAGACCCTGTGACAGCAGCACTGCAAGATACCTCTAATGAATCAAAACCACATTGCAAAGTATGTTAATATGCTGCTGGTACTGTAACATATGAAACTGGCAGTTTAAGGCCCTAATGGCCAAAGTAGCAGAAGTGTATTCCTTCTTACCCCATCTGTCCAGGGCCCTGGAATCTCCATCAGAGGGGGTAGGGTTTTTGGCAGTAGTAGACTTAATACCTTTGGGTCCCTGTGAAATGGTCTCTTGGATCCTCTGTAGGATTCTTAAAGAGGAACTTGTGAGAGTGAGGTACTCTGTAATACCGGTCAGGTTTCCTGGGAGATGGAGGTAAAGTGTCTGGGGCCAGGCTAAATTCCAAGAATGCATCATATACAATGTCCAATACAGGAGGGATAGCTAAAGACCTGTGTTGAGGTAGGAGTAAAAATTCCCTAAACCTCTTTTTGGAGTCCGCGTAATCCTGGCTTTCCCAGCAGAAATGCTCCCTAAGAGTATGCAAAGTTGCACCAAAAGTGAAATCTTCTGAGAGGAAGCAGAGGGAATGGAGTCCGCTGCATCAAAATTCTCAGAGGTAGATATGGGCAAATCCTGGTCATCAGAAGAAAAAGAAATTTCAGAATCCTGATCAGAAGAATCAGAAGGAAAATCAGTTCTAGGTTTCTTAGAGGGAGAAGGGTGGCTTCAATGATTAGAGTAATAAGATCTTCAGCCATTCTGATCATTTATTTAGGCATAGCGGCCTGACCATGTGGTCTGGGCATCTGTTTTCTAGGTGTGGATCGAGTTTTATGCCTTGAAGAAGAAGATGGCGTCAGTTTGATATGCAAGTCAGTAGGCCTGAATACACCCTCAGAAGCCGGTGCCAGCACAGCAGCTCTGGACCCATCCAAGGCAGAGACATCCACAGGTTCCATAGTCGAAGAAGCATATTGCGGCATACTGGACTCCGAATGGGTCTCAGTAGAGGTCTACGAATCTGAAGTAGCGGTTATCAGGGGCTGCGAAAGCACCTCACTCAGTAGCAGTGAACTGGTGACCAGTTTAATGGAAGCATCGTCGGCAGCTTTGGACCTATGCGGTCCGTCTTTATCTTTGCGTTTTTTCGGAATGTCGGTAGTCGGGTGGCTTACCGAAGCCATTTCTGGATAATTGAACAGAGTACCAAAATAGTTAGATGCAAAAATGAACTGACAACGAATAGTTCGAGGATTGAATAAGGCACAAAACCGACAGCGAGGGATGTCATGGTCTGGGCCTAAGCAAGGAATGCAGTAAGAATGAAAATCTTTACTAGGTATTTGCTTTCCACAAGTAATACAATTGTTAACTTTTACTGACATCGGTTTAGAGCAAGAAAAAGGAACCCCAATGGGGTAATTAGCTTTGTTGAAAAAAAGAAGTTATGTTCTTACCATAACGTTCCATCTGAGTAGTAGACTTCATTCTTCTGCACATATGGGTATACGGATCTGACCCATTAAAACTTTTCAGGCATCAGCTCCAAGCTACAACCCCAACCCTTACCTATATTATATCACTTCCTCCTATCTATCCCCAGATCGAGTTTGCTGACACAAGTGGCAACATAATCACAATCCTAAACAGGAAAAACCTGAAAGTGAGGGGGAAAGGAGGGAGGGAAGGTGCAGAAGAATGAAATCTACTACTCAGCTGGAACGTTATGGTAAGAACATAACTTCTTTATCTGAAGTAGTTGACTTCATTCATTCTGCACATATGGGACAGAGTCCCCAGCTACTATAATTCCTGGGAGGCCCTTATGGAAAGATATTCCTGAGCACCGCAGAGCCAAAGGATGCTCTCCCTCTAGAAATAAGATCCAATTTATAATGAGAAATGAATGTGTGCGAATTGGCCCAAGTCGCTGCCGCACAGATAGCATTTAATGGAACACGTGACCAGAAAGCTGCAGAAGTGGCCATTGCTCTAGCGGAATGACCCTTCAATACGCCAGGAGGAGATAACCCTTTGTCCTTATAAACCTATGCAATACAGAGAGTGATCCACCTTGCTAAGGACACTCAAAGCTGCTTTGCCCAAAAATGGTTTTGAAAAAGAGACAAACAATTGATCCGACTTCCGGAAGGGTTTAGTCCTATGGAGGTAAAAACAAAGCTGTCTATGGACATCTAACAAATGAAGCTTACGTTCACCTCTATTTTGGAAATTTGGGAAGACTGGCAAATTTATAGACTGATAAATATTGGCTGCTGAGGACACCTTGGGAAGAAAGGAAGGGTTTGTATGCAGTGAAACCCTATCCTTGTGGAAAACCAAATAGGGGGGCAAGGAGGACAAGGCCTGCAACTCAAACTCTCTTGGCTGACGTGATGGCGACCAAGAAGGCTGTCTTCCACGACAAAAACTTAATCGGAACTGAACCGGCTGGCTTGAAGGGGGGAGAGGTAGGGGGGCACCGTTTTTTTAACTGGTGGTCGCAATAAAAAGTGCCCTTCAGAAAAGCTTTACACAATTTGGCAGACGTCAGAGCAACCTTATTTTCACCCACATGAAAATTGGAGATGGCACCTTGATGGTAGAAGCACTTGCGCCTGATCGAAAAATATCGGCCAGAAAATCCAGTATGACCAGAACAGGGGCTGTAAACGGGTTCAGATTGCGCTGAGAGGCCCAAACGCAAAAATGTCTCCACTTGCTATTGTAGAGTTTCCTAGTGGAGGCTTTAAGAGAAGCTACCAGAATATTCTTAACAGGGGACGAAAGTCCGGAAGTCCTGATAATCATGGGAACTGGAGCAGCCACGCTGTCAGCTTGAGACTGTCCAGGTTGGAAAGGGGCAAGCCCGACGGGTGAGAAATCAGATCCGGGCATGGATCTAGAGTCCATGGAGGAGCCAACAGGTGAGACCATATGAAGGGAAACCACACTTGACGAGGCCAGAAGGGAGCTATGAGAATGACTTTGCACTGCAGCCGGCAAGCTCTCTAAAGGAACTTGGGAATAAGAGGTAACGAAGGATAAGCATACAGTAGCCCAGGAGGCTAAGCATGGACTAAAGCGTCCCTGAGGACATCTCCCGGAGGGGGGATCAGAGCGAAGAAGTTGCTGCACTTCGCGCTGGAAGGAGATGTGAAGAGATCACAGCAAGGTTGACCCCAAACACGGACGATCTTCTCCGCCACTGATCGTTTCAGAGACCACTTGTAAGGCAGAAGGATTGCCCTGCTGAGACTGTCCGCTAGAATGCTTGAGCGTCCCGGGATGTGCGCTGCTATGACAAACCGGCTGGTGGAAATGGCCCACTCCCAAACCCTCATGGCATCACGACAAAGGGGGTAGGATCAAGTCCCTCCCTGTTTGTTTATATACCAGACTATAGACATGTTATCTGATTGAATGGCTACCATCCCCGGAGGTAGGACAGGGTGAAAGGCTCTCAACGCGAAAAGCACCACCCTCATCTCCAGGACATTGATGTGTAGCTTGGTCTCTGGAGGGGACCACGTGCTCTGGACCGTCCTTCCCAGGAAGTGCCCCCCCCCCCCAAGCTGGGAAGCGTCCGTGGTCACCGTGGCTTGAGCCGGAGGGGCTAGAAAGCTGCACCCCGCGAAAATGTCCGCTGATTGAAGCCACCACTGGAGTGACGTTCTGCATGTCAGATTTATCCGGATGTGGAAATTCATTGGAAGGTCTAGCCAGGACCACTGAACTGCTAGATTCCACTGAAGGACTCATGTGAAGACGTGCACGAGGGAGGATAGAGACTGCGGCTGCTATCGAACCCAGGGCCCTGAGAACATCGGCTGCTGTGACTACAGAGTGATCCAAGATAGCCGATACATGGAGTCTGAGAGTTTCTATCCTTTCTGGGGTAAGAAAAGTCTTGGACTGAATCGAATCCAACCGTGCCCCGATGAAGTCTATGATCTGAACCAGAGCCAGGTGGGACTACTTGATATTGATCATGATGCCTAACTTGTGAGCCAGACCGAGGAAGTAGTATAGGGCCTGACAGGAGAGACATTTGGTGGATGCAGCGAAGAGCCAGTCGTCTAGGTAGGGGAATACCTGAATGCCCTGAAGTCTCAGGTGAGCCGCTAAAACCGCCATAACCTTGGTGAACACCCTGGGGGCTGTGGTGAGACCAAAGGGTGGGGCTCTGAATTGAAAGTGACTGGCCCCTAGCCAGAAGCGTAGAAACCTCCTGGAGCTCCTGTGGACCTTGATGTGATAGTAAGCGTCCTGGAAGTCTAATGAGCACATCCAGTCGCATTCTCTCAGAAACGGTAGAATGGACTGTAGAGTGACCATCCAGAATTTTTGTTTCTCTACTGACAGGTTGAGGATAGACAGGTCCAGAATGGCCTGAGGTCCCCCGTCTTCTTTGGCACTAAAAAGAACCTGGAGTAGATGCCTGATCTGGATTGATCTGGGGGGACCGGCTCGATGGCTCGTTTTTGCAGCAGCTTCTAAACCTCTAAGGCTGCAGCCTCCCTGTGAGTGGGTGGAACATCTGGAAGGCGTACTGGGGTTATGGGACATGAAATGAAGGGGATAGAATATCCTCTGGATATTGATGCTTAACACCCAGCAGTCTGCAGTAATGGACTCCCATGCCGCTGGATGAAAGGAAAATCTTCCCCCGACTGCCTCCAGAGTAGAGCAGCAGGGCAACCCCTCAGGAATGCTGTGCGGGTCTGTCAAAAAAAGGTTCCCTAGACCTGAAGTTTCTGGGACCCCCTTTGCCTCTGGGACAGTGTCGGTCTTGTCCCCCTCTGCCTCTGGGGGCAGAGTATTCCTGAGTGTCATGAAAGGACTGTGATTTCCGGAACCACATCTTTTGCCCCTTTCCATCCTTCTCACTCTGGGTTAGTGTGTCGCATACAGTCTTCCCAAAGAGGAATGATCCATCAAAAGGGGCGTTGATGAAAGACGCCTTAAAGGGGTCCACAAATTGACACAGCCTGATCTAGGCGTGACACCTCAAGGCAACGCCTGTACCAGCAGCTCTAGCGGCTCCCTCCGTAGCATGAGAGAGGAGACGCATAGAGGTATTTGTCACTGATTTCAGTTAAGTCATCTTTGCAGTGAAAGACTGCTTGTCCTGTTGCGACAGACTCCGGGGGTGACTCAGTTAGTTCTGATATAAGGTCTCGCTGCAGTCAGATGACATTTGCCAAGTAATTTAGCGCACGAACAGAAAATGTCGCTGACGAGTACATGCGCTTCTTGAAACGATCCATCGGCCTAGAGACTGTCTGGTGGATGAACCGAGGAACCCTCCTGTGCCAGTTCCTTCTTTGTGGCAGATGCAACCACCAAAGCGTCTACCGGGACTCCTTTGGACCATGCCTGCCTGTCTGATGCCGGAGAAAGAATTTTGTATGGCCTTTTGGGTATAAGCTCTACGGTGTCAGGATCCTTCCATGCCCTAGTGGTTGTGAGGTCCACCAAAGGGTCCGCTGGAGGGGAGACCCAGGAAGTAGATGGGCCCGTGCCAAAGGCCTCCAGGAATACAGACTCATCCGCAGAGGGTTTGGGGGCTGACCAACCTCCTCTTTGGCGGAGGATCTCCATAATGTCTCCGAACAAGACGTCCTCTGAAGGTGATCTGGATGAACCCTCTCCTTCCTCCAAGTCCGTATCAGTGGTAATGGACTCAGGGGAGTCCAAGTGCCTCCTTTTACACTTGTGCTTATGAGGTTCCTCTCCAGTGGGACTCTCTGGAGGGGATCCGTAAGCCTTTGGGGTTCCCTGAGGAGAAAAACCTGGGATTGTTTTGGCACGGGCTGTCCCTGAGACAGGGTCATGGGAGCAGAATCCAAAATCAGAGGGATCTAGGTAGGTTCCGAGTAGGTGAGCTGTGGTCTCAACCCCTGGGAGAAAACCCTTTCCACTGCCCCGAACGCCGATGGAGAGCAAACCTCCGTAGAACGTAAGGAAGAGGCTCTCCCCGGCACCGAAGCTGGGACCGGAGCCGACGGAGGGATAGTCCGGGCACCGAGGATGGGATCCGAAAGAGCGAGATTCTTGACCCTCGGGTCCAACTCCCCGACCATGGTTCCGAGATTCTCCTGGATCCGAGATCGCATCCGAGGAACTCAAGGTGACGGCTGGCATCGAGGAAATGAGAACCATCGGCGCCGACCCCACAGCTCCAAAAGGTCTCAGACCTGAGAGCCCCGAAGCGTCGGTTCGGATCGGGGAAGGAGCAATAGGCTGGAACACAGTTGAAGGAGGACCCACTCCACTGGGAGAGGGCCCTGGCAAGACCCCATCTGAATCTGGTTCTGGATGAACCTCATCAGCCTGTCCATATCTAGGTCGGAGTCACTCCGAGGAAGCGACCGACTTGGGTCTGGGCCAGATCTGAGGGGAGTGCCTCTGCTCCGATGGCTCCGTCAGCTCCAGCGAGAAACGAGGAGAGCGGAGCCGAGGAGAACAAGACCTGCCTTTGAAGAGGGGCTAGAGAAAGACTCCCTCCCTGTCTGGTGATCTTTTTCTGGGCCTGTCCCTCTCCTTGTCCCTACCTCTCTGGGACGACTCCAATGAAGCAGGCCTGATGGGAGGTTGAGTCCCTGTCTGCACAGTGTCACTGGCTGGGGACACTCTGTGCACTTCTTAAACAGAACCTTAGGCTGTTCAGCCATAGTAGAAACAGTAAAAGCCCTAACGGCCCACTCACACACGCACTCTAACAGGGATTGGCCTAGGTGGGAAACCAGAAACACTTACAACTAACTTTTTCTTTCTTTTTTTTTTTTTAACTAACACGACGATCGAACGCGAAGGGAGGAAAAAAGTGAAAGGTATTCACACTCAACTAGCACAAAAAAAAAACAAAAATCCTTACCACCTTGCTTAGAGCTCAGAGACCACGATGCTGACTCAGAGCGGCAAACGAGATCTGGGGATAGATAGGAGGAAGTGATGTAATATAGGTAAGGGAGGGGCTTGGAGCTGATGCTTGAAAAGTTTTGCCGGCGCGGATCCGAATCGGATCTGTATACCCATATGTGCAGAATGAATGAAGTCAACTACTTCAGATCTACAAATTTTATGAGGAACACACCAAAAATATGAGTCAAAAGTATGGACATTCTGTGAAAATCTGGACAGTTGAGAGCCATTAACAGCTTGATTATAATAGTGGGGATCAATTTTGAATGAGATTTTAATTGA
The DNA here is from genome assembly GCF_019279795.1 of Protopterus annectens. Lineage (NCBI taxonomy): Eukaryota > Metazoa > Chordata > Ceratodontiformes > Protopteridae > Protopterus > Protopterus annectens. Next base: position 123,582,673 of record NC_056744.1, on the reverse strand, counting down.
GGATAATTTGATTACACCCAAAATTATCTGCGAGTGCTCAGTATTCTGTATCTGTGGACCACAATGGGAGGGCAATTGAATTTAGTTAGTTTACAGGGAGTATCTTCACAAAATGATACTTGTTTGCAAATGAACAAGCGGCAGTGAAAGAAGAGTGGGTGGGAATTTTGTGGCAAGATTGGCATAATGGACAGACAGCTATGCAAAGCCTTTAACATGCACTAGAAAAGGACTTTCAGTACACTGCAATAAAAATACAGAGTATAGTCAAACAAACAGTATAAGGATTACAAACAAGAAATTTGCTTTACCCGCATGCAATTTATGATAATCTGTTTGACCAAGCCTTCTCTGGAAATATGTGAAATTATTTATTTTCTCCTTAAATAAAAAGTTTTAATTCTTAACTCCTACCACAATTCACAGACAATTACCCTCTTCTACTTCTTATGACTCACCAAGAGGCACACCTTTGGTTTCTGGCCTATCAGAACTTTTCATATGCAGTGGAAATAAGGACTTAACACACTGCAGTGATAAAAAAAAAAACAATGCAGTAAAACAAGAAAGCAATATAGAGTACAAAGAAATAGTTGTTGGCTCTTCCTTCAGTTCATATATAATTTAGCCCTCCTAATTCCTGTGACTCACCGAGAGAGAAAGTTTAGTTTTCTTTTCTAAAGAGAATTTTTAATATGCAATGAGAAAGGATTTCAACACACTATAATAAAATACTCACTACAATCAAACAAGAAAAAGTACAGTTGTGTACACTTACCATAAATGTAGATGTTCAGGCTTACGAAGGCCCTTATATGCCTAAATACTGTGCCTTATATATACCGAAAAATCAAAAATCTGTTGCTTATTTTGTTCTGTCCCGCAACAGCACCTATGATGATCCACAGGTCTAGATTTCTTCTGACACAGGTCATGCCATCTGATTTCTGCCTCACATAGACCGATTTTATTCCACGTTATTAGAGTCTCTGAGGCATTCCACAGCATCAGCACATCCTATTTATATCCTCCAGTAAGGCTTGGGTTGCTGGTAAGCAACATTGGGTTTGTTTTTATTTTTTTGTTTGTGAGCATGTAAGGTTTTTGAGGTTTGTCCATTGTTGTATGGCAGGCACATGTTGAGGGGGAGCAGATGGTGGCGCCTGTCTGGAGAGCTGGAGGTATTCTTCAATCTTGTCACTCTTGAACAGATTTTGGAGGCATATGACAGAGTTTTGAGGTCCTTTTTGGTGAGTCTCTTTAATTTTTGGTGGGTCTATCCTTTTGTCATCCCTTAATGGGAGATTGTACTCATCATTGGTCTGGTGAGTGACATCCCCGGTCGATCATTGGTCTGATAGATTCCTGATGAATCCTTGTGAATCAGGTGGGTGAATCCTGGGTCTTTCTAACCACTTTGAATCCTTGAGTGTTTTCAAAAGAAAGGGTACAAAGAAGTGCCATGGTGTCAAAGAAGGATAACCTCTTTCTGTGCTTAGTCCTGTGCCACCTATATGGTAGCTTGGGGATACCTTGTTTTTCCCCAGCTTGATGGACCTTACATTTTTAAGGCGATTTTCAGGCTTTTTTGGCGGCACCAGCTATCTACATCCGGCAAGTGAGTCCTTCTCTGTTTCCGTGAGTCCTTCTGCATCTTTCCACTTGCGTTTCCATCACTCAGTCGCCTGCAAACTTTGTCAGCCAAAGTTCCTCCCATGCTGGCCTGTACTTGCAGAAGATTGCAACAAAAGAAGAGGGCCAAGGACCGAGACCCCAGGACTGAGACACTTCAGACCGCTTTGTGACATAATAGCTGTGACCAGGCTTAACCACCAACTCTCTGTCCTGTTTTCAGTTTGCAACCCATCTTGGCACATACATGGGGTTTACATTTATTTATAGGGATTTTTCTACAATACACCCCGAAAATATTGGTATTTTGTCGAAAGCCTAAAGCAAGGTCAAGGTAGGCTGTATGGACCTTTCCTTCTCAATTGCCTTGACGACTGACTGTTTCTCAAGAAGCAAAGGCTAAAGTTGTTTTTAAAGCCAAACTGGGTCTGGTCCAATGTCTGGTCCAGTCCAATGTCTTTGTTTATTATTTTGTTTATGATCCTCTCCATAGCTTTCTTTGCAGCTGCTTACTAGATTCTAAGCTTAATTTTTTGGTCCGTACGTTACTCCCAGAGGTGAGTGGCACCAGTGGGAGGGAGGCGTCAACCTTTGTGGACTATCCCCTGCTGTCGCACGAGATTAAAAGGCTAAACAGCGCTAAACAGTAATGGGGTTTTAATTCCTCATTTAGCACTTAGGGGACACCATCAGTCGCACTGACATCCGTCCCATTGATGCTGTGTTTTTAGTTTTAGAGAGAGCAGCCACTACATTTGAGATGTCCGAGGCTAAGACTCGCTGATAGCATTCTCCTTTAGGGGAGAGGGGGGGAGGTTTGCACTGACCCCGTCTGCCAGCATGTTGGCAAATGTTGTGAATGTCTGTATTTTTCATCATTTTTTGTATCATTTGGACTACGTACCCAGTTTCCTAACAGGTTCCTAAAAGGCCCCTTGAAAGTCCTTAATGACCTTATGATTGTCCTTTGAAATTTTTCAATCAAATTCTTTGAGTGTCATTTTTATAGTTAATAGATTTTTTACTTGATTTTTTTGGGGTTTGTTCTATTTTGTAATATTTTATATGGATTTTGTTCTATCATGTTAATAAAGTTTGTTTGTATTTTGTGTTTGTTGCCCTTTGTGGAAAGTCTTTGTGTTTTTTGCCTTTGTGGAAAGAGTTTGGTTTTATGGAGGTGTTCATAGGTGGTATTTGTAAGGGGTTTCAAGTGTAAGGGCTTGTTTTGTGCTCACAGCTGGAAGCTCAGGGGCCTTGAAGCTACCAGACAGCAGTAGTGTGAAGTGAAGTTTTAGTGGCTGGTCTTTTGTTTCTAGTTTGGGATGGGGATTTCCAGTGAGAGATTTCCAGTGAGATTAGTTTATGATCAGATCTCACCAATGAGGGATGAGCTCTTGTCCCCATGTTTGTTGTCCGGTGTGGAGCATTATTTTTCCTGTTTTGAACCTCTCCTATCTATGGGAACAGCTTTGAATTTATGAACTCCAGGATTTGTTGGGCTGAACCTGGTGGGCTTGGAGTAATGTTCCCAGTTTATACTGGGTAGTTGAAGCTCACCCAATAGTTCCAGTCTTGAGATAGATGGTATACCTCAGATACATTTCAACCTCCAGTGTCTTCATACCCTCTTGTGAGGTGGCCTGTAGCATGCTGGGGTGGCCTGTAGCAGTTTTGCTCTTTTTGTGTAGCATTTTACAATGAGTTATTGCACCTACTAAGGTTTTCCACTAACCTGGAGGTGTGGGTACCCTGTGGTGCCACTGATACACCCTCCTTTTGTGGTGTGGTCCGGTTTTGGGGCCGAACGCATGATATGCAGGTAAAACGGGAGTAAAACGGGGGTGTGCCGGGCTCTCCTTGAACCAGGTTTCAGTTACAGCAACAGCACAGATGTTCTCCATACTGAGAAGGGCCTCGAAAGTGCTGCAAGGGTTTGAGATTTAGACTTGGCATTGGACTGAGCAGCATTACCGTTCTTTTTTTTTTTTTTTTTTTTTGGTAGGTGTGGTGGGTTTAAATTGCCTAAAAAAAGGCACTATGGGGGTGACAAGTTCGAGTGTATTCACTGTTGCAGTCATCACATTTGGGTTATCTGCTTGCAGTAGCCCTCAGTCAGCCTGATTAACAAAGTCTTGGGTCCTGCGTCGGTTGCTGTCCCTTCTTCCATGACGTCAGGTCGTCAGGGGTATAAAACATGCAGCCAACGCCATTACATCAGTTTTTCTTGCCCCAGATGTCAGGTGCCCCCCTAACGGGAAGCAATTAAATCTATAAATACAAGGATATACCTCCAACAAAAAAAGCAAATACACCAAAAAGCTTTTGAGCATAGTAAAGTAGAGTAGAGGTATAGCCAAAAGAAGAAAAAGGGCTGGAGGGAAGGTAACCAGGACTGCAACAGTGAATACACTCGAACATCTACATTTATGGCAAGTGTACACAACTGTACTACGTTCTTCGTGTTTCACTGTTGCAGTCATCACATTTGGGTAGATTCCCAAAGCTAAGGATGGGAGGAGGAATTTAGATAGCATTAGGACCAGCTATAAGGCCTTGCAAGACTGCAGTGGCAAAGCCAGCTCTGGATTTAGAGAAAATTGGCAAATGGTAATGCTTGGTGAAAGTATGTACTGAACTCCAGGTAGCAGCTTCTAGGATGTCCCTGGTAGGGACCCCTCTGAGAAAGGCTGCAGAGGTAGATGCAGCCCTGGTCAAGTGGGGTCTGATCCCCTGTGGGACAGGTTTTCCATGGTGCTTGTAGCAGAAATGAATGCAATGGCCTACCCATTTGGAAATGATTTGCTTTGAAACAGCCTTCCCCTCTGCTCCTGCAGCTAATGCCACCAGCAGTTGGTCAGATTTCCCTTGAGGTTTAGTCCTGTCCAAGTAGAATTTAAGTTGACTGTGCACGTCTAAGGAGTGCAGTATCCATTCCCCTTTGTTCTGTGGGTTAGGAAAGAAGGTTGGCAAATGAATGGACTGATTAAGGGCCACACTTGATACCACCTTGGGGATCAAGGAGGGATTGGTCCTGAGGGACACCCTGTCCACATGAAAGATGAGGAAAGGCTCCACTGCCATGAGGGTCTGTATTTCAGATACCCTTCTCGCTGAAGTGATTGCTAAAAGGAAAACTGTTTTCCAAGAGAGGAATTTTAAACCCGCAGTGGCAGCTGGCTCGAAAGGAGGAAGGGTGAGCTTTTCCGATACAAAGTTAAGGTCCCAGGTTGGAGTTGGGGCTCTCCTGGTGGTCTAAGATTTTAGCCTCTCTGAGGAAAGTACAGTTGTGTACACTTACCATAAATGTAGATGTTAGAGTGTATTTCACTGTTGCAGTCATTACATTTGGGTTATCCTGCTGGCAGGCTATCATCAGTCGGCCTGAATTCCAAAGTCTAGGTCTGGCATCGGTTGCTGTCACCTCTTCCCTGACGTCAGTGCGCCAAGGGTAGAAAAGATGCAGCCGATGCCATTTTCTTAAGTTTTTCTTGCCCTAGATGTCAGGTGCCCCCAAAAGGGTAGGCTAAAAACATGCCAATAAAACATGCATGCACCAAAATATATTATACCTTCATCTACAAGCAAATACACCACACAGGTTGTATAGATTAGAGAAGTGCAGATAAGTTGCAGCAAAGATATGGGGGATGGTGGGTGGGTAAGCTGGACTGCAAAAGTGAATACACTCAAACATCTACATTTATGGTAAGTGTTCACGACTGTACTATGTTCTTCGTGTTTCACTGTTGCAGTCATTACACTTGGGCTGAATCCCAAAGCTATGGTTGGGAGGCTGGAGCTAAACAGCATTAGGCGCGGCTATGAGGCCCTGCAGAACTGCAGTGGTAAAGCCTGCCCTGGATTTAGAGTAGAGTGGTAAATTACAGTGCATTGTAAAGGTGTGCACTGAACTCCAGGCAGCAGCCTCTAAAATGTCTTTGGTTGGTACTCCCCTGAGGAAGGCTGCTGAAGTGGCTGCTGCTCTGGTTGAATGTGGCCTAATGCCCTTAGGCACTGGCTTGCCATGTTGTGAATAGCAGAAGTGAATGCAGTGGCCTATCCACTTTGAAATAGTCTGCTTTGAGATAGCCTTTCCTTGTGATCCTGCAGCATATGCCACTAGTAGTTGCTCTGTCTTTCTGAAAGCTTTGGTTCTGTTCAAGTAGAAGTGTAGCTGTCTGTGTATGTCCAAAGAATGCAGAATTCTCTCCCCCTTATTCTGTGGGTTTGGATAAAAAGTAGGCAGATGAATAGTCTGGTTAAGGGCCACACTGGACACTACCTTAGGCATAAATGTTGTTTTTTTCCTCAGAGAAACTCTGTCTGGATAAAAAATGATAAAAGGTTCCACAGCCATGAGTGCCTGTAGCTCTGAGACTCGTCTTGCAGAGGTTATTGCTAGGAGCAGAGCTGTTTTCCATGATAAAAACTTTATAATCAGCTGTAGCGGCTGGCTCAAAAGGAGGAAGGGTGAGTTTTTCCAAGACATAATTGAGGTCCCATGCAGGTATTGGTGATCTCCTTGGAGGCCTTAAGCTTTTGGCTCCTCTGAGGTACTGCCTTAACAAGGGATGAGAAAAGATTGGTGGCTCTGTATTGTAATGAGGCAAAATGGTAGAGACATGAATTTTAATTGATGAAAAGGATAGGCCTTTGTCCAGCATCTCAGTTAAGTATTGCAAAATCTGAGGAATTTTTGGTACAGCTGTGTCAATTCCTTGTGCCTGGTTCCAAGCACAGAATCTCTTCCATTTTCCAGCATAAGATTTTCTGGTACTAGGCCTTTTGGTCTCCAAAATGACATCCATTACAGCTTTAGTGAGAGGCGCGTTTTGTATGACTACATTATCCGCCATGCTGCCAGATTTAAGGTCTTTAGTTGGCTGTGCAGGATCTGATTGTTTTGTTGGGATAGTAGATGAGGTATCTGAGGCAAGGTCCAAGCCGGGCATTAAGACAAGTTCAAAGTTCCTTAGGACTGGATACCAGTACTGGCGGGGCCAGTCTGCGGCAATCAGTATCATCTTTGGCTTCTCTTGCCTGACCTTTAGGAGTACCTTGGGGGGGAGAGGCAGTGGATGAAAGGCATATACTGCTAAGCTTTTCCAGTTGAAAGATAGGGCATCCACTTTCCATGTTTGCCTGTGCTAAGTCCTTGTGCAGAGGAGAGGCAAATAGATCTATATCCGGGCATCCCCATTTCCTTATCATGCTGAAGTCTTGTGTATCCAATTTCCACTCGTCGGGATCCATGAGGTTTCTGCTTAGTTCATCTGCCAGAGTACTTATCTTTCCAAGCAGGAATTGTGCCTGCAGATATACTTGGTAAGTCAATGCTGTGTCCCACAAAGTCATGGCTAGTCTGCAAAGGGGGTAAGAATGAGTGCCTCCCAGCTTGTTTATATACCACATGACCGTGGTGTTGTCTGTCTTTATCAGTAGTTGTCCCGGATGAAGTACGTCCTTGACGGCTGCCAGGGCATTCTGAACAGCTAGCATCTCTTTTTGCTTAATATGTAGATGCATTTGGTTTGCGGACCATGTGCCTTGAATACATCTTCCTGCCATGTGGGCCCCCCACTCATAATCTGATGCATCCGTTGTTAATGTCTGCCTGGCTGGGGGTAAAGTGAAAGTACAGTTTTGTACCTACCATAAATGTTGATGTTAGAGTGCTAATACAGCTGCAGTAATCACAGATGGGTTCTCTGCAGTCAGGCAGTCCCTCGGTCGGACGAATTCCAAAGTCTTGGTCCGGCGTCGGTTGTCGTCGCTTTCTCTTCTGACGTCAGTGAGGCCAGAGTATATAAGACACAGCCGACGCCATGTTCTTCAGTCTTTCTTGCCCCAGATGTCAGGTGCCCCCAGGAGGAAGGCAAGACCTAAATAGTGCTCATATACAAGCAATGCAATATAATCCAAAATCAGTGGTAGCAAGCAAATAAAACATAGCCGGATAACCCAGTCAGGTAGTATGAAGAGGTTGCTAGGCCTCATGCCTTTACCAAGTGGGGAAGAAGGGAGGGAAACCTGTACTGCAGCTGTATTAGCACTCGAACATCTACATTTATGGTAGGTACAAAACTGTACTATGTTCATCGTGCATACAGCTGCAGTAATCACAGATTGGTAGAATCCCAAAGCTATGTACTGGGTGGTAGATACTAGGAGGAACTGGGTTGAGCCAGAATGCCCTGCAAAACAGCAGTGGCAAAACCTGCTCTTGTTCTGGAATATAAAGGCAAATGGTAGTGTTTTGTGAAGGTATGTACAGAACTCCAAGTGGCTGCCTCCAAAATATCTTTGGTAGGAACTCCTCTGAGGAAGGCTGTAGAGGTAGCTGTGGCCCTGGTGGAGTGTGATCTGATACCTGCAGGAACAGATTTCCCATGATAGGAGTAACAAAACCGTATGCAGTGGCCTATCCACTTTGAAATAGTCTGTTTTGTAACTGGCTTCCCTTGAGCCCCTACAGCACAGGACACAAAGAGTTGTTCTGATTTCCTGAAGGACTTTGTTCTGTCCAAATAATAACGGCTGCCTATGGATGTCTAAGGAGTGTAGCAGCCTTTCCCCTTTGTTTTGAGGATTGGGGTAAAAGGTGGGTAGGCGTATGGCTTGATTTAAAGCTACCCTGGATACCACTTTAGGCATAAATGATGGGTTGGTACGAAGGGAAACCCTGTCCTGATGGAAAATGAGAAAGGGCTGCACCGCCATGAGGGCCTGAAGTTCAGAAACCCTACGAGCTGAAGTGATGGCCAGAAGGAAGGCTGTCTTCCAGGACAAATATTGCAAATCTGTTGAGGCAGCTGGTTCAAAAGGAGGCAATGTTAATTTTTCTAGTATGTAATTAAGATCCCAGGCTGGTACTGGTCGTTTCCTTGGTGGTCTTGTATTCTTAGCCCCTCTGAGGAACTGTCGTAAGAGTGGGTGAGAAAATAAAGGAGGATCAGTGTTGAATTCTGCAGAGATGGCTGAGGCATGGATTTTTATGGAAGAAAAAGAAAGTCCACTGTTCAATAGCTCCGCTAGGTACTGTAATACCTGAGGCAAGTTCAGTTTTCTATGGTCCTGGCCTTTTTTCTCATTCCAAGAGCAAAACTGCTTCCATTTTGAGGAGTAAGCTTTTCTTGTAGCTGGCCTTCTGGCCTCCAAAATGACATCCTGTACCTCCTTGGAGAGTAGGTTCTGTTGTGGTGTTAAGGAATTTTCCATGCAGCAAGAGTGAGTGTTTTCAGCTGACTGTGAAGAGTTTTGTAGCTGTGCTGAGTCAGCAGAAGAGGCATTAGAGGCAGGGACCAGGGAGGAGTATGTGTTAGGCTCCTCAGGAGTGGGTACCAATGTTGCCTTGGCCAATCTGGAGCAATCAGTATCATCTTCGGTTTGTCTGTTCTTGCTTTCAAAAGCACCTTGGGCAGAAGAGGCAGAGGTGGGAATGCGTAAACTGTCCATGCTGTCCAACTGAATGAAAGGGCGTCCACTCTCCAGGCCTTTGGGTGAAAAGTCTTTGAACAAAACGTTTCCAATTGATGATTCCTGTGGGAGGCAAAAAGATCTATGTCTGGCCTCCCCCATGCTTGGATTATTTCTGCAAACATCTGAGGATGTAACTTCCATTCGTGTGGATCTGTCATTTTTCTGCTTAGATTGTCTGCCAGTGTGTTTTCCAATCAAAGTACTGTGCTTGAAGTTCGATTTGTCTTTCCAGAGCCAAGTTCCAAAGAGTCATGGCTAGTCTGCACAAGGGGTATGAATGTGTTCCTCCTTGTTTGTTTATGTACCACATTACCGTGGTGTTGTCTGTTCTTATCAGTAATTGTCCTGGATGCAGGAAGTCCTTGAAGGCTGTAATTGCATTTATTACTGCTAGCATTTCTTTTTGATTGATGTGAAGGTGCTTTTCTTTTTGGGACCATTTGCCCTGAATGCACCTGTTCGTCATGTGCGCCCCCCAGGCGTAGTCTGAGGCGTCTGTGGTTATGACTTGTTTTGCTTGAGGCTTGCAGAATGGGAGGCCTTTGTTTGCTTGACATGCTAGGGGCCACCATAGAAATTCATTTTGCAAACATGGAATTATTGGTATTATTGTTTCCAAACTGTGACTGTGTTGAGACCATAGGTTTTTTAGGTACCACTGAAGTTTCCTCATATGCAGCTTTGCAAATGGGGTTAATAGAATGCAAGATGCCATGAATCCCAGAGCCTGCAGGATTTTCCTTGCAGTAAGCCTGGTACTTTTTGCTAGTATTTTGAAGTACTGAGATAGTTGCCCTTGTTTTTCTGGTGTAAGGTAGGCCATCTGGGTGCTTGTGTCCAAGTTGGCACCCAGGAAAGTTATTTTCTGGGATGGTGTTAGCCTTGATTTCTCTTTGTTGATTGTATATCCCAGAGAAAGCAGTAACCGTGTCACATATGCCAGATGTTCCAGAAGTATGTTCTTGCTGTCGGCTTGGATCAGGCAGTCGTCCAGATAAGGGTAAATTTGTATCCCTTGAAGTCTGCAGTAGGCAATCACTGATGCCAGGCACTTTGTGAATACTCTGGGTGCAGTAGATAAGCCAAAGGGCAATGCAGAGAATTGATAGTGGATTGAACCTGCAAGAAATCTGAGGTATCTTCTGCAGCTTTGTCTGATTGGGACATGCAGGTATGCCTCCTTGAGGTCCAATGTTACCAGCCAGAACTCCTTGCCCAGCATGGGAAGAAGCTGCTGTAATGTGAGCATCTTGAATTTTGGTACGATTAGAAATGTGTTTAGGGTGGATAAGTCCAAAATGGGTCTCCAGTCGGTTCCTTTCCTTGGTACCAGGAAAAGTCTTGAATAAAAACCTTGACCTTGTTGGTGAGTAGGTACCTCTTGAATAGCTTGCATGCTTATGAGCTTTGAAATTTGCAGTTGTGCCTCTGCCCTTTGATTTTGTGGCAGGTTTGGCATGCCTCTCATTTTTGGAAGAGTGTGAAATTGAAATTTGTAGCCTCTGTTTATAATGTCCAGGATCCATTTGTCTGTTGACAATATGCCAATTGCTTACAAATAGTGCTAGTTTTCCTCCCAAAGGTGCTGCCAGCTGAGACATGCTTGGCATGGAAATGAGGGAGTCATTGGGTTTGCTTCCTGTATTGTTGTGCACTGTCTTCGCCACCTCTTGGTGCTGGAGTTTGCCATTGTCGGCCTCTATATGATCCTTGTGATTGCCCTCTGCCCCTTGTGCGTCTGTATCTACCTCTTTGGGGCTTGTCAGTGGCTGGAAAGGACCAGTTTGTTGAAGGCCAATTTCTGCTAAAACGTGGTGGTTGGACCTGTAAGAAAGCTTTGACAGTTTGCATAGATTTGGCTTTTTCTTCCATTTTCCATAGTATCTCCTCAGCATTAGTACCAAACAGCACATCCTTTTGTAAAGGAGCATCTAGAAGTTTAGCTTTCACATGATCAGGTAAAATTTGTTCCCTAAGTCAGGCGTGTCTGCGAATGACTGATCCTGTAGCTGCCGCTCTACTTGAGGCCTCTAGGACATCATAACCACATTGTAAAGTGTATTTACCCACTTGTTCTACACTATGCATCATATCCTGTAACTCCTTTAAATCTTGTTGTTCAGGTTGAGACATTTTGTTCAATTGTGATAACAGGAACTGTTGATATTTAAGCATATGAAACTGACAATTTAAAGCCCTCATGGCTAGGGTGGCCGAGGTATATACCTTTTTCCCCCACCTTTCCAAAGATCTTGATTCCCTTTCTGCAGGACGTGGATTTTTGGCAGTGGAGGCCTTCAATCCCTTGGGGCCTTGTGAAATGGTTTCAGGGTCAGCATTATGGCTTTTGAAGAGAAATTGGTGAGAGCTGGGTACTCTGTAATACCTATCAGGTTTGACTGATGCAGGAGGCAGAGAATCCGGGTTAAGACAAGCCTCCGAGTAGACATCATCCAGTATGTCCAAAACAGGGGGTATAGCCAGAGGTCTATGTTGAGGTAACAAAAGAAATTCCCTAAGTCTTTTCTTGGAATCTGAAAAGTCTTGGCCTTCCCAATGGAAGTGTTCCCTCAAGGTGTGTAAGGTTTCCCCAAAGGAAAAATCCTCAGGAGGGGATACAGAGGGAATGGACTGTTCTACATCCTCTGCATCAGAATGTTCTGATAAAATGGATCCCTGATCAGAAGAGGGAGAATCTTCCTCCACTCTGGGTCTCTTGTCTGGAGGGGGTTGAAAACCTCTGATAAGAGTAATTAAATCCTCAGTCATTCTAAGCATCTGTTTTTTAGGCATGGGATCTGGCGATGGGCCCTGTACAACAGGCCTCATGGGCTGCCTGGCTGCTTTGGATTTAGTAAAGGCCTTAATTGAAAAAGAAGATGAGGGCCTAAATACAGCATGGGTGGAGGTGGACCTGTCCACATTAGTAGGCTCAACATTAGCAGAGGCTTCGGTTGTAGTCTGGGAAAGGGCCGAAGACCCAGCGGTCTCGGGTACAGAGGACACCGCCAAAGAAGTGTTGTCGGTAGTCAGGGACTGCAAAGGCGTCTCGCTGAGAACCGGACCACGTGTAGCCTGTTTTGGCGTGGTGTCGGCGGGGACCGCGGGCCTCGCGTGTCGGTCCTTTTCCTTGCGTTTTTTGGTCAAAACGGTAGCCGGAGTGTCCGATGACATTTTATAATCAAAAGCTTTACCAAAGTAGTGCTGGGCGAACTCCGCCCGACGCTTAATAGTGCATTTATTGAAGGTAGCGCAAAAGCGACAGCCCGAGACGTCGTGGTCTGGGCCCAAACAAGGTATGCAGTGGGAATGGAAATCCTTATGCAGTATTTGCTTCCCACAAGAAATACAATTATTAACTTTTTCTGACATCGGTCTGAGGCAAGAAAAGTTTCCCCAACGGGGTACTTAGCTTTAATGAAGACTTCAGATTCCAAAATATTCGTAATTCAGGAGCTGGCCGACCGGCACTTGCGAACTGCTTCTGCTTCGGGCACCGCGCGGCAAAAAAGACTGAAGAACATGGCGTCGGCTGTGTCTTATATACTCTGGCCTCACTGACATCAGAAGAGAAAGGGACGACAACCGACGCCGGACCAAGACTTTGGAATTCGGCCGACCGAGGGACCGACTGACGGCAGAGAACCCATCTGTGATTACTGCAGCTGTATGCACGATGAACATCGGCTGTCCCTTGTTCTGGTGACAAGCCTTCGCCCACCATCGAAACTCCTGTTGCAGTCAGGGAATGAGGGTAATTATTGTTTCCAGGCTGTGGCAATGTTGAGTCCAAACACTTCTTCGGTACCATTGAAGTTTCCTCATATGCAGTCTCGCATATTGAATTAGTAGAATGCAGGATGCCATGAAGCCCAAAGCCTGCAGAATTTTTCTTGCAGATAACTGGGCCTTTGTTGCCAACAGGTTGAAATAGGTAGTCAGTTGCCTTTGTCTGGCGTGAGATAAGCCATCTGGGCAGTTGTATTTAAGCTTGCACCCAAGAATATTATCTCTTGAGAGGGTACTAGTTTTGATTTCTTTTCGTTGACTGTGTACCCTAGGCCTGTTAGAAATTTCTTTACAAACACCAGAAGCTGTAGTAGAATGTCCTTGTTCTCTGCTTGAATGAGGTACCTGTCCGACTTAACAGGAGCTGGAGGTAAGGAGTCAGGGGTCAGACTGGACTCTAAAAATACATAATCAAGAATGTCCAACACAGGTGGAATAGCTAGGGGCCTGTGTTGTGATAGTAAAAGGAAGTCTCTGAGCCTTTTCTTAGACTCTGAAAAATCTTACCTCTCCCAGTGGAAATGTTCCCTCATGGTATGCAAGGTTTCCCCAAAAGAGTAATCCTCAGGACGAGAGGCTAAAGGGATAGATTCTTCAGCAACAGAATCCTCATAGGGAGGAAGAGAGTTATTCCTGATTAGAAGCGGAATCAGATGAAATGGAATCCTGATCTGAAGATTCATATTCTGTCTCTTGCCTAGGCCTTTTTTCAGGTGAGGGATTGGAACCCCTGATCAAAGTAATTAAGTCTTCGGCCATTTTGAGCATCTGTTTTTTGGGCATGGAGGCCTGTCCATGAGACTGTTGTACTTGTGTCTTTGTCTTTAAAGGTGCTTTAGTCTTTACCTTTGAAGCTGAAGTCATTTTAATGTATAATTGAGTAGGTCTGAAAACACCCTCAGAAGCTGATGCCTGCTCAGCAGCTCCTGACCCATCTGAGGGAATAGTCTCCAAAGGTCCAATACCTTGAGCTTCCAGTGGCCTAGTTGACTCCACATGGGAGTCGGTAGTGGCCTGCAGGTCTAAAGTAGTGGGCGTCAGGGGCTGCGAAGGCGCCTCACTGAGAACCGGCGACTGGCTTAGAAGAAGCCTCGTTGTCAGTTTTGGACCTCGAATGCCTGTCCTTTTCTTTTTCTTTGCATTTCTTGTGAATTCCGGTAGTCGGATGGCTATCAGACGACATCGTATAATTAAATCTTCTGCCAAAATGGTGTAATGCAAAATCGTACCGACGCTTAATAGTGCATTGGTTAAATCTAGCACAAAACCGACAACTAACAATGTCGTGGTCAGGGCCTAGGCAAGGAATACAGTAAGAATGAAAGTCCTTATGAGGTATTTGCTTCCCACAAGAAATACAATTATTAACTTTTTCTGACACCGGTCTGGAGCAAGAAAAAAGTTTCCCCAACAGGGTACTTAGCTTTTAATGAAGACTTCGGATCTGAAATTCGAACATGAATCTCAGGAGTCGGCCGACTGGCACTTGTGAACTGCTTATGCTTCGGGCACCGCGCAGCAAGAAAGGCTGAAGAAAATGGAGTCGGCTGCATATTTTATACCCCTGGCACACTGACGTCAGGGAAGAGGCGACCGCAACCAACGCCAGACCTAGACTTTGGAATTCATAGGTTAGTACTAAGCTAACTGACTTTGCGAGCCATTGTAAGCCTAGCCAACTATCCCTTGTGAGACTCAAACCCTGCACCTTGTGTTTGTAAGGCAAAGACCTTAACCATTAGGCCACCCTCCCATTCAGGCCGACTGAGGGTAGCCGGCCAGCAGGATAACCCAAGTGTAATGACTGCAACAGTGAAACACGAAGAACATCTGCTTAAGCAGTGGATGAGAGCAGAAGGGAGGTTCTGTGTTATAATGAGCTGAAATGGCTGAGGCATGAATTTTGATGGAAGTGAAATCTGTATCCTTGGGACACTATTTAAAACCCATTTGCCCTAGGCAATGAGCTCCCAGTTTTTGGCCTGCAGACCAATCTTTCCCTCTAAAGGAGCATTCAGTTGAGAAGTGTTTGGAAGTTTTAAAGACAAGTCATTGTGACAGTTTCCCATAGGGGGGAGTCTTACTACTCCCAGATTTGGAAGCAGAAGCCCCCCCCACTGCTTAGTCTTGTGCGTACCCTGGGACTGAAACCTGGGATTTCTGCTGTCTGGGTTTGGATTGAGAAGGCCTGGAAGGAGCCGGAAAGGACAAATTCTTAGAGGGCTAATGCCTACTAAATCTTGGAGGCTGAACTTGTAAAAAATCTTTAACAGTTTGCATAGATTTAGCTTCGTCGTCCATCTTTTTAAGAACTTCCTCAGCTTTGTTGCCAGTCAGTCAGTCCTGATTTAAGGGAGCATCCAACAGTTAAGCTTTAGCATGATCAGGCAAAGATTGCTCCTTAAGCCAAGCATGCCTTCTGAGTACTGACCCAGTGACAGCAGCTCTGCAGGAAGCCTCAAGAATCAAACCGACATTGCAAAGTACGTTTTCCAACCGGTTCAGCAGAATGCATTAAATCCTGTAATTCCTTATTTTCAGCACCGTCAGGAATCAACATCATTTTCTGTTTAAGCAATCCAATAATATGTTGCTGATACTTTAACAAATGAAACTGACAGTTTAAGGCCCTAATGGCCAAGGTTGTAGAAGTGTAAACCTTCTTACCCCATCTATCCAGCGCCCTGGAGTCTCTATCAGAAGGGGCAGGGTTTTTGGCAGTAGAGGCCTTAATGCCCTTCGGTCCCTGTGAAATAGTCTCTGGATCCGCAATAGGATTTTTAAAAAGGAACATGTGAGAATCAGGAACCCTGTAATATCTATCAGGTTTTCTGGGAGCAGGAGACAAAGAATCAGGGGCCAAACTACATCCCAAAAGGACCCATCAACAATGTCTAGTACAGGAGGTATAGCTAAAGGCCTATGCTGAGGCAAGAGTAAGAAATCCCTAAGCCTCTTTTTCGAATCAGAAAAATCCTGGCTTTCCCAGTGGAAATGCTCCCTTAAGAGTGTGCAAGGTTCACCAAAAGAAAAATCCTCTGGAGGGGAAGCAGAGGGAATAGAATCCACTGCATCAGAATCCTCATAAGTAGACAAGGGTAAATCCAAATCATCAGAAAAATCAGAATCCTGGTCAGAAGATTCATAAAAAATTTCAGTCCTAGGTCTCTTAGAAGAGGGTGGTTGGCTTCCCCAGATTAAAAAGTGATAAGATCTTCAGCCATTCTTATTTGTTTTTTAGGCATAGAGGCCTGAGCATGCGGCCTGGGCATCAGTTTTCTAGGCATGGTTCAAGGTTTAGGCCTTAAAGAAGACGGAGGCGTCTGTTTATTATGCAAGTCCGTAGGCCTGAATACACCCCCAGAAGCCGGTGCTCCGGACCCATCCAAGGTAGACATTTGCAGGTTCCACAGTTGAAGTATCTCCCGGCATACCGGACTCCGAATGGGTCTCAGTAGAAGGCTGCGAATCAGAAGTAGTGGGTACCAGGGGCTACAAAAGCACCTCACTGCGTTCCAGCAAACTGGCGACTGGCTTAGGAGAAGTGTTGTTGGCAGCTTTGGACCTAGGCGGCCTGTCTCTGTCTTTATCCTTGTGTTTTTTCGGAATTCCAGTAGTCGGATAGCTTACCGTCGACATTTCTGGATAACTGAACGGAGAACCAAAATATTTAGAGGTGAAAATATACTGACAATGGGACAGTGCGTTGATTAAATAAAGCACAAAACCGACAGCAAGGTACGTTGTTGTCAGGGCCTAGGCAAGGAATACAGTACGAATTAAAATCTTTGTGAGGTATTTGCTTTCCACAAGAAATGCAATTATTAACTTTTACTGATATCGGTCAGGAGCAAGAAAAAGTTTACCCAACGGGGTACTTAGCTTTAGTTGAAGACTTCGGTTCTGAAACTCGAAAACGAATATTTCAGGAGTTGGCAGACTGGCACTTGCAAACTGCTTCTGCTTCGGGCACCGCACGGCAAGAAAGACTGATGTAATGGCGTCGGCTGCATGTTTTATACCCCTGACGACCTGTTATCATGGAAGAAGGGACAGTAACCGACGCAGGACCCAAGACTTTGTTAATCAGGCTGAGGGCTACTGCAAGCAGATAACCCAAATGTGATGCCTGTAACAATGAAACACGACGAACATCTAAAGAAATGCAAACAAAGAAAATTGTCTTACCTAACCTGCAGTCTATGATAGAGTCTAAATGTGCTCCTAGTGTTAACATATTTTCTTCTGTTAATACATATTCCAGTGCTTCCTTAGATTTTCTTGGCAATCCATCACATCTGTTTTGTCAGCTTATTGCAGGCTTTGTTTGCAGACTGCTATTTTTTCCCATAGGCTTCAACCCATATCATAGGTATTCTTAAAAGTAAAGCAGTATGTGTCAGGTTTCTCAAGAATAGCTGTTAAAAGTAGCTTGCAATATAATGTTTCCCAGCTGTGCTTGACAGATTTTTTCCATTTGGACTATTTCAGAGACTTTTAGAGCACTACAGATGCAATGTTTGCTCTGTGGGTGTTGATGGAGGAGTATAGAGAAGGTCAGAAGGAGTTGCATTGTCTCTTTGTGGCATTAGAGAAAGCATATGACAGGGTGCAGAGAGAGGAGTTGTGGTATTGTATGAGCAAGTCAAGACTGACCGAGAAGTATGTAAGAGTGGTATAGGATATCTAGGATGGTGGTGACAGTGGTGAGGTTTGCAGTAAGAGTGATGGATGCATTTAATGTGAAAGTGGGATTATGTCAAGGATCAGCTCTGAGCCCTTTCTTGTTTGCAATGGCGATAGACAGGTTGACAGATTAGATCAGACAGGAGTCCTCATGGACTAGGATTACCTATGACACTGTGATCTGTAATGAGAGTAAGGAACAGGTTGAGGAGACCCTGGAGAAGTGGAGATATGCTATAGAGAGGAGAGGAATGAAGGTCAGCAGGACTAAGAATGTGTGTGTGAATTAGAGGGAGGAAAGAGGAGTGGTGAGGATGCAGGGAGTAGAGTTGGTTGAGGTGGATGAATTTAAATACTTGGATCAACAGTTCAGAGTAATGGTGAGTGTGGATTAGAGGTGAAGAAGAGTGTCTAGGCAGGGTGGAGAAGAGAGTCAGGGGTGATTTGTGACAGACTGGTACCAGTAAGAGTGAAAGGGAAGGCCTACAAGAGGGCAGTAAGACCAGCTATGCTGTATGGGTTGGGGATAGTGGAACTGACAAAACAGCAGGAGTTGGAGCTGGCGGTGGCAGAGTTAAAGATGTTAAGATTTGCACTGGGTGTGACGAGGATGCACAGGATTAGGAATCTGTGTATTAGTGGGTCAGCTCAAGTTGGACGGTTTGGAGACAAAGCCAGAGAGGTGACTCTGCATTGGTTTCGACATGTGCTGAGGAAGGATGTTGGGTTTATTGGGAAAAGGATGCTAAGGATGGAGCTGCCAGGTAACAGGAAAAGAGAACGGCTTAAGATAAGATTTATGGATGTGGAGAGAGAGGATGTGCAGGTGGTTGGTGTGGCAGAGCAAGATGCAGAGGACAGGAAGAAATATAGATGATCCACTGTGGCAACTCCAAACAGGAACAGCTGAAACAAGTTTTGCCTTTGAAGTGGCAGAATGACAGTGTTATGTAGAGATGTCATGGAAGTTTTTTTTTTCCCAGCAGTGCATGTCAGTGGTCCCTAACTCCCTGTCTGCCACAAACCACTCTCCCAACTTGAAGAAAAAATGTGCGGTATGTTGCTTTGAGATCTTGCCCAAATGAAATGTTAGGTCTGTACCCAATGTGGAGTTTCTGTAAGTTTGGCAAGGAGACATTGTTGGCACTTGACTGGAATTTTTTCCCTCCTTCTGACCTAGAATTGAAACTAGTATTTTTTTTAGGGGGTGACATCCCCCTAAATTCAAAACAATTGGAATGGTGGAAGATCTAGCACTGATGGTTGGCACTACATGTATCCCTTTACAGAGGATGTACAACGTAATTTGATAAGAAGGTGTATGCACCTTGCCAGCAACACTGTCAACCCCTTTCAAGAGTAAGGCCTGTAAAGGGTATCCATTCACTTGTCAAAGCTATATTTGAAGGATAACTGGAAACTGCATTGCTTGACCAGCAGGGGAGCCTAATCCAGAGCAGACAGATGTGCTGAGTGATGAACTTGTCCTCCATCTGGTTTCATTTGTTTCCTGATGTAGGTTGATCTGTTCTAGTAAAAGAAAACATGTAGGTCATATGGAACAGACTTCAGTACTTATCTGATATGCAAAGTTATGGAAAACATCATCATGGACCTAATAAACAAGGATATAAGGAATATCCAAACTCTGGATCCCACAAAGTTTGGTTTTGTGAAAAGTAGATCATGCCTGCTCAACCTGGTCAACTTCTCTGAGTCAGTCACCAGAACTGGGGATGAAGGCAAGATGGTTCATACAGCCTACCTTGATCTGGCCAAAGCCTTTGATTCCCCACTCAGGAATCATAGAAAAACTCACTAAACTAGACATCAACCCTTATATCACTAGCTGGGTTGCAAATTGGCTCACATAACCCACAGTGTGAAAGCAGCTGACTTCAAGTCAGACTGCCGACTAGTCACGAGTGGAGTCCCACAGGGTTCAGTCCTGGGTCTTTTCCTGTTTGGTATCTATTTCTCTGAAGTCCAGGCCAACACGAAGGGACTATGGCTGACAAAGTTTGCAGACAATTGCAAGTTGGGAGCTATTATGAACTCCTCAAGTGACGTTGGCATCCTACAGAAAGGCCTCACTGAGACCAGCGACTGGTGTCAGAACCATGACCTTAAGCTCAATGCCAAAAAATCATCATCCCCTTTGAGAAAAACCCAGTTCCCATGAATTACCACATCGGCAGTAGTCCACTGAACACAGAAGGCATTATAAGAGATCTGGGAACACAGGTTGACAGCAACCTCTCTTTTAACCACCGCATTGCCACTGTGATCAGAAACTCCTATGTGGCACTTCTCATTACTAAGGGTTTTGCATCCAGGAAGAAAGAGGTCATTGTCTCCCTTTACTCTTCCCTCATTAGGCCAGTCAAGAGTACAATGCCCCATTTGGCATGTACCTCACTAGACACCTGCAACAACTGGAGAGGCCACAAAAATACCTCACAAAGAGAATCCTAGGCCTTAAACACTTGTCCTATATGGACAGACTCAAAAAACTACTATTCTCTGTCTCATATCGCCTATTTAGAGATAATCTCTGCTTGACTTACTAAGCCATGACTGACCCAGCTCTGTTAGAAGTGATGCATCTAAAGCAATTCCAATCCCTCCTCTCCACACAATCCAGAGACCTCAACCTCTATACCACAATCAACAGAACAAGCTGGAGGGACAGGTTCATAACCCAGAGATGGCCCATGCTATGGAATAGACTTCCCATACATGTCAAACAGAGCACCTCACTGGCCCTCTTCAGGAGAACTCTTGATGAATGGATGGGAAATAGAAAATTCACCCCGGGGATCACTCCAATGGCTCTGCTCGACAGAGGCACTGGAAACTAAGGTTGGGTGGCATGATGCCAAGGCAATCCTATGGGCTAGGTTTGTAAAGGCTCCAGGGCCATTAACCTAGTACAAACCTATGAACCTATAAAGGAGGGCATAGAACCAGTGACAGGGGAAGTCGTGGTCTGGGCCCAAAGTGATGCAGTATGAATGGAAGTCTCTGTGTGGTATTTGCTTTCCACATTTGCTTTCCACAGGCGAGACAATTGCTAACTGTTTCGGACATTGGTTAATGCAAGAAAAAAGGATCCCCAATGGGGTACTTGGTTTCAGACGTTTTCAGCTGTAATTCAAACTCTGGTAGCAACTGACTGGCACACTTGCAAACTGCTTCTGCTATGGGCTCCATGACAAGAAACACTGATGAAAATGGCGTTGCTGCCTTCCTTTGTAGCACTGACGACCTGATGTCAGGCAGCAAGCAACAGCAGCCAATGTAGAAAAACACTGACTTTGGTATTCAGCCTGGACAAGGGCTACAGCAGCAGGGATAACCCACAGGTGATGACTGCAACACTGAAACATGAAGAACATCTTGGCAATGATGCTGTGCCTCAGGAAAGACAGCTTAACAATCTGTAGATGTTATTGGTAAAATTCTTTAAGGAAAAGGACAGGTGTGTTTTGGAGGCCATACCTCTCAACAGTACCAAATTCTTCTGTATTTACCAGTTTTGACGCCCAAATAATGGGGTGCCATGAGTTCCCGAGTGGCCCCCTTAATTCCCGAATTTCCTGGCTTGCTTTTTTTTTTTTTTTGCTGATGGCATTATATGCAGATGAGTGTGCGATGATGTCAGCTTCATGACCAGCCTGTCGGAATTCAGCTGAGGTGCCGGGGCGGGCTGAATCTGAGACTGGTATGTTTATGTTTATATCACTCGTACATGTGTTGCACTTCACACACTAGTCATGCCTCGCACAATGCAGCAGCTCTGCAGAGTAGCCAGATCCAGAAAGAGAGAGGGACGGACGGGTCACGTGTCCAACACTGGTCACAGTCTCAGTGAGAGAGTGTTTTTTTATTTTACTTTTAAAATAATCCAGGTCCAGGCTTACTTATTTAGTTTAGAACTAGAGACAGCCAGGCAGGAAGCAATTCAAGCAACCCTGTCCCCTAACAGCAGGGCAGTCTCATCACACTCAGACCCACAGCTGTGAGGCGGTCATGAAAATATATATTTCGAAATTTTTTTCTTCTTCTGCCGTCTTCTCCTCCACCTCCGAGAGCAGATAAAATAAAAACAGAGAGACAAATAAAATAAATGGTTTTGAGTCATAGACTCTTAATATGAACTTAAGTTATTAGTGCGGACTTTGATTGCTATTCGAGTCAAAATAAACAGGACCAAGACTGGGTTAAAATGTTTCCATAGTTAGTGTTTTCAATTACAACTGATGAGAATTGCTGAAGTACAGAAAAATCTTAAATGGTCAATTAAGTTACTTATTTTCATTGAGATGTTCTCTTTAAATATATCTATTTGTACGATGTAATGGCTATGGTTTATTATTGCTGTTTTTTTTATGGGGGGGGGGGTTCAAAGCACATTAATGTACTGCCTGACTGGGTAAATGACGAAAGGACGTGTTGGTAAGGAAAAAGAAGTTATATCTTACCATAATGTTCCATCTGTATTGTTGATCCTCGTTCATTCCTTATGCATGGGTATCAGTTCCGACCTCGGAACCAAGCTGGCCATTTTCCAAGCTCGTGTCAGCTTCAAACTCTCGAGCTAAATGCTTACCAACAATCCCCCCTCTCCCTGTTACCTCAGATTGAGTTTGCAAGTCAAAGAAGGTAGAGGCTACCACTGGTCAAATAACCTAAGAGAACCGGATGGTGAGATCCACTAGAAACCACAGGAGGGGGAAGGAGTGAGGGTCGTAACGACTGAACGAGGATCAACAATACAGATGGAACGTTATGGTAAGACATAACTTCTTTAACTGATATTGTCAATCCTCGTTCATTCCTTACGCATGGGACAGAGTCCCCAGCTACCTCTATTCATGGAAGGCTTCTCATGGAAGGACATTCCTGAGCACCACAGAACTGAAAGATGCTCTTACCCTGGAGGACAAATCCAATTTGTAATGATTGATGAAGGTATGAGGCGTAGCCCAAACTGCAGCTGCACAGATGTCATGTAAAGAAGCTCTGGCATGGAAGGCAGCAGAAGTTGCCACCGACCTTGTTGAATGAGCTTTCATGGTAGTAGGCAACGAGATATTACAATGAGTATAAATGAAGGTCACACAGTCCCTTCAACCATATAGCTAATGTGACCTTAGCAACAGCAGATCCAAATCTAGGTCCAGAAAAGGCCAAAAAACTGGTCAGATTTACAAAAGGACCTAGTCCTGTTTAGGTAAAAACGGATTTGCCTGTGGATATCTAGGGTATGAAGGCAATACTCTCCTCTGTTTGAATGACTGGGAAAGAAAAAGTACAGTTTTGTACCTACCATAAATGTAGATGTTCGAGTGTTCACCCTGCTGCAGTCATCACACTTGGGTTATCCTGCAGTCAGGCGGTCCCGCAGTCGGCCCGAATTCCAAAGTCTTGCTCCGGCGTCGGTTGCTGTCACTTCTTCCCTGACGTCAATGTGTCAGGGGTATACAAGAGGCATCCGACGCCATTTTCTTCAGTTTTTCTTGCCCCAGATGTCAGGTGCCCCCAAAAGGTAAAAAAAAAAAT
This sequence comes from Protopterus annectens, assembly GCF_019279795.1. NCBI lineage: Eukaryota > Metazoa > Chordata > Ceratodontiformes > Protopteridae > Protopterus > Protopterus annectens. Next base: position 123,559,522 of record NC_056744.1, on the reverse strand, counting down.
ATATATATATATATATATATATATATATATATATATATATATAGATATACACACATACATATGGCTATATAAAAATAAAACAAAACCCTTGGGTACAAGCAAATACACCACAGAGGTAGTATAGGATAAAGTGGTAGGGATAAGTTCAGCTAGTTCAGAGGGGATAGAGGGAGGGTAACCTGGACTGCAGCAGGGTGAACACTCGAACATCTACATTTATGGTAGGTACAAAACTGTACTATGTTCATCGTGTTACCCTGCTGCAGTCATCACACTTGGGTTGAATCCTAAAGCTAAGGAGGGGAGGTGGAGTCAAATAGGGTTAGAAGAGGCTAGTAGGCCCTGCAAAACTGCAGTGGCAAAACCAGCTCTAGTCAGAGTAAAGAGGTAAGTGATAGTGTTTGGTGAAGGTGTGCACTGAACTCCAAGTAGAAGCTTCCAGAATATCCTTGGTTGGCACTCCCCTGAGAAAGGCTGCTGATGTAGCTGTAGCCCTGGTGGAGTGGGACCTAATGTTAGCAGGTACTGGTTTCCCATGATGCGTGTAGCAGAAACGTATGCAATGCCCTATCCATTTAGAAATGGTCTGTTTTGAGATAGCTTTTCCTTGTGATCCTGTAGCATAGGCTACAAAGAGCTGGTCAGTTTTTCCTGAAAGCCTTAGTTTTATCCAAGTAGTAACGTAATTGCCTGTGAATGTCCAGAGAGTGCAGGAGTCTTTCTCCTTTGTTCTGGGGATTTGGGAAGAAGGTGGGCAAGTGAATGGTTTGGTTTAGGGCCACACTGGATACCACCTTTGGCATAAAGGAAGGATTAGTTCGTAGAGAAATTCTGTCGATGAAAAATGAGGAAAGGTTCCACTGCCACTGTAGCTCTGAGACTCTTCTAGCTGAGGTTATTGCTAGTAGTAGGGCAGTTTTCCATGAAAGAAATTTTAATTCAGTTGAAAAAGCTGGTTCAAAGGGCGGCAGTGTAAGCTTTTCCAGGACAAAGTTGAGATCCCAAGTAGGTGTTGGAGCTCTCTGTGGCGGTCTTAAGTTCTTAGCCCCTCTGAGGTACTGTCTTAGGAGTGGATGTGAAAATAGAGGAGGATCCGTGCTGAAATTGCTGAGGCGTGGATCTTAATAGATGAAAAGGAAAGTCCTTTGTGTAACATCTCAATTAAATATTGTAGAATCTGATGAATGTTCGGCTCCAGGGGATTTAGGCCTTTAGCCTGGTTCCAGGAGCAAAATCTTTTCCATTTGTCTGAATAGGTTTTCCTGGTGCTGGGCCTCCTGGCCTCCAGAATGACATCCATAAGCTTTGGATAAAGGTGTTGTCTGGTTGTTTGGGTAATTTGCCATGCAGCCAGGTTTAAAGTCTTGAGCTGGCTGTGTAGAATCAGATTGTCTCGCTGGGTGAGCAGGTGAGGAATTTGTGGCAAAATCCATGGTGGGCCCTAGGCCATGGTCCTTAAAATTGGATACCAATGTTGGCGTGGCCAATCTGGTGCAACCAGAATCATTTGTGGCCTCTCTAATCTGACTTTCAGCAGTACCTTTGCTAGAAGAGGCAGTGGAGGGAAGGCATACACTGTTAATGTTTTTCAACTGAATGAGAGAGCGTCCACTTTCCAAGCTAGTGGATGGAAGGTCCTTGTGCAAAATTTTGAAGTTGGTGGTTGTGGGGGCTTGCAAACAGATCTATGTCTGGGCGTCCCCATTTTTGAGCTATCATTGCAAATACTTGTGGATCTAATTTCCATTCGTGTGGATCCATGATGTTTCTGCTTAGGTCGTCTGCCAATGTGTTTTTCTTTCCTGGCAGGAATTGTGCTTGTAATTGAACCTGGTAAGACAGTGCAATGTTCCACAAGGTCATTGCTTGCCTGCATAGAGGGTAGGAATGTGTGCCCCCTTGCTTGTTTATGTACCACATAACTGTGGTGTTGTCTGTCCTTATTAGTAGTTGTCCTGGGTGTAGAAGGTCCTTGAAAGCTGTTAGGGCATTCTGCACTGCTAGCATTTCTTTTTGATTGATATGCTGATGTCTCTGATCTGTAGTCCATTTGCCCTAAATGCACTGTCCTGCCATGTGTGCTCCCCAGGCACAGTCCGATGCATCTGATGTCATAGTTTGCCTGGCTGTGGGTAAGGTGAAAGGCTGACCCTTGAGGTGACATGCCTGTGCACACCATAGAAACTCCCGTTGAAGACAGGGAATGAGTGGAATCATTGTTTCCAAGCTATGGCTGTGCTGAGTCCATACACTTTTCAGGTACTATTGTAACTTCCTCATATGCAGTTTTGCAAATGGTATTAGTAGAACGCAAGATGCCATGAATCCCAAGGCCTGCAGAATTTTTCTTGCACGGAGTTGGGTCTTTGTTGCCATTATTTTGAAATATTGAGACAGTTGTCGTTGTTTGTCTGGCGTGAGATAAGCCATCTGGGCTGTTGTATTCAAGCTAGCACCCAGGAATGTTATGTTTTGTGAGGGCATTAGTTTTGATTTCTTTTCGTTCACTGTGTACCCTAGGCAACTTAGAAGGTGTTTGACAAATGCCAGGCTGTAAAAGAATGTCCTTGCTTTCTGCTTGAATAAGACAGTCGTCCAGATATGGGTATATTTGAATTCCTCTTTGTCTGCAGTATGCAATTACTGGTGCCAGGCATTATGTGAAGACCCTGGGGGCAGTAGATAAGCCAAAGGGCAGTGCAGAGAATTGATAATGCATTGAACCTGCAATGAAGCGGAGGTATCTTCTGCAATTTTGTCTGATAGGGACATGCAGGTATGCCTCCTTGAGGTCCAAAGTGACTAGCCAAGCATTCATGCCCAGCATGGGAAGAAGCTGCTGTAGTGTTAGCATCTTGAATTTTGGTACTTGCAGATAGGTGTTCAGAATTGAAAGATCCAGAATGGGTCTCCATGCTTTGTCCTTTCTTGGAACTAGGAAGAGTCTTGAGTAAAATCCTTGTCCCTGCTCCTGTGTAGGTACCTGTTGAATGGCTCTCATGTTCATGAGAGCTGTAATTTGTTTTTGTGCCTCTGCCCATTGATTTGGTGGCAGGTTTGGGATTCCTTTGATCCTTGGTAAGATATGAAAGTGGAATCTGTATCCTTGAGAGACCATGTTTAGAACCCATTTGTCTTTTGTGATGATGTGCCAGTTGTCTGCAAAAAATACTAGTTTTCCTCCCAAGGGTGTTGCCAGGAGAGATTTGCTTGGTAGTTTGAGGACAGAGTCATTGTTTCTGCCTTCTGTTAGCTTGGAGCCTGTCTTCTCCTCCTTTCTGGGTAGCAGAACCCCATTGGCGGGGTTTGTAAGGGCCCCGTGACTGACCTCTGCCCCTTGGGCGTCTGTATTTGCCCCTTTGTGATCTGTCTGAAACTGGAAAGGACCAATTTTTTGTTGGCCAATTTCTGCTGAAGCGAGGAGGTTGTACCTGCAAGAAATCATTGACCGTTTGCATAGATTTAGCCTTATCCTCCATTTTCTTTAAAAGCTGTTCTGCTTTGACACCAAATAATACATCCTGTTGTAAAGGTGCATCTAATAATTTTGCTTTAACATGCTCAGGGAGGGTTTGCTCTTTTAACCAAGCATATCTACGAATGACTGAGCCAGTAACAGCTGCTCTACAGGAAGCTTCCAGTGAATCAAATCCGCATTGTAAAGTATGCTTGCCCACCTGTTCAGCTGCATGCAACAGATCCTGCATCTCCTTGAACTCAGGCTGTTCTGAGTGTGTGCTCATTTTTTGTTTTAACTGAGACATCAGGAATTGTTGATATTTCAACATGTGAAACTGGCAATTTAATGCTCTCATAGCCAGAGTTGCAGAGGTGTAAATTTTCTTTCCCCATCTATCTAAGGCTCTGGAATCTCTTTCAGAGGGCACAGGATGTTTAGCCATAGAAGCCTTTGCACCCTTAGGACCCTGGAATATGGTTTCTGGGTCAGCTACAGGGCTTTTATAAAGGAATTTGTCAGTCAGGTACTCTGTAGTATCTGTCTGGTTTGGCTGGAGCAGGAGGTAGAGAGTCTGGATTTAAAGTAGACTCCAAGTAGACATCATCCACAATATCTAAAACAGGAGGAATAGCAAGAGGTCCGTGCTGGGGTAACAGAAGGAACTCTCGGAGCCTTTTCTTAGAATCTGAGTAATCCTGGCCTTCCCAGTGTAAATGTTCCTTCATGGTATGTAATGTTTTCCCCAAAGGAGTAGTCTTCAGGGGGAGATGCTGAGGGAATAGAGTCTTCAGCATCAGAATCCTCATAAGGTGGAAAAGTGTAATCCTGTTCCTCAGAAGAATCTAAGGAGAGAGAAGAAACCTGGTCAGAGGATGCATAATCCTCCTCTTGTCTTGATCTTTTATCAGGAGGGGGATGGGAACCCCTGATAAGGGTAATTAAATCTTCAGCCATCTTAAGCATCTGTTTCTTAGGCAAGGGGCCTTGACCTGTAGACTGATGAACAGTTTTCTTAGGTTCTAAAGGAGTTTTAAATTTAGCATAATATTTAATGGTGAATGCAGTCGGTCTGAAGACACCTTCTGCAACCGAAGGTGTTTCCTCTGCACCGGTGTCTAAATCTGCTCCGGTGTCGGTAGATGGCTGCGTCGGCCTAGTAGACTCCGCGTGGGAGTCGGCAGCTGTCTGGGGTTCCAGCTCTGCGGTTGTCAGGGGCTGCATAGGCGCCTCACTGAAAACCGGAGAACCAGCGACAGGTCCAGCTGAGGCCTCAGGGTCTAGCTTATTCCTAGGCTGCCTGTCCTTATCCTTGCGTTTTTTAAGAATTGCAGTCGTCGGCTGCTCCGACGGCATGATATAATTGAATTTCCTACCAAAATAATGCAGTGCGAAGTCAAAACGGCATTTGACAGTGCGTTTATTAAACCTAGCACAAAACAGACAACCTGTGACGTCGTGGTCTGGGCCTCGGCAAGGAATACAAAAGGAATGGAAGTCCTTATGAGGTATTTGCTTCCCACAAGAAATGCAATTGTTAATTTTTTCTGACATCGGACTGAGGCAAGAAAATGTTCCCCAATGGGGTACTTAGCTTTATTGAAGACTTCGGACTGAAATTCAAATAAAAAAAGTCAGGTGTCGGCCGACCGGTACTTGCGAACTGCTTCGGCTTCGGGCACCGCGCGGCAAGAAAAACTGAAGAAAATGGCGTCGGATGACTCTTATATACCCCTGACGCACTGACGTCAGGAAAGTAGTGACAGCAACCGACGCCGGACCAAGAGTTTGGAATTCGGGCCGACTGCAGGACCTCCTGATGGCAGGATAACCCAAGTGCGATGACTGCAGCAGGGTAACACGATGAACATCTGGCAATTCAATGGTTTGATTAATGAACATTTCAGAGATCACTTTTGGCAGAAAAGATGGATTAGTTCTCAGAGACACTATCTCTATGAAAAATCAAGTAATGACTCTTGAGACATAAAGCTTGAAGCTCAGAAATACGTCTGGCAGAAGTAATGGTGACCAAAAACAAGGTTTTCCATGATAAATGCGGTCGCAAGAAAAGGCTGGTTCGAAAGGTGGCATTGTCAGAGCTTGCAGAACTAATGATAAATCCCATGGTTGAACAGGCTCTCTAAAAGGTGGCTTCAGATGATTCACACCTTTTATGAAGGTCTTGCACAATTTGTGGGACATGAGAGGAATCTTGGACACCCTCATGAAAATTAGAAATTCCAGCCAAATGAACTCTAATGGTAGAGGCCAATAGACCCGATTGGAAAAGGTCGGCCAGATTAGTATTATCGACACTGGTGCTCAGAAGGGATCTACTTGTTTATCTTTCAGCCAACAGGTAAACCTTTTCCACTTGCTCAGATAAGTAATTCTAGTGGAAGACTTGTGAAATGCAATGAGAAAGTCACGTATTGGTAAAGAAAGATCATTCTGCCTGGCAATCAAGGGAATTGGAGTAGCCAAGCAGTAAGCTTCAGGCTGTTCAAGTTGGGATGAATCAGGTTCTGTGGATGTGAGATCAGCTCCGGGGTTGGAAGGAGAATACATGGTCGATCTAGTAGGTGAGGCCAAAGGAAGGGGAACCAAATCTGTTGAGGCCAATATGGTGCTATGAGGATCACCATGCTCTTCAACAGACGGGCTTTCTTCAGAAACTGGAGAATGAGGGGAAAGGGTGGGAATGCGTAAAAAAGACCCGAGGGCATTTCGTGGACTAGAGCGTCCCTGGGTGACTGTCCCTGAGGGGGAATCAGGGCGAAGTAATTCCTGCATTTGTAGTTGGTCAGGGATGCAAACAGGTCGCAGCAAGGACGGCCCCAGCGGTGGAAGATCTCAGCCACTATCAAAGGATTCAGGGACCACTCGTGAGGTTGAATAATGCACCTCCTGAGTCTGCTATCACGTTGGAACTCCCGGGAATGTGCGCTGCTAGAAGAAAACGGTTGGTAGCCATTTCCCTTTTCCATATCCACATGGCCTCTCGACAAAGGGGGTACGATTTGCTTCCACCTTGCTTGTTGATGTACCAGACCACCGCCATGTTGTCTAACTGAATTGCAATTGTCCCAGATGGCAGCAGGGGATGGAATGCTTGCAATGCCAGAAGCACCACCCTCAGCTCTAGAACATTTATATGCAGACGGGTCTCCAGTTCGGACAAAGTGCTTTGGACTGTCTGTTCTTGACATAGCCCCCCACCCCATCAGGGAGGCATCCCTGGTCACTGTGGCCTTGGGGTGCTGGGGCGAGACCACTGTGACAGCTTGTGTGTCATCCACCAATTTAAATCCTGTTTGCACCTGTGGGTTATTCGAATCATGGCTGAAAGTGAATGCTGAAAGGGATACCATTGGGTGAGCAGTAGCCATTGTAGAAGCCTCATGTGAAACCTGGCCAGGGGAACAATGGTGATGGAGGCTGCCATGGAACCCAACAGCTGTAAAACCAAGTGAGCCGTGGATTTCCCCCTTGAAAGGATTGGAATCGGTTGTTGCTTTATCCTTAAAATTCTGTGTTCTGGAATAGCAGCTCTGCAGATCTTTGTGTCCAAGATAACCCCTATGAATTCTGTCGACTGAGATGGGGTGAGATTGGATTTTTGCCAGTTTAAGTTTATGTCTAGCCTTTGTGCAGCGAGGAGTGAGTATGCCAGGGCTTCTTCCAGTAGATGTCTGGTGGGGGCGGAAATAAGCCAGTAGTCTAGGTATGGAAACACCTGGAATCCTTGAAGACGCAAGTGAGCTGTGACAACTGCCATGCACTTTGTGAACACTCTGGGGGCTGTAGAGAGTCCGAAGGGCAGTACTCTGAACTGGTAGTGACTGGCTCCCGCACGGAAGCACAGAAATCTTCTTGATGGCCTGTCCACTTTTATGTGGTAGCACGCATCTTGAAGATCTATAGAGCACATCCAATCGTCTTTTTCCAAAAGCGGGAAGATAGACTGTATTGTGACCATCCGGAATTTTTGTACTCTCACAAACTTGTTCAATACACTGAGATCCAAAATTGGTCTCCAGTCCCCGGTTTTCTTTGGCACCAAAAGTAGTCTGGAGTAGAATCCGGATCCTATCTTGTCTGGAGGGACTATTTGGATGACTCTCTTTCTTAGCAGCTTTTCTATCTCTAGTGCTGCTTCTTCCCTTTGACTGGGTGGAATGTCGGGAAGGTTTTTTGAAGGGACAGGACAAAGATCGAAGGGGATATGATAACCTCTGGTTATAATCCTTTGTACCCAAGAATTGGTGGTGATGGTTAGCCAGGCAGAAAGGTACAAGGAGAAACGTCCCCCAACCACCTCCAGAGGAAAGGAGTTGGGCCGCACTTCAAGAGCGCTGGTAGGACTGGCCAAGGAAGGAATCCCTGGAACCCTGGTTATGCGGACCCCCACTGCCTCGAAAGGAGCATCTTCCCTGTGAGTTTCCCCTCTGCCTCTAGGGCAGAACTCGGCCTGCGTGTCAAGGAAAGGACCCTGAGATTTCTTGAACCACATCTTCCCACTCTTTTGGTTTTGGGAGAAAGCACATTGAGGGGAATAATAACGGACACCTACGGCAGAAAGGGTCTTACCGTCCTGTTCACATCTAGCCAGTGTGCTTTTAATTTTGGGTCCAAACAACAAGGAGGCCTCAATGGGAGCATTAAGAAAGGAAGCCTTAAAGGGTTCTGCGAAATTGCACAAGCGCATCCAGGCGCAAGACCGCAGCTGAACCCGCTGCTCTAGCTGCCCCTTTTGATGCTTGAGATATCAATCGCATAGAGGAGCTAGATATTGACTCAATGGTGGCCAGCTGAGGCGCCACTTTGTCACGGACCTCATCAGACACAGCACCAGCCAAGCTTTCAGAAAGCTCGGAAATCAGATCCCTTTGAAGCCTGGTAAAGTGGGCCATATAATTCAGGGACCTGATAGTAAAGGTCGCTGATGCAAAGGTGCGCTTCCCTATCCTGTCCAGGGCCCGGGACTCACAGACAGATGGACACTCTGGCTTTCTTCTGCCAGATCTTTTTTTGTTGCGGCTGCCACCACCAAAACATCCACAGGAAGACCTTTTGACCAATAGGGATCCTTAGCAGGAGGGGACAAAACCTTATCTGGCCTCCGGGGAATAGCTTTGACGGTGTCAGGAGCCTTCCAAGCACGCTGCACGATAAGCCGGACAAGTTCATCGGTAGGTGGTGTAACCCAGGAGGTAAAAGGCCTGCAGGAACACAGATTCCTCAGAGGTCGGATTAGAGGACTGCCAATCACCTCTCTGTTTCAGGATTTCGAGGATATCACCAAAGGATACCTCAGAGGGTGACCGAGGGGATCCTTCCCCCTCATCAAAATCTGTGTCTTCAGTGAGGGACTCCTCTGTCGAGTCCATGTGCTTCCTCTTACACTAACTTTTCCAGTGGACTTCCTCAGCGGGAGAAGCTGGGGAAGACAGCAGAAAAGGGATTTCCTGTGGGAATATGTCCTGAGGCCCTTGCACCCGGTGTCCGCCTGGTGCGACTTGTGAAACCAGTGTACCAGAAGAGGGTGGAGGGATAGACAGTCCAGTATCGCCAGCAGCAGCGAAAGCCTTCTCCATCAGTCGGAAGGCTGGTCCCACCTGAAGAGGAGTGAATGTCTAGGACAGGGTCATCCCTCCCCTAAGTGGCTCAGCCTGCCGACCTGGAGTCCCTGGATGGCTGTGGAGCAGCAAACTATGCATGTCACAACTGACATCCTGGGTCGTAGCAAACTTTTCCTGCCACAAAGGCAACTGCGGTTCCTTAGTGAGATCCATAAAGGGAACCGCACAAGGGGAAGACTGTGCTATATCCATGGACTTCAAAGGTAATGAAGGAGGAGAATAAGAAGGGGTCTTTGAAGACAGGTGATCACCTCCCAAGGAAGGATAGTTCCTGGGGGGAGGGATACCTCTGGCCAAGAGCACCTAATCCACAAGACGCAACACATCGTGTTCAGAAAGGCTTCTAGTGGACCTCACGGAGACTGAGGGAGAAACAGGCCTATCCACAGAAGAGGCAAACTCTGTGCCCATCTCACCAGTCCACGCAGAGAACAATGGTGCCGAGAGAGACGGGACTATGGGTGTCTGCACCGAAGAAGTAATTGTTGCCGAGGTCATGGTCTGCACTGACACAGGGATCGGTGCCGAAGTGGTTGTCGGTACCGAAGATGGAACCGACAAAACTGGAGTCAACAATAAAGGCGTTGGTTCAGAGTAAGATGTCTGAGCCAACGTGGTCAAGGTCTGCGCCAATTGAACGGTCGGTGCCGATATAGTGGTAATAGTCTGAACCGAGGAACCCCTCGGTGCCAATACAGTGAAGGCTGCAGGTGAAGACTGAGCAGAGATCACTAATGGAGCCGAAGGCCTCGGTACCGAAGGTCTAGGCACCGAAAGCACTAGGGCTGACTGAGTTCCAGAGCCAAACCTTTAGCCTTTTAGGTTTTGGTTGGCGGGAGTCCCCAGCCGGGGACGAAGGCAAAGATTGAGCCTTGGTAGGAACATCCAAGATTTTCTTATGGGCTCTAGGAGGGGTTGAGACCTCCGACCCAGAAATAGCCTCTGAAAAGGGAGATTTAAGAAGTCCCTTCAGTAACAGCTTGTTTTTCCTTTCCAACAAGGTTCTATTTGAAAAGTTCTCACAAATAGTACAGGGCGGGTCAACAGACAAGTGGGACGCCCCCAAACAATAAACGCACAAAGAGTGTGCATCAGAAGTAGGTAGTTTGTGTCAACAATCAGAACACCGTTTAAACCCCTGACTACCTTTCTTATCTGCCATAATAGTTAAATTAGAAATTAGAAAAGGGTACCAGCAATGGTAGAAAAGAATACCCAAAGGTATAAGAAAAAGGGAAGGATTTCTAACGATGGTAAGGGGAGAATACCATGTAAAAGGTACAGAAAAAGAAAAACCTTTAGAAAGTATGATCGCTAGATGCGATAGGGTAAGAGACAACGAAATAGAAACTTTTCTGACAGAAAAGTAATATAAATGGCTATTAAACAACAAATAACTATACTTAGCTCAAGAGAAGCAGCCGGACACGACCGAATGGCAACACAGCAAACGAAATCTGAGGTAGCAGGGAGAGGGGATTGTGGGTAATAGTTTAGCTTGAGAGTTTGAAGCTGATGCAGGCTTGAAAATGACCGCTCGGTTCCGAGGTCGGATCCGATACCCATGTAAGGAATGAACGAGGATTAACAATATCAGATGAAGTTTTAGATAATTAGTTAATACTGTTAAGAGTCATGAGTAAGAGAATCAAAATAATTTTTATTGTTTTGAACTTGATGTTTTGCACACAGATTTGATGGTATACTGAGAGGGAGAAAGCTTGTGGTAATCAGATTTTGTATACTGTTTTGTACTGGTATGAATCGTGTGTTGCATTTGCAAGTTGCAGATTTTCCTGCATTCCAGCTAACATGTTAAACCTGTAGTTGTATTACAAGATTACTTACGTTTAGATTGCTGGCTTTGCTTGCTCTAACAAGTGTATGCATGCAGTCAACTATCTTTTTTATTAGTATGCAACTTCCGAATCCAGATGAAAACATTTGGTAAACATGTGCAACAATAACATTTAAGCAACGTCAGCAAACAAGGCAAAGAATGTCTAGTCCTGGCAAAGAAATACTTGACTGTGCAGGCTGGGCTATCAGCTTCATTTTTATGCCTCATAAGTTCAGATTCTTTAAAGATATGAACATTTTAACTGTGGTCATCAGCTGAAAGTGCAAGGTGGTGAACTGTTTAATAATGATTGAATGCAGTTTCCAGTGTCTCAATTTTCCAGTCAATGGTCTCATCATATTTTAAAGGTAGCTGAAAGTTCAATCTGCCTGGAGAGACAAGTAGTACTAACACACATGTCAAGTTCCAGAGAGATTTCCATCTTTTTAAGAGATGAAAGCTGACAGCAACTTATTTGCATATTAGTGCACTGCTAATAAAGATATTGAGGATAACTTTAGAGCTCTAGCTGCTTCACCACTTGTCTGTTCTTCAATTTGCATTTAAAAGTTGGCACCCTATAATTCCATTGGAGTGGGTGGGTCATAATTATGTATGTAAATGGTATGTTAATCACCGTACAGATTTGTACCTAGTTTTCATGGGCCTTTGTCCAGATTTCTAATATTTTCAGGTTGAGAGGTATGTTGGAGGCTGACAATCAGGCATAGTCAGTATTAGAATTGTAAAAGAAGTACTCATTTACCAAAAGCTATTTGTCCTTCAAGGAGGAAAGAGTGGGGACATTTAATTTCAGTTTAAAGCTCTGAAGGCCAAAGTTACTGCTGTATAGACTTTTTTCCCCACAGCAGTCAAAGGCTCTATCATCCCACTTGCTAGAAGAATACCAGAAACTGAAATCAGTTTAGATATGGCAGTTACTGTACAGATATTTGCAGGAATCACGGATTCTGAAGAACTGATTAGGCTTCCTAGGACCAGGGACTGAGAAACCAATTCCAAGGATACTGTAACTAATACATCCTGCATGGTATCTAAAAATGAAAGATCAGTGATATTTGGAGAATATATTCCAAGGAGGTTCACTATAGCACTACTAAGCATTAAATATGTATTATGTCTGCCATTTGAAGTGATTTTTTTTTCATTCCACACAGGGTATCACCAAATGAAACCTTTGCTGGTGGTAAAGCAGACCATAAGACGCCCTCTGTGTCACTGTCATAGCACAGGGAAAAGGACATATGGTAAAGTTCATCTCTTCCTCCTCTGATACTGAGGCTTCCCACTTTCATAAAAGGAGTGTTCACTTAACCAGTTTTGAGATAGGATCCTCAACTTTGATAGCTGGCCTAGTTTAGCCTGGGGCCATGAAGTCCTGAGCCAGGTTACGCCAATCCCAGGCAGCAACCAGAAGGTGACAGGAGTCGCCTTGACAGGCAAAAACAAGGAACTTGAAGAAGCAAATATCCAAGACAAGGATGTCTGGGTCCTAAATTTACAGAACAATTACTGCCTCTCAGGCCTGGGAATTAGGTGGCCTTTTCAGGAACCAGGTCTTCTCATGGCCATGGATGTCCTAACATACAAGAACTAAGACAGACTTGCCCTTTCCATCAGTAATAAAATGAGAACTGAACTCAGACTCCTGCACTGAGGAGAGCTTGTACTGACTGCAACTCAGAGAAGTTTTTGGTGACCTCCAGAAAAGCACTGCCACTGGTACCACACAAAACAGATGCTGGGTCTTATGAAACTGCTTTTTTGGCTATGACAAATTTGAGCCTAAGGAGACCTCCCCAGGCTGAAGTAGCATCCACATCTACATTGTTCCTTCTCAAAGGGGTACATCCTCACACATTTCTACAGGTCAAATGTTTAAGATATGTCATATTTGAGTGGCTGATGGCATGAATCAAATAGAACAAGGCCTCACAAGACTTTTCTCAGAAATCTTCTGTATAATCTGTTTCCATCACCTTAGGTTGTTAAAACCAGTACAAATCCCACAAGACATGATGCTGTGACTGCAGCAAAAGCAAAATGCACACTCAGTATGAAAATCTTTATCAGGTACTTGGGCTAGCACAAGCACAGCTCTGTGTACAAACTTTAAAATCACCCACAACAATACAAGTACCACTATTAGAAAAGAAAAAAAAAATGTTACCCAACACAGTAGTTATCTGCCAACTCTGGAATACAGGAAAACAAGAGGAATGTAACTACTACACTTAAGTGATATGAAAAATACTGAATTAAACGCCAGATGGTGTAGGAAGACAATACCTGTACTGTGAATATGCTGATATCCCACAGACATGGACGTCCACATGGCCAGGAAGGGAGAATGTGCAAAACTATGGAAGTCAAGATTGCATCAGGCCTTCCAGCAACTGGGAAATCAGTTTGTAAGGCCACTGCAACAGTGATCATACAACACACCAATTTGTAGGGGCTGGATGATAGAACTGCAGTGTTTCCTAATGAAGAGAAATATCTCTGGTGGTGGGCTCAATGATGACAGGAGATATCCATCACACACCAGACTGACTGAGTGAAATGTAGTGGTGGGGGATGTAGATTAGAAAAAATGTGAAGCTCAGGCAAGTGTATTACCTCTTACATAATGTACTCCTCACTACTTGTGACTCTGAGGAAATAAACCACCAGCCATCATGACGATCTAAATGAGAAGGAAAAAAAATCTATTAAGAAAGCATGTTTCTTTCTTGCTCTCTACTACATAAAATTGACTGAATTAATGTGTTCACATGCTCTATTTTTTAACCAATATTAAAATCCCTGATAAATAAAATCAATTAAAGAAGCTATGGTGTGATGACTTCAGGTTCTAAAGTTAAAGTTGTTGAAGGTAAATTTGCAAAAAAAGCACAAGTCCTACCTGTTATTTTCAGAAAAGTACAGTTTTGTACCTACCATAAAATGTAGATGTTCAAGATCCACATTGCTGCAGTCCTTACATATGGGTAGTCCGCTGTCCTCGGTCGGCCCCAATACCAAAGTATTAGGCTGACGTCGGTCAAGGCGCTTAAAACTGACATCAGGACGCCAGGGTACAAAAGCGCATGACCACGCCATTTCAGTCTTTTCTTGCCCCAGATGTCAGAAGGCCCTAACAAGAAAGGCCAAAGCCAAAACAGCAAAAACTAACCAACCACCTGCACTAACCATATTTACAATATGTACAACACAAACCACACCACCACCTTCAACAACAGAGGGAAGGAGGGAGGGATTGACTGCAGCAATGTGGATCTTCGAACATCTACATTTATGGTAGGTACAAAACTGTACTATGTTCTTCATCTCACATTGCTGCAGTCCTTACATATGGGTAGAATCCCAAAGCAGAGGTAAGGAGGATGGCAAACTATAAAGCATTAGGAGCTGCCAAAATGCCCTGTAAAATAGCAGTGGCAAATCCAGCCCTAGATTTAGAGTAAAGTGGAAGGTGGTAATGCTTAGAGAAAGTATGCACTGAACTCCAAGTAGCTGCTTCCAAAATATCTTTAGTAGCCACCCCTTAAAAAGCTGTAGAAGTGACAGTAGCCCTAGTGGAATGAGGCCTAATCCCAACTGGAATCTACTTACCATGATGGAAAGAACAGAAAGCAATACAAAACCAATCCACTTAGAAATAGTTTGTTTTGAAACAGGTTTGCCCTGAGAACCCAAAGCAAAAGAAACAAACAACTGCTGAGACTGCCTGAACTCCTTTAGTTCTGCTCAAATAATATCGAACTGTCTGTGTATATCCAAAGTGTGCAAAATCCTTTCCCTTTATTTTGGACCAGCAATGGTAGAAAAGAATACCCAAAGGTATAAGAAAAAGGGAAGGATTTCTAACGATGGTAAGGGGAGAATACCTCGCGGTAAAAAGGTACAGAAAAAAGAAAAACCTTTAGAAAGTATGATCGCTAGATGCGATAGGGTAAGAGACAACGAAATAGAAACTTTTCTGACAGAAAAGTAATATAAATGGCTATTAAACAACAAATAACTATACTTAGCTCAAGAGAAGCAGCCGGACACGACCGAATGGCAACACAGCAAACGAAATCTGAGGTAGCAGGGAGAGGGGGATTGTGGGTAATAGTTTAGCTTGAGAGTTTGAAGCTGATGCAGGCTTGGAAAATGACCGGCTCGGTTCCGAGGTCGGATCCGATACCCATGCGTAAGGAATGAACGAGGATTAACAATATCAGATGAAGTTTTAGATAATTAGTTAATACTGTTAAGAGTCATGAGTAAGAGAATCAAAATAATTTTTAATATTGTTTTGAACTTGATGTTTTGCACACAGATTTGATGGTATACTGAGAGGGAGAAAGCTTGTGGTAATCAGATTTTGTATACTGTTTTTGTACTGGTATGAATCGTGTGTTGCATTTGCAAGTTGCAGATTTTCCTGCATTCCAGCTAACATGTTAAACCTGTAGTTGTATTACAAGATTACTTACGTTTAGATTGCTGGCTTTGCTTGCTCTAACAAGTGTATGCATGCAGTCAACTATCTTTTTTATTAGTATGCAACTTCCGAATCCAGATGAAAACATTTGGTAAACATGTGCAACAATAACATTTAAGCAACGTCAGCAAACAAGGCAAAGAATGTCTAGTCCTGGCAAAGAAATACTTGACTGTGCAGGCTGGGCTATCAGCTTCATTTTTATGCCTCATAAGTTCAGATTCTTTAAAGATATGAACATTTTAACTGTGGTCATCAGCTGAAAGTGCAAGGTGGTGAACTGTTTAATAATGATTGAATGCAGTTTCCAGTGTCTCAATTTTCCAGTCAATGGTCTCATCATATTTTAAAGGTAGCTGAAAGTTCAATCTGCCTGGAGAGACAAGTAGTACTAACACACATGTCAAGTTCCAGAGAGATTTCCATCTTTTTAAGAGATGAAAGCTGACAGCAACTTATTTGCATATTAGTGCACTGCTAATAAAGATATTGAGGATAACTTTTAGAGCTCTAGCTGCTTCACCACTTGTCTGTTCTTCAATTTGCATTTAAAAGTTGGCACCCTATAATTCCATTGGAGTGGGTGGGGCTTCATAATTATGTATGTAAATGGTATGTTAATCACCGTACAGATTTGTACCTAGTTTTCATGGGCCTTTGTCCAGATTTCTAATATTTTCAGGTTGAGAGGTATGTTGGAGGCTGACAATCAGGCATAGTCAGTATTAGAATTGTAAAAGAAGTACTCATTTACCAAAAGCTATTTGTCCTTCAAGGAGGAAAGAGTGGGGACATTTAATTTCAGTTTAAAGCTCTGAAGGCCAAAGTTACTGCTGTATAGACTTTTTTCCCCCCACAGCAGTCAAAGGCTCTATCATCCCACTTGCTAGGAAGAATACCAGAAACTGAAATCAGTTTAGATATGGCAGTTACTGTACAGATATTTGCAGGAATCACGGATTCTGAAGAACTGATTAGGCTTCCTAGGACCAGGGGACTGAGAAACCAATTCCAAGGATACTGTAACTAATACATCCTGCATGGTATCTAAAAATGAAAGATCAGTGATATTTGGAGAATATATTCCAAGGAGGTTCACTATAGCACTTCTAAGCATTAAATATGTATTATGTCTCCCATTTGAAGTGATTTTTTTTTCATTCCACACAGGGTATCACCAAATGAAACCTTTGCTGGTGGTAAAGCAGACCATAAGACGTCCTCTGTGTCACTGTCATAGCACAGGGGAAAAGGACATATGGTAAAGTTCATCTCTTCCTCCTCTGATACTGAGGCTTCACACTTTCATAAAAGGAGTGTTCACTTAACCAGTTTTGAGATGGGATCCTCAACTTTGATAGCTGGCCTAGTTTAGCCTGGGGCCATGAAGTCCTGAGCCAGGTTACGCCAATCCCAGGCAGCAACCAGAAGGTGACAGGAGTCGTCTTGACAGGCAAAAACAAGGAACTTGAAGAAGCAAATATCCAAGACAAGGATGTCTGGGTCCTAAATTTACAGAACAATTACTGCCTCTCAGGCCTGGGAATTAGGTGGCCTTTTCAGGAACCAGGTCTTCTTCTCATGGCCATGGATGTCCTAACATACAAGAACTAAGACAGACTTGCCCTTTCCATCAGTAATAAAATGAGAACTGAACTCAGACTCCTGCACTGAGGAGAGCTTGTACTGACTGCAACTCAGAAGTTTTTGGTGACCTCCAGAAAAGCACTGCCACTGGTACCACACAAAACAGATGCTGGGTCTTATGAAACTGCTTTTTTGGCTACGACAAATTTGAGCCTAAGGAGACCTCCCCAGGCTGAAGTAGCATCCACATCTACATTGTTCCTTCTCAAAGGGGTACATCCTCACACATTTCTACAGGTCAAATGTTCAAGATATGTCATATTTGAGTGGCTGATGGCATGAATCAAATAGAACAAGGCCTCAAGACTTTTCTCAGAAATCTTCTGTATAATCTGTTTCCATCACCTTAGGTTAAAACCAGTACAAATCCCACAAGACATGATGCTGTGACTGCAGCAAAAGCAAAATGCACACTCAGTATGAAAATCTTCATCAGGTACTTGGCTAGCACAAGCACAGCTCTGTGTACAAACTTTAAAATCACCCACAACAATACAAGTACCACTATTAGAAAAGAAAAAAAAATGTTACCCAACACAGTAGTTATCTGCCAACTCTGGAATACAGGAAAACAAGAGGAATGTAACTACTACACTTAAGTGATATGAAAAATACTGAATTAAACGCCAGATGGTGTAGGAAGACAATACCTGTACTGTGAATATGCTGATATCCCACAGACATGGACGTCCACATAGCCAGGAAGGGAGAATGTGCAAAACTATGGAAGTCAAGATTGGCATCAGGCCTTCTCCAGCAGAAATCGTAAGTTGTAAGGCCACTGCAACAGTGATCTATACAACACACACCAATTTGTAGGGGGCTGGATGATAGAACTGCAGTGTTTCCTAATGAAGAGAAATATCTCTGGTGGTGGGCTCAATGATGACAGGAGATATCCATCACACACCAGACTGACTGAGTGAAATGTAGTGGTGGGGGATGTAGATTAGAAAAAATGTGAAGCTCAGGCAAGTGTATTACCTCTTACATAATGTGTACTCCTCACTACTTGTGACTCCCCTGGGAGGGGGCCGAAACCACCAGCCATCATGACGATCTAAAATGAGAAGGAAAAAGAAAATCTATTAAGAAAGCATGTTTCTTTCTTGCTCTCTACTACATAAAATTGACTGAATTAATGTGTTCACATGCTCTATTTTTTAACCAATATTAAAATCCCTGATAAATAAAATCAAAATAAAGAAGCTATGGTGTGATGACTTCAGGTTCTAAAGTTAAAGTTGTTGAAGGTAAATTTGCAAAAAAAGCACAAGTCCTACCTGTGTTATTTCAGAAAAGTACAGTTTTGTACCTACCATAAATGTAGATGTTCGAAGATCCACATTGCTGCAGTCCTTACATATGGGTAGTCCGCTGTCCTCGGTCGGCCCGAATACCAAAGTATTAGGCTGACGTCGGTCAAGGCACTTAAAACTGACATCAGGACGTCAGGGTACAAAAGCGCATGACCGACGTCATTTCCTCAGTCTTTTCTTGCCCCAGATGTCAGAAGGCCCTAACAAGAAAGGCCAAAGCCAAAACCAGCAAAACTAACCAACCACCCGTGCACTAACCATATTTACAATATGTACAACACAAACCACACCACCACCTTCAACAACAGAGGGAAGGAGGGAGGGTATTGGACTGCAGCAATGTGGATCTTGAACATCTACATTTATGGTAGGTACAAAACTGTACTATGTTCTTCATCTCACATTGCTGCAGTCCTTACATATGGGTAGAATCCCAAAGCAGAGGTAAGGGAGGATGGCAAAACTATAAAGCATTAGGAGCTGCCAAAATGCCCTGTAAAATAGCAGTGGCAAATCCAGCCCTAGATTTAGAGTAAAGTGGAAGGTGGTAATGCTTAGAGAAAGTATGCACTGAACTCCAAGTAGCTGCTTCCAAAATATCTTTAGTAGCCACCCCTTAAAAAGCTGTAGAAGTGGCAGTAGCCCTAGTGGAATGAGGCCTAATCCCAGCTGGAATCTCCTTACCATGATGGGAATAACAGAAAGCAATACAAAAACCAATCCACTTAGAAATAGTTTGTTTTGAAACAGGTTTGCCCTGAGAACCCAAAGCAAGAGAAACAAACAACTGCTGAGACTGCCTGAACCCTTTAGTTCTGCTCAAATAATATCGCAACTGTCTGTGTATATCCAAAGTGTGCAAAATCTTTTCCCCTTTATTTTGGGGTTTGCATAAAAAGTAGGCAAATGAATAGTTTGGTTTAAAGCCACACTAGAAACCACTTTAGGCATAAAGAAGGGTTAGTACAAAGACACCCTATCCTTGTGGAAAATTAAGAAAGGCTCAACTGCCATAAGGGCCTGTAATTCAGAAACCCTTCTCGCAGAGGTAATGGCCAACAAAAAAGCAGTCTTCCATGATAAATATTTCAACTCTGCAGATGCTGCAGGTTCAAAAGGTTGTAGAGTGAGTTTTTCCAACACAAAATTGAGATCCCAAGCAGGAGTAGGAGCTCTACGTGGGGGTCTTATATTCTTTCCCCTCTAAGGAATTGCTTAAACAAAGGCTGAGAAAATAATGGTGGGTCACAGTCATAGTGAGCAGAAATTGCTGCAGCATGAACCTTTATAGAGGAGAAGGACAAACCTTTGTCCAATAACTCAGTAAGGTATTGAAGCGCAACACTTAAATTAGGTTTAGAAACATCAAAGTCCTTTGCTGTACTCCAAAATAAAAATCTCCTCCATTTATCTGCGTAAACTTTCCTTGTACTAGGCCTTCTGGCCTCCAAAATAACATTCAAAACTTGTTGTGGAAGCTGAGACCCTTCAGGGTTTAAAACAGAATATGCCAGGCTGTCAGATGTAGAGAATGAAGTTTGACATTGAGTAAACGACTGTTCTCCTGAGACAGCAGGTGAGGAATAGAAGGCAAAGGCCATGGAGGCTCCCGTACCAGACTTCTCAGTAATGGGTACCAGTGCTGTCGAGGCCAATCTGGAGCTATTAAAATCATGTTTGGCTCG
Organism: Protopterus annectens; assembly: GCF_019279795.1. NCBI lineage: Eukaryota > Metazoa > Chordata > Ceratodontiformes > Protopteridae > Protopterus > Protopterus annectens. Next base: position 123,539,416 of record NC_056744.1, on the reverse strand, counting down.
TCCTGTCTGACCTTCAGGAGTACCTTTGGGAGGAGAGGCAGAGGTGGAAAGGCATACACGTGAAGATTGCTCCAATTGAATGAGAGAGCATCCACTTTCCAAGCTGTGGGATGAAACCTTTTTGTGCAAAACTTTGGCAGCTGGTAATTTAGTGGAGAAGCGAACAGATCTATGTCTGGAGTTCCCCATAACACTGTCAATCTCTGAAATACATGAGGATCCAATTTCCACTCGTGGGGATCCATAATTTGTCTGCGCAACACATCTGCTAAGGAGTTCTGTGCTCCTGGCAGAAACCTTGCCTGAGGATTTAGCTGTAAACTGAGAGCAGTCTCCCACAAAATCATTGCTTGCCTGCATAGAGGATAAGAATCGTTCCCTTGCTTGTTGATGTACCACATGACAGTTGTGTTGTCTGTTTGAATCAACACCTGCCCTGGAAGAAGTAAATCCTTGAAAGCTATCAATGCAAATTGGACTGCTAACATCTCCTTCAAGTTGATATGTAGATGTTGAAGTCTGGCAGGCCACGTGTCTTGTACCCATTTTCCATTTAGATGAGCTCCCCAAGCTTTGTCTGAGGCATCTGTCGTTAAAATCTGACTCGCCTCTGGCCGGGTCACAGAGAGTCCCTTGTTTAGGTGACATTCCTGAGCCCACCACAAAAACTCCTTTTGAATGCAAGGTATTATCTGAATGACAGTGTCCAAATCTTGGCAGTGCTGTGTCCATACATTCTTGAGATACCATTGTAGCTTCCTCATATGCAGTTTGGCATTGGGAAGTACCAGAATACAAGATGCCATGAACCCCAAGGCTTGAAGGACTGTCCTTGCAGTCAGCCTGGACTGACGAGACAATTGGTGGAAGTAAAGAGAAAGATTCTTTTGTTTGTCTGGGGTCAAAAAGGCCATCTGGGATGCTGTATTCAGTCTCACACCCAGAAAGCACATGTCCTGAGAGGGTACTAGACTGGACTTTATTTCGCTCACAGAATACCCCAGGCATCTTAACACTGCCATCACATACTGTAGATGATGAAGAAGTTCGTCCTTTTCTTGGGCCAGAATCAGGCAATCGTCCAAATAAGGATAGATTTGTATTCCTCTTAGCCTGAAGAAAGCTACCACTGGAGCCAGAACCTTCGTGAACACTCTGGGCGCAGTAGATAAGCCAAAGGGCAATGCAGAGAACTGATAATGTGAAGTCCCAGCCCAAACGCAGATACTTCCTGCAACTGGGCCTGATAGGAACATGAAGGTAAGCCTCCTTGAGATCCAGAGTTACCATCCAGTGATCTTTGCCCAGCAGAGGTAAAAGCTGTTGTAACGTCAACATTTTGAACTTGGGAATGTCCAGATATGTGTTGAGGATAGATAAATCCAAAATTGGTCTCCACGTGTTTCCTTTCTTTGGTACTAGAAACAGGCGAGAATAAAATCCTAGGCCCACTTCTGGCAGAGGGACCGGTTGTATGGCCCCTATTTGAAGTAGTAGAGAAATTTGTTTGTGAGCCTCTAGTCTTTGCTGAGGAGGAACGTCCGGCATGCCTTTGAAAGGAGGCAAGGTATGGAAATAAAACTTGTAACCCTGGTGTATGATATCCAATACCCATTTGTCCTGGGTAATCAACATCCAATTTTCCTTGAAGAGTGCTAACCTTCCTCCCAAAGGTGCTGCCAGGCAAGAAGGATCTGGCAGCTGAAAACGTAGGTCATTGGGCCTGTTTACGAAAGGACTGGCCCTGCCCTCACCAAGATTGTGCAGGTGAACTCCCTGTTCTAGGCCTGAAAGAACTCTGAGCTCTGCCCCTACCACGCCTAGATCTACCCCTAGACTGAGAATCATAAGAAGGATACGTCCACCCCTTAGCAGGCCAATTCCTACTAAACTTCAGAGGCTGAACTTGCAAAAAATCTTTAACAGCCTGCATAGACTTAGCCTTGTCTTCCATTTTCTTCAAGACTGACTCCACAGGTGAACCAAACACATCAGACTGCAAAGGAGCATCCAAAATCCTTGTCTTAACATGGTCAGATAAATTCTGATCCTTCAGCCAGGCGTGCCTGCGAAGAACTGAGCCAGTGGCAGCCACCCTAGATGAGGCCTGCACAGCATCAAAACCACACTGTAATGAATGCTTACCCACCTGTTCAGAGACATGCACCAAATCTTGTAATTCTTTACACTCAATGCCTTCCACCAGAGCATCCACCTTAGACTTCAATTGAGAAAGAAGAAAGTTTTGATATTTCAACATATGAAACTGGCAATTCAAAGCCCTCATAGCTAAGGTAGAAGATGTATAGACCTTTTTTCCCCATCTATCCAAAGCTCTGGCTTCTTTATCTAGAGGAACCGGATTTTTTACAACAGAGGCCTTGACACCCTTAGGTCCCTGACTAATAGTTTCTGGGTCCGCCCTAGGACTCTTATAAAGATATTTATGAGCCTCAGGCACCCTGTAATACCTATCCGGTTTAACAGGAGCAAGAGGCAGAGAATCAGGATTAAGTGAAGCCTCTGCAAACACATCTTCCACAACATCCAGAACAGGGGGTATAGCCAAGGGCCTATGCTGGGGTAACAGCAAAAATCCCTAAGCCTTTTCCGAGAATCAGAGAAGTCCTGACCTTCCCACTTAAAATGTTCCCTCATAGAATGAAGTGTCTCTGAAAAGAAAAATCCTCTGGAGGAGAAGCAGAAGGAGTGGAATCATCTGCATCAGAATCAGAATAAGGAGAGTACTCCTGCAAGTCTTCAGCTGAAGACTCTGAAACATCCGATGCCTGCTCAAAACTTCCCAACTCTGGCTCCACCCTAGGCCTCTTATCAGGAGGGGGCAAAGAACCTCTAATCAGAGTAATCAAATCTTCTGCCATTTTAAGCATGTGCTTCTTAGGCACAGACCCTGCTGAACTAGGAGTGACACCAACAGAAGCTAACACTGGCCTGCCTCTGGGAGAAGCCTTGGAAACAGAAGGAGAAGGCCTAACCACCCTAGGAAGGGAGGGGAGTACAGTAACTTGAGAAGCCCCTTCAGCCTGACCTGCCTCCTGAGAGACCACCTCCTGCAAAATCAAAGTCTCCCCCTGAGACTCCAGAGAAGTCTCCGTCAGAACCACCGGTCCCACTGAAGCCTCTAAAGAACCGGCGTCCGGAACGGACGACTCATCTTGCCTGGGTTTAACTGCTTTGTCTTTGCGCTTCTTCGCAGAAGCGGGCGCCGGAGAATCCGACGGCATATTATAATTGCACTGCTTCCCAAAGACCAGCCTAGCACAATCTAACCTTCGCTTAATAGTGCGTTTATTGAACCTAGCACAAAAGCGACACCCAACAACGCCGTGCTCAGGCCCCAAACAAGGAATACACAAAGAATGATAATCCCTATGCGGTATCTGTTTCCCACAAGAAATACAGTTATTCACTTTTTCTGACATCCGGTAAAACACTGAGGCAAGAAAAAAACAAAATATTCCCCAACGGGGTACTTAGCCAACTTGGATTCGGTCTGAAACTCCGAATTCGAAAATTTCAGAACGCCGAACGGCACTTGCAACGCTGCTTCTGCATCGGACCATGCGGCAAAAAAGACTGAGGAAATGACGTCGGTCATGCGCTTTTGTACCCTGACGTCCTGATGTCAGTTTTAAGCGCCTTGACCGACGTCAGCCTAATACTTTGGTATTCGGGCCGACCGAGGACAGCGGACTACCCATATGTAAGGACTGCAGCAATGTGAGATGAAGAACATCATGCATAGTGTATAGAATGTTCTCAAAACACAGTAAAAAAGTTAATACAGACCGTAACAGATCCTCGGAAACTGGCACCATGTGACATACAGGTTAAGGTTTCTAACATGCTCATTGTTCAGTCACGACTTTCAGTTACTGCCCATGTAGAGTACATGTTCTTAGAGTGTCCCTGGGAAGTTTTTCCATGCAGTATGGTTTCCTGTGCCTCCCCAAAACATATATATATATATATATATATATATATATATTATCTATGTTTATGTGTACATATACACACATACATATATATATATATATATATATATATATATATACATATATATATACACACACACACACACACACACACACACATGAATACAGCTTCCTTTGCTTCTGTAGCTGAACATCCTGCTGAAAATAAACTATATTAAATTGCCTCCCTAAAACACAATTAAAAATTTTAAACATTTTTCTATGTACAGACTACACTACTGCAGAATCCGCTGACGTTTGAATAGCTACCCTAATTAATTTATCCGCCTAACCTTGTCAATATTTTTTTGTCTTCATAATATTAACAGCAGCCAATTATGGCACGGAGGATGGGGTGGCCAGAGGGCTGGAGACAGAAGTGTAATTAGTAAATCAGGTGCTGGAGGAGCAGAGGCATGGGGATGTGTGCAAGTGAGCAGCTCACATCTATTTGCCCCCCCCCCAACACCTTTATTGAATTTTCACTACTTGTGACATGGGCAAATGTACATTTATACAAAAGTAATCAAACTGTATTAACATTAATAATTATACTTCACATACATTGCTATACATCATATAACCTAAGCAACCTAATTAATAATTCCATTCCTACCCCCCTTTTTAAACATCTTTATTAAACCATCACTTACAAAATAAGGAATTGTACATATATAATTGAAAACAAACCACACCAGCACAATCCTAGTTGCAAGTATTTTACATCACAATCCATAGTGACACTCCCATTTGCAAACATTATACATTACTTATAACCCTATCTAATCATTTTCTGTCAAACATTACATAGCTCATTTAAGTCCAGTCTTCTTTAAAAGAATTTTAAATTCCTCCCCTGTATGAAATGTTCCCACAATTCCCATTTTTTCCTATGTAGTTTGTTCCTACCCTTTTCTAAAGATTGCAAATCCAGTTGTTTTATCTGATACTATATTCACTACTTCCGATACAGTTGGTTTAGATTTTTTTTCCATTTTCTACTGCTTTTTTGACAGCCACCATAATTAGACACTGCAAGGACATACCATGTCTAGGGCTTACTATGTCTAGGCAATTCTGATTCTGTATCACAGCTCAGAAAAATCATCTCCCTCATCACACCAATCTGCCCACCCAGCATCTATGACAGTGCAGCCCCGCAGGGAATTCTTCAAGTTCGCCAGCCCATTGCACTCCCAGAAAACATGTTCCCAAGTACCTCTTTCTTCCCAGTCACACCTCAAACATTTGCTGTCTACCTGAGGAAAAATTCTCTGGAGTCTACTTGAGGTATAAAGACAACTATGTAAACATTTACAAGAAGAAATCCTAAATCTTCTAGATTTTGTTGCATATTTGGGAAACATACATATATCCTCCCATTGTTTGGGAATTGCTTTTCCAATTTCTCTTCCTAATCTTTTCTAACCTCCTCTGATTGATTCTTTTATCCATATGCCATCTTGAGGTAACGGACTGGGGTTCTGCTTACAGCCAACATATACCCCAGTGGAAGCAATGGCTTGTTTTGCTGGCTGTATGAAGGCTATCACTCACTTAGTAGATGGCAGCATGAGCTAACTAATGCTGTGGGTGTGACATCCACCATGTCATACTCTGCCAAGTTAGATTTTCCCCTTCCCTGCATACCTAAAAAAACCCTACAGCTGGGTATATGAAGCTCTTGTCCCTCTTAAAAGTGGGGGATGGCAGTCAAGCAGGTCACCAAGGCCTCACTTTCTTGGGAAAACTGGGAGACCACATGCGGTTTACACTGGGCTGAGTCACACACACACTGTAAACACCGGGGAGAGAGGTAAATGAAGTGCAGATTTCAATAGCAAGAAGTCAGAGGCACTTAAAGTGTCCCACTTGCCTATTAATCACAGCTACTACTCTACTACTGGTTTATGTAAAGTTTCTTAAAGGATCACTGCCATCATTTAAAAATAAACCAATGAAAACTGTTCATACATACATTACACACATAGAGCCACAATCTAATGACCATTCAGTCAAGCCACATCTCCAAAATTTCATCCAACAAAAAGCATCATAAATTAAAAGAAGCTTCACCACTGAGACATCACAAATATTTTTCTAGTTTAGATTAATTGCTTTCATCCAACAAATAGAGGACTTCTTCAGGCTAACAAAACCTCTCTTGCATAAAACATTTTGATTTAAATAAATCTGCAACAATCACATGGCTGAAACGTGACAATGTCCAATCATTACATTTCTTGAAACTAGCACATTTTGAACAGTTGCATATAAAAAGAACACCAGTTTGAAACAGTTTAATATCTAGACCCCAGCAGTCATTAGTGGCAATCACCCTTATAAAATCTACAATTTTGATCTTATTTTCAAGCTGAGAAATACACCCGTACCCAGGGAAAAATTGGCCACTAACAATATTTGTCAATATTGTTCCCTTCTATCCAGGGCCAGTTTGAAGTAGTCTGCACTCCTAAGATCTATAAAAAAAAATCCTTGTAGTTCTCACTAGTTAAACACTTGTATAAAGATTATTTTCATTACATTGCATACATATGTTCCTTTATCCTCTGCTGCAATGTGTGTCCCGTCTTGCTTATATAAAACACCCAACATGTGATGCAGCTAGTCAGGTAAACCTCACTTGCTTCTGTTCCAGATAAAATGTTCTTAACATCCCATAAATGTTAGTGGTTTCATCATAAAAAAAACAGACCTGTTGCAATTAAGTGACAGCTACTACAGAATCCACATGAGAAAATTAACCTTTTATTCAGCATTCAAGCCAAATGCTATCAATAAAAATGGTATCTGGATTCAGTAAATGAAAGAACACCTGTTCTACATTGTGCCTTCTTGCAAATTGCTTAACACCAGCAATAAAGCCATAGCTTTCAGCAATAAAACTGTAAGGGTGGGTTACAAAGCAGCCTAGGCTTGATGTCTAAGCTAAACAGTGGGCAGTTCCACATCTCCACCCTTCCACCCACCTTCGATTCTGGGTCACGGTAGTAGAATGTAATCTTACATACGCCCTCACTCAGGGCTCCACACCCACTAAGTCACAATCTAACTTCACAGGCCTGGTATGTGTCATGTGTTTTCCCATTTCTATCATCTCTAGTAGTGTGTAAAACAATGAAAAGACCTTGGTGGAGAGAGTTGTATTTGTAGTGATTTTATTCTAGTCAGATAAGCTGTTTATGTTGAGCCTGAACCCTTTAACAAGTACGTCTTTTATGTATGTAATTTCAGTTGCTGGTGCTTTGGTATATACATTCTTTTGACATACTGATTAATTTTGTGGATGCTTACCCAAGTGCTGGTTTTAAAATTGTCTTGGCAGCGTAGTGCTACATTCTTTTAATTTACTCTCTACAGCTTTACACAATGCATCACTGTGGTTCTCTCACTATACCTCCTCCTAAACCTATTCTGACATTACATTCATAAATGCTGTTACCTTCTACTGTGCTCCTTCCTTCACTTACAGGAATAAGTTAGCTACCTAGGTATAAACTTTATTGCCTCCATTTAATATTTCAGAATAGTAGTGGATTTCTGCTATCAGACCAAAAGATACTACATGGGTTCCTGTCTCTTAAAAAGCAGGAGCTCTGCCATAAGGCACACCTCTGGTCTCGCCTGTACTCTCACACCTCAACAAATCGGAACTAGGTAAGCTGTCCCATAGCTACAACCATATTGCCAGATTTACCACTGGCTCCACCTATAGAACCCACCACTGCCAGAACCTGAAACAACTACAGTGGCTAGAACTGCCCAGCTTAATTCAATTCAATCAGCTCTTAATAGCGCACAAAATTCTGTACCACCCTGAGGATACCACCTCATTTATAAATATTAAGCCATATAGCAACCGGAGATCTCTACAGTCAGCCAACAAACTACTGGTCCAAACCCACACAGCTAATAAATCTGCTGGTGAATCCCTGTTTGCCAACTTTGTTGGCAAAACCTGGAATTCGTTGCCAAACTATATAACCCTACAATCCTCCAAAAGTCTCTTCAAAAAAAACCTCAAACAGTACCTCAAACTGAACTGGATTTGCCCATGTACCAAACCTGATTAAGTTATAAACTGAAAGCGTAATCTTAAATATCATAACATGCAACTATGTCACCAAGCTCTATATCCAATCTGACATCTCTTGCTTTTAATTGCGTCTGTCCATGAGAACTGAGAGTCCCTACTAGGGAACACTACTAAACCATTGTACATAATCACTTTGTGTTATATTTTCTAGTGTTATCCAACTTCTTGCGCAATCTATGTAAGTTTGTCTATTTGGAGCTTTTCTCCCCGGGCCTCCGCTGAAAATGGACATGTATCCAGTCGGACTATCCCGGTAAAAAAATGTAAAATAAATATGTGAGAATATGATGTCACTAGGAACCTTAGATGGCATCACCCCAAGTACCCAAGAGTAGCCCAATGCTCACATGAGAATGAACTATTTTAGACACTTCACCGTGATGTAGATGAAGACAAACATGGCTAAGCTCACAACGCATGGGACTGAGGTTGGAAATAGAGTAGCAGCAGCATCCCATCCCCATGCATAATGTCAAAATTCAAACAGAAAATACACTTCAACAACTAGCTCAGTCTTGTGGTGCCATTTAAAGTGCATTGAATGCATGACCGTTTGATGGGAGATAGTTGAATGGCTCTATCTGCTTCATCAGGAATGGCCTACACCTTTCACCTCAAGACACTCAGACTCCTACATATCCACTTTTAGGAAGAGTCACTATCATACACCTTCCAGCCTAGAAAATCCAAACCAATTAGTATATGTGTAGTACTAAAACGCTAGAAGCCTGAAGAAAAAAAATGCCTGACCCCAAACCATTCTAGACCCTCAAGCACATGCACATCTGTACTGCTACTGAAAACTGGTTCCAATGTAGTCACTCCCTGTATACCCAAAATCAGCACTTACAGTCCTTCAGTCACTCCATCAAGGAAAATGGTACATCCAGAGAGGGTGTATTAGGATTTCTGAGCAATCTCAGCACCTCAGGGTAAAACTAGCAATAACAAATTAAGTAGATCACTGTTACACTAGCCTGGACTGCTGAGGCTCAGCCCAGGTTTAAGAGTGAAGAACTACTCACCCTTTCAGGGAAGTGGGCACAATCCCACCTTGGATGTCAGTATACTCCCAGTATAACACAGGCATCTGCCTACTGCATCTTAAGAGCCTTTTTTGCCAGAAAGGAGAGTAAAATCCTTGCAAGTACTACTAATGCCAACGGAGAACATAAGTAAAGAGAGGGTACATGAAATGCCAAAGACTTTCACAGGAAGTTCAGGATATAATTTGGACAGCAACACACATCTTCCATTCCTTCTACGTAAGAGCATCCAAAGCTTACAAAGCAAGACTTCAAGTCAGTGCAAGCAAACCAAAAGGCCTGAAAGGGCAACAAACTACAAAAAGAAAACTAATTTGAGGTGAGCATCAGTGTCAGAACAGGGCTGCATTTTTCTACCCAGTATATAGAGGCAGCCAATGCCGGAAACAATCAAAAAGATAATGTGGAAAGGAAGTACCCACCACACTAATGATAATCTTGTTAGAACATTTAAGGTAATGTTGAAAGGTAATGTTGAGCACCATCATGATTTACCTTAAGTATTTATTTTTTATTCATTTGTTAACTGGATAAACTCACTAGGCAGGAGACATTATTATAAACAGAAACAGCACTAAAGCATTAAGTGCTGGAGGAGGACTGTCACTGTACTAGACAGATTACATTGACAAACCCTGCTTGCTTCTAGGCTTTTTATCTAGCTTACAGTATTTAAATGACAGTTTCAAAAATATTATGAGGTAACATTCTTTAAGAAAGCCACTGTAGTGTCAGCTGCCCTACTGCAGTGTGCCCTTTTGTCACAATGTAACACTTACCATGCTGGTAACAAAAGTAAGTGTTAAAAGTCATCCAGCCACATGTGGTCTGTTTAGACACAGGGCTGTACTATCGCCCTGGCAAAATGGAAACACCTGGTTAAAACTCTTGGAAGTCTCTGGTTCTGTTTGTGTAATGCCTTTGCTGTCTCTGTACATATGTCATATGCAGAATTAATCCCCCTCTTACTCAGACAATTTAGATAAAATATGACAGCGGACAGTCTGGTTCAATGCCAGCTTACAGACCACTATCAACATAAAGCAAGTACTGGTCCTTAGGGATACCATATTCCAGTGGAAGACTGTATAGTGTTACTTACACAGCAAAGTCTACTAGAAAACGTAATCATTAAATAGCCTCTTCCAGAAAAGGAACCTCAAAAGCAGCTAATCCAATATTCTCAGAGATGGGAAGACTAAGAGTTTTGACATTAAAATTCAGACAGCAAGGAGAGAATAGGCCTTCTGTGAGATCAAAAGATACGGTACTATCTTAGCAGAGGAGTGTGGGGTGTTCCACAGATGAGCAAGCTGAGATAGCTGGCAAGAGGACTTCACTGGAGGCACACAGAAATTACCAAACAATTAGCTCTACCAAGCAGTTCAGAATAAAAGGGGGGGGGGGCGGCACAGTTGGTGGTTCCACCTGACTACCGCTGAATGCCTCTTCCATTCCACCAGCTGACAGTTCCTATTGTTAGTGCTCCTAGCCTCTAGTAATATGCATACCACCTTTATGGAAAAGAGGCCCTTGAAGAGATTCTGTAATTACCAATACGCTCAGTCTGCAGATCTTAAAGCTTAGGCACCCTAAGCACTCACTCTGTTAAGTCAAGAAGCTACAAAGCCCTAGTTCCCAGAGATGGAGAAAGTGTCAAGTGACCGTGCTTCCTTAAGTGTGACCTGGAGCAAACATTCCTTAACTGATGGTCATCTGGAAAAAGAAACCCCACCTTTGGGAATTCCTAATTTCACACCACAGTTTGAAATATGTCCCAGTAAGCTTTCCCTCTTACAGGGTGCTCAACATCTTGCTTAGCTGGTTACCACTCCATTCTGGTCATTAGGTATCCACCAGGCCAGCTCATGTGATACCACAGGCACTCTGTAGAGCAGACACCCCTCTGCTGGATGATTTACCACATATCACATTAATGCTTTTAACTATTTGCAGGGTGCTTGGTTGAAGACATGATCTAAAAGTTTGCTGCATATAAATTATGACCATTACCTTTAGCATATTTACAAGCCTCGACTTGATCACAATAGACCACATGAAAAGCACTTCTAAGTTCCTCATGTGCATATGCCAATCATAACCAAAGACATCAATAGTCAGGAACTGTATAAATTATGGGACTACCAAGAGGAGCCCTGTCCTGGTTTAACAAGTTCCTTCCTAACAACAACCATAAGAAATATGAAGTTCTGCAAGGTACGAACGCTCTTCCCAAAATCTTCTGAGGTGCAACTACATTTTCCTCATGTGAGGGTTTACTTTGAGATCAGACATGAGGATGACATGTAACAAGGTGCATTCAAGAAGACCTTTGTCATCAGGCAGCTCTTCCAAACATAGTCAAACTGACAGAGAATACTAGTGACAATCACTCTGCATGCCCTGCTTTCCAAGTTAACACCATAAAAGGTCCTGATGAAGGCTGCCTAGAGGGCAGAGTTTTAAAAACTCAGCAAGACTACAAGCAAATCAGGCAAAGGAAACTAAGTCAAGGATCTCTTGATCTTCCTATGAGGTGGTATAGATCAAGCAGTCACCTGTGTATAGAGACACAAATTTCCTTCTCCTGACGTAGGCTAACACTTGAGCTCAGCATTTGGTGAAGATCATGAGTGCAGAGGACAGACCAAATTGCAGAGGTGAACTCACAGTGACTGGATCCACCAACAAATACAAGTAACTGGTTCTAGCTGTGCAAACTCGGATGTGTAGGTACACATCCTTCATATCCAACCTTATCAAAGCAGTACTGATCACCAAGAGGAGCAGGGACTACAGACTGAGCATTTTGAATCTCATGACAAGGAGATTGAGAACCATCCTTGAGAGGGAGTCATGCAAGTCTCATCCTTTTCCAGTACCAAAGGTTGTCCTTTGTAGAAACCTGTGCCCAGCTCCTGAAACAAAACCCTTTCTAGGTCAACACTGAATTCTAAAATGGGGAGGGCTACCTTGATGTAGTTGTGTGATAAAGGGAGCATAACAAGGAAGGGAAGGGACACACCAATTTCAATGTTGTAACCTGCAAACTCAGATTCTTTACCTAAAGGTCTAAGGTTGACAAACCACTTCTGATAGAAAAAGAAAGCTTACACACAGGTAGTGAGAGGAATGGGGGTGGGGAGGTGGAGTGGGGACCATGCAGTCAATATTAAGTACCTATGATCGTAGTTATGTCATTATCTAGAAAATAAGACTGTCGCATCCCATGTCTTGTGATCCCTTCTGCCCATCCAAGACGATAGTTTCTTTTTAAAAGTTCTCATTTATACTGCGCAACCCTAAACTATTTAAAGTGAAAGGATCACTTTATGATAAAGTGATTTCTGCCACTTATCTGACTGCATGGCACTGCCATTTTCTTCCAGCACCTTAAAAAGATGCCTTGTGAAAAGGCCTGGGGAATGAGAACCAATCTTCACTTATGGTGCCTCACACTCTCGCTCTCTTACAAGTGGCAGCAGACTACTAATGTGACTCCATAGCTACCGCTATCCATAGAGTTTAAAATGTAAATAGGGAAATGAAGTACATTGCTAGGTTCTTCTTCCATAAACAACCCCTCAACTTCAGGGATAATGTTAATTTTAAGGCAGGTTTGCCTTTTGATAACACCGACTACGGCTGATGCACCAGGGGGAAATCAGACTTTTCAGGACTCCGGTCAGTGGAAGAACTAGGCCTCCTCCAGAAACAAGTGGACACAAAGGAAAGGCTGGAATTCCCCATGATTAAAATAAATTGTATAGTGCATTACTTTAATGGTTTTCACATTTATAACTATACTGACTAATGTATTACCAAAGATTATCCCACCCCCTTTCTGAAGGGGTTGAAATTTGTTCCCTCAAAAAAGTTTGATTTGGTAGATTCTCTTGTAGAAATCAAATTATACACCAGGAAGCTTAATTTAGCTTTTTTTTTCAACAGCAGCAGATTGTTTTTCTCTTCTCACAGCTTTCTCCAAGCCCCGGCACTTAGCCTCCCCCCTTCTCTCAGTCTCCTAACATAATCTTATTGTAAGCTTCCCAGACCTGTCAATCCTGTATTCCCTCGCTCTTCCTCTTGAGAGTTTACTTATTCCTCCCCTGAGCTGCGGCGCCATATTTAAATACTAACAACCGCTGCCTGACTACACTCTGTTTCTGTCTGTCGCACGGGCATCCCTCAATAGTGTGCAAATACTGCATGTCCCTTTCTAAAATTCCTGGCATAACTACATTATTTTCCTACTTCTCAGTGAACTGCAGCTCCCCATTGGTGCATAAATAAAACAAACAAAAAGGTGACATTTAAACCAAAATGACAGGCTGCCCTATTTCTGTAGTTGCTAACCTTCTCACTAATTGTTTTCTGTTTGGCGACTGCTGCTCCTCCCGGAAGGTGCAACCCACTCCGTTCACCCTTCAGGCTCACTCCGCTCCCCTACCCTGCCCCAAAATTCCACCTGACCCCACTACCTATACTTTTATACATCCCCTGACTCCTCCCCACCCAATGCCTCTCCAATCACAGCACACCTAAGACTACCCCACCCACCTGTAGTTCTACATCACCCCAAACATCCACCCCTCCTACAATGCTCTACATAACATCCCTCCCTATAACCCCATTTGCCCTACTAAACTCTCTCTTCTCTTACCTATCTCACACTTTTTCCCAACCCTTGTCAAAACTCACACTCCACTACATCTTACCATCAACCTCACTTCCCATCCTACTCATCCATCTCACATGAGCTCTATATCTCTAACCCAATCTATTTCTTCAAACCAAAACTGCTCCCAATCCAACCTCCCCTGTACTCCCCTCTTAAATGTGGTACCAGAAAATCACTACTCGCACACAATACAAGCTACCCTTGCCCAACATAGTGCCTCACTCTTCTACTCCACCACATCTCTCTCTCACTAACTGCTGACATCCACCCCAACCCCGGACCCATCTCTAACATCAATCTTACCAAACCCTCCACTCAACCCACAAACTCAAAGTCCATTCTCCTTACAACACACAATGCACAAAGCCTAAAAAACAAAATCCTTAACCTCCAAGCCTGGCTCTCCCATAACCACCCCATTACCTCTGTTTCTGAAACCTGGCTGAAAACCTATATAAAAAGATAGCGAAATCCTACTACCAGGTTTCCAAATCATTTGCAACAAAAGTGCCCACAAAAAAGGAGGTGGAGTAGCAATAATCTACCCCACCTCCCATACCATAACTCCCTACTCCAACAAAATACCAACCTTTGCCAACGCTGAAATTATAATAGGTTTACTAAAAATAAACCACAAGTCCATATGTATTGCTGCCCCCTAAAGTCCCCCTGGTGATACTATCAAAACTCTTGAAAACTTCCTGCCCTGGTTCTCCTGCAATATAAAAAATGAAACCTATATATTTGGTGATACCAACATCAACTGGAATACTACCAACTCTGAAGCCTCGTCCCACACAATCAACCTGTACAACTTCTCCCAACTAATACATTCTCCAACCAGACCAAATAAAGATGGCATCACTGGTACCATCATTGACTGGATCCCAACTCACCAAAGCCGGAAAATTACCTGATCCTCTCAGCGATCACTTACCAGCCACCAGTCACCCATCTCCACTGCATAAACACCACTATATCTAAACCCGCAACCTCTCCTCTTTCAACCCTCTAACTTTCTCCAAATGAATGCTTAAAGCATACTGACCGATCCCCCTCTAAAAACCCTTCCTCTAGATGATGCCATTTCCTACTTTAATTATTCATTCCTAACCCTTCTCAATCAGCAAGACCCCCCCCCTCGAACCAAACGCATCAAAACCAATCCCTGCCCATGGTTATTAAAAGATACTAAACTAGCCTTGCACCAAAGGGACAAAAAAATGAAACAATATCAAAAACATAAAAACCCTAACACCCTCCTAGAGTATAAACAACTAAGAAACTTAGCAAAAAAACTAATAACTAAAGACCGCAAAGCCCACTATTCCAAGCTCCAGTCCTTGCACTCAACAAATCCCCAAATATTCTGTGCCTCCATCTCATCCATGCTGCATCCTGGCAACAAAGAAAACCCCTGCCCAGACCACAACCTCTCCAACCTTGAAAGAGCCAGTCAGTTCAACTCCTTCTTCACAGACTGCACAGCTAAACTATCAGCCTCCTACACCACAATCAAGAAAATCCACCAAAAGTTAGGTCTCCTCTACAAGCACAACTGCTTCCTAAGCCCCTCTACCCATCAATCTCTTGTAGCCACCTTCCTACTCCCCTCCCTTATGTATGGTGCCCCTCTTTTCACCAATCTCCATCTTGGCCTTCGGTCCAAACTTGAATCCTGCTACCACAAGTTCTCCAAATTTGCAACCAATTCAAAAAAACTCATCCCACCACTGCCACTCCCTCCTCAACTGGCTTGAACTACCCAACTACCTCAGTTACCTACAACTCACCATTGCCCACAAGCTCATATTTAAACCTGCTAACTGCCCAGCTCTTGCTACTTCCTTAAAACCTTACATTCCCAACCACTCGCTCAGATCCAAAAAACAAAATCTGCTTCAGGTCCACAAAGCTGCACGACCTGGCCATCTACTGCTGTCCCACTCCTTAGCTAAACAGTGGAAGTCTCTCCCCACACACCTACGCAACCTACCTAACCATACAAATTTCAAATCTCAGCTACTCTCAAATCTTTCTTCCAAATGGGAATGCCCTTGTCACGCTCCAACTTAAACCCCTCCCCCCTCATTCCACCTTGCACTGACTCATCCAACTACCTCTACTATGATTTCATCCCACCCAAAACAATCCCTCCCCTACTAAAAAACAATTTTCATTTTAATATCTATTGTACTATACTCTCCAATCTCAAATATACTAATATCCTCTTCATGCATAACATTTTCCTAACTTGCTAATGGCTAGTAGCTATATATTTTGAAATGTTAAATCTACAACTGAGTTTATAAGAAAAATATTCACTTTATGTAAATGTTGAAATTTCTGTACTGAATTATGTCTTTTCATTTCTGTAACATTATGACAAGCCAATTGCAAATATCATAGAGCTTATCTGTAAATGTTTAATTAGCTGTATGAACTATGTTCTTTTGTAACATGTGAAATGTAACTTGCAATTATTGTGGAGCTTTTCTCCCCGGGCCTCCACTGAAAACGGGTTCTTCTTGGCCCAGTAGACTTCCCCGGTCATCAAAACTAAAATAAATAAATAAATTATTAAAAGAATGCAAAACGAAAAAAGGAACTTACTGAGTCGGTAGTTAGGAAGAAAAGTGCACTCAATCCCCCCCTTTACATCTTACACTTAGTGTACTTGAGAAGGCCACTATTGATGACATTTACAAGCTTTAGGTCATTTCTAAAAATAGAAGATCTAACTTTTTTAATCTAAACAAAGGTGAGACAGAACACTTGAACAGCTTTGTAAGGATGGCACCACACGTATTATGAAACCAGATAAGGGTGGGGGCATTATTTTATTTGATTCCCTCGATTACTCGAAGACTATTTTCAACTTATTACATGACAGGTAAACTTACTGTAATGCCTCCAGTAAACAGATTTGCATAAATTATCAAAGAATAGATTCTTATTTGCAAGAATACTTACTGGAACGGAGAATTTCTACTGATACTTAAAATATTTTGAGAGTCCAAAACCCTATGTTTGCCACCATGTCTGGTATCCCCAAAATTCATTAAAATCTCAAAAAAACACCTTTTAGACCTATAGTTGCAGGATGGGGGTCCAAAACATATCCCATTTGGGGTCTGTATAGACAGATGGCTAAAAACAATTTATGGAACGACTGAACACCCCCTTATCGATTCCTGGGATTTTTTTTTAGAGGGACTAGAAAATGAGCTTCGGGCCTGAAGGGACTGAATTTCTAACTATACATGTAGCAGATCTTTACACCTCAATTCCCAAAGACGATGGTTTAGAACATTTTAATAGCTTAACTAAATTCACTACTTTTTCTAGTTACAAGATCATAAGAGATTACTAAGCTATCGACCTGGAGGTCATTTTAAGCCTAGCTGTTTCAACCCAATGTAATACAGTAGCAGGAGTAATCAATACCAAAGATTGCATTTAGTGATGACTGCCCATGTCCAGGAGGGTTGTGGGTGTTACCCCCGGTAAGAATTTCAGTGCTCCATCCACTCATCCAGGTTCCTCCTGAACAGTGTCACAGAGGTACTCTGACATGAATTGGTAGCCTGTTCCAAAGGCGTGGCCAGTCACTGGGAGATAAAACTGTCCCTCCAGCATGTCCTATTTAAGTCCATGGAAGAGGCAGCTCTAGACCCATTTGATTTACAGATCTGCAGTACGTTCATTAGGTTTGGGTCTTGGGTTCAAATCAATAACAATACCTTAAGTACCCATGAAATGGCATGGGACTTGGGATCACAGATTGACTGCGACCTTATCAACCACCACTTGTCTACCATTGTAAGGAAAGCTTGATTAGTAAAGGTATCACCTCAAAGTCCCCCCAAGGAGTCTATACGATACACAGTACAGTGACATGGATTTTAGTCGGTCTGTGATAAAGCACATACTGGAGGCCCTTTATCTTTGTTAGAAACCTCTGAGGTCTCTCTAACTGCTGTAGGTGCTTAGTATGGTACATACAGATTGAGGCATTATACTTAATTATTGGCAAGATAAGTGCTGAGTATACTGGGGTTAAAACTTCTTTTGCTCTTGAGATGATGCCTTTACTAATCAAGTGAGCTATGAGGAAAATTTTCCTTACAATGGTAGGCACGTGGTAGTCGAAGTTAAGGACATGATCAACTTGTGATCCCAGGTCCCTTACCACTTCATGGGTACTTGGGGTGCTGTTATTGATTTGATAATGTGAAGGGACACCGTTTATGCCAAAGGGGATGACTATGCATTTCTTTGCATTCAGTTTGAGACCGTGACTAATATACCAGTCGCTGGTCTGTGTGAGACCATCCTGGAGTATACTGACATTTGGGGATTCAATGATTGAACCTAGTTTGCAGTCGTCTGCAAACTTGGTCAGCCACGACCTTTTAGTTTTCACCTGAACATCCGAGAAGTATTTTCCAAACAGCAGGGGGTCCAGCACTGACCCTGGTGGCACCTCACTAGTAACAGGTCTGCTGTTTGATGTGGAGTCACTCACTTTCATAGTGTGTGTCCATTTTGTGAGCCAGTTAGCAACCCATCTTACAATGAAGGAGTTTACATACAGTCTGCTAAGTTTATTGGTAATGCCTGAATGTGGGAGCATCAAAAGCCTTTAGCAAGTCTAGGTATGCTGTGTGCACAAATCTGCCCTCATCAATGGCCTTGGTCACACTTTCAAAGAAATCCACCAGATTTAACAGGCAGGATCTGTCCTTCACAAAGCAGAATTGGGCAAGATCCATGGTTTACAGGTCACCTATGTCTACTTATGAAGTCCATAAGGAAACATTCCATGGCCTTACAGATGATGCTGGTCAGACTTACGGGTCTACAATTTCCCGGGTCTGTTGCTAGGCCACCTTTGAGGAGGGGCATAACTGTAACTGTTCTCCATTCCACAGGAACAAAAGCCTGTGGTTAGGGTATGACTGAAAAAGGTACTTAGTAGTGATGCTAGTTCATTGTTTTAGCCTGTTTAAAAGACAGCCTGGGATGTTATCTGGTCCTATAAAGGCCGTATTCTTTGCCTTGGACAGGGATTTGAGGACCTGCTCTTCAGATATGTATGGTTGGGAGGATGTTTGGGGGAGGGTTTGTTGCAAATTAGGAGGGGATAAGGAAGTGAAATGTTTGCCAAACCTATCCACTAGCAGGTTTGCTATCTCTGTGGGGTCAGTGTGTGTGATACCATTGGCCATCAGTTCTGCAAATGCTTGGGTCCTACTCTAAGTTACGTACATAGCTGTAAAGGCCTTATGGTTATCCTTAGCAATACTAGCTAGGTTTCTCTCAAAGGAGCTCTTGGAGGATTCGACAAGTTGTCTTATTTTCCTGTTAAGGCTGAGGAGGGTGCTTTTCCATTGTTGGGTCCTTGTCTTTGTTTTCTTGGACAGCAACTTTTTACATTTATTGTAGCGTTTGTTGATGCTGAAGTCCACCACAGCAACTTGATTTTACTTGGGGCACTGGCTTTGACTGTCTGGTACCGCCAAATTTATACACTTATGCAAGCGACTGTACAGGGCCTTTAGCGTACTTAGCACTTTCAGCTTGGGGTGGGGCTTGGAATTCATTTATATCTTCACCTAGGAGGGTATAGTTTGCCTTTGTAAAATTTTTAGTCTGATTTCACCCGTTTGTTCTGGTGTTAGTGTCAGTTCGAAGATGACTGATTTTAACTAATGAGAGTCCAACAGTTGCAGTAGTGCACCCGTTTGACATGTTGGTAAGGATCAGATCTAGAATGTTTGTTCCTCTTGTTGGGGGTATGGCCAATTCGCTCCAGGACATTTGAATTCACAAAGTCAAGGAACTTTTGTGTTAGCGAGTTTGAGCTAGAGCATGTTTCACAGTTGATGGTGGGATAATTGAAATTCCCCACAACCACTGTGTGCGGTAAAATTTGGATTGTCTTCAGTTTGGTTAAGTAGGCTTTGTGCGTGTCTTGACCAATGGAGGGCAGACCTATAACTGCCTTGGACTTGAATGTGGGTCTTACCCACCGTAACCTGGACCTGGAGTAACTCCATGGAATTTGTACATTCTAACTAGAGGTGAGGTGAATTTACCTCCAATATAGATAAACAATAGCTCCTTTGGTTTTCACACGTTTATTTTGCAGTTTAAAGGTGTGAAAGACAATGTAGCCTTGCCAGGCCAGGGTACTCCCTCAGGCTTTAAACCAGGTTTCTGTGACTGCACAGATATCTACATCTTCTAGTGGCAGATATGCTTCCAGGGAGCGCAGTTTTGGTTTAAGCTCCTAGCATTTAGCGGCATGACCCTTATTCTGTTCTGATTGGTTAATTTTACATAGGTAATGCTGCTTTCGAGACCTTACCTAAAAAAGGTACTATGGAGGAGGCAATAGCCTTTGCCAGTAGCAGACAGCCTAGGGGTGCCAGGTGCAGTCTCTGGCAAAGCAGCAAGGTTCGTCAACCATGGCTTCCCAGACAAACAGGAACTGGATCCCCTTGGAATGATAACAAAAACTAAGCCAATTATTGAAATCAATAATTTTTTGTTTATACTGTGGTATCATTCTAGGTGAGGGTAGTATGCTGCTCAAGGTTAGCAACATACCTGCCTGGGACACGTACTCAGACAGCTCAACCATGTCTCTTCGTATAGTCAAGTGAGGTATGTCTCAGGTCATTCACACCAACCTGAACTATGACAGATTTGTCAAATCTTGGCACCAAGTAGGCAGTTGACCATGACTATCTCCTTGTCCAACCTGGTGAGTGGGACACCCATGTCTCTCACTACTGAGTCTCCAAGGATAAGAAAGCTTGGCTTTTGAGTGTTACGTCTTACAGGCTTGGTGGGTGAGACAACGGTGCTGTGGAGACTGTTAGTTGTAGTAAACTTCTGCTCTGGAGGTCTATGGTGTTTTGGAAAGTTTTTCAAGAGAACCTCAGTGTTATGCGGATTTACACGTTTGATGCGTACTATGAGTAGGAGTAATGGTACTATGTGAATATGTAGTGGGTGAGTTGACAACCTTCTCTGTGTTACTGTTTCAAGTGAGTGAGAGCAGGACTCTAGATTCTTGGTTTAAATACATCTATTGCACCCTGTACTAAACAATGTTGTTAGTACAAGGTTGTCTGTGCACATGAGGCAGTTGCTACATTGCCTCAAGAGACCCAAATTAACAAGGCTGGCAGGAGAAACAGAGGTAGTCCAACTGTCCATAATGCTAGGTTGAAGACTGTTGTCACTAGGGTGGCTTTTCAGAAAATCATGGAGGAACTCGGCGAATGGATATTTCTGACTTGGTTTTAAGGAAAAATTTGTTGAATTTAACTCTCTGGCTTTGGCACACAAATGCACCAGTGCTGTGCAACTTCAAACAAGCAGAAACCTGATTAGATGCAGGGCCTAAATACCAAAAGCTAAAACTTGGAGAAAAAAAATAAAATTTAAAAGGACCAAAGAGGATGCTTATTTCAAGGCCTAGACCGGCCTCCCTTTACCAGTCAGGTGCCAATCGAGCACAATTCTCTGACAAAAGTGCAGACAGGACCCTTCCAATGCAAGATGGCATAGAAAACGTGCTCAGAACAAGCCACTACAAACAGTTCCAGAAGCAGCAGACCCGGATCTGGTCTATGCTACAGCTACTAGCTACCCTAGTTTCAGGTGGAAACACTAGAAGATAAATCTTATTAATGACTTTAGTACTGGACTTCAACTACATTTTTTTTAAGGGGAATTCTTTAAACAAAACAACCCTGCCTTTACCTGTATTCCAGCTTCTGTTCAATGATGGTTTTCTCTGGGCCATCTCTTCTCTTGGCTCTACCCACTCCGCTCCCCTACCCTACCCCTCAATTCTCACCCACACCCAGTGCTCCTACACTTATCCTAGCCAAAAGTTTCCTCCCCTTCATCTCTCCCAATCCACTCATCACCTCACTATCCCCTCCCTCTCATCCTCCAATACTTTCTCACCCATCCCCCATTCCAAATCTAATAGCACTTTACTCACTTCTAAACACCTCCCTCTTACACTCTTAATTCCCCCTACAGCCAACTACTTCTTCAGTACCCTCCACCCAACTATTCATTTATTCCTACACCATACCATGCCTTCTCAAACCCTTCTCATCCCTTTCCTCTGCCTACTACTTCTAAATTCCTCTATACTACGCTAACTCTTATTCCTTTTATGAACTACCCCCTTCTTTCCTATCCCCTCTTCATCCTACCATCACCCTCAACACTCATTATCACTCTACCATATCTCACTTACACACTATATCACCCTCCCTAGTTCAACTAAACCCACTTCTCTGCTTCAAACAAACTTCTACCCTCGTTAATGAAATGTCATATTCCTAAAGCATTATACCTCCCACAAAACACTAGGAGTAAACCCAAACTCCTGCTCACATTCCCCTTTAACTGCCTATGCCTAGCAGGTAACATACATCCCAACCCAGAACCTAGTACCAGCAACAATCCAACTCCTCCTATTACCACCCATATTACCAACCTTAAATATCCCAAACTCCTGACCATCAATGCCCAGAGTCTAAAAAACAAAATAGCCCACTTCCACGCTTGGCTATACCATACCCTATCTGATATAGTAGCTGTATCTGAGACATGGCTAAAACCCAATATTCCTGACTCTGAAATCCTACCCCCTGGGTTTCAAGCTCTTAGACATGACCGCCTAAAAAAGAAGGGAGGAGGAGTGGCCTTAATCTACTCTAGCCTACTCTCCATCGCTCCCTACCAAAATCCTATTCCTCAGTTCAACAACGCTGAACCAGTCATAGTAATTCTCCAACTAAACAACCATAAAAAGCATTTGTGTCATAGCCCTCTATATTCCCCCTGGAAACAATACAAATATGCTTGAGGAAATCCTACTATGGGCCTCAACCAATATTAAGTTTGAGACTTGCATCCTAGGAGGTGTAAACATTGACTGGAACAAAATTGATAATAATCCCACCATCTCAATTAACCTATATAATTTCAGTCAACTTACAAATACCATTACCAGACCTAATAAAAACAACCCGCCAGGCTCCATACTTGACTGAATCCTAGTCTCTCACCCTAATAAAATCTCCCATAAGGGCACCTTATCAGACTCCATTAGTGACCACTTGCCAGCCTTCGCCCATAGAGCAACTCCCTCCTCTCCTCACCAACATCAAGATATTCACACACAAAACCTCACAAACTTTAACCCCACAACTTTCTCCAATTTTCTCAAACTAATAAAACGGGACAATCTAAAAACTCTTCCTCTAGACCAGGACGTTGAACATTTCAACTCAACCTTCTTAGCTAGCCTTAACTCTCATGCCCCTAGAACAAAATGTATAAAAACCAACTCAGCCGCCTGGCTTACTAAAGACACCAAAACACTTACTGAAGCAAAGGGACAAAACCTGGAAACTTTACCATCGCAATAAGAACCCAGACGCCCTTCTTAAATATAAACTCCATAACCTAGCCAAAAAACATATTACACAGGATAAAAAAATCATACTATACCAAACTTAAATCTAATCATTCCAAAAATCCCAAACAATTCTGGAAGTCAATCAACTCTCTTCTCAACCCTGGTACCAAAAACAATCCTTGCCCTGACATTAGCAAGTCTGACACAGATATAGCCATGCTACTCAACTCCTTTATTAACTCCATAGCAGAACTCACCAAGACCTTCCCAAACAACAACTTCTCCCCCTCCTCAAACCCTCTCCTCCACCATCCATTCCTTTCTCATCTCCCATCTTTTACCTCAAACCCATTTCCACCTCGTATATAACTAAACTCCTCTCTAAGCTTAAGCGAGGCTCCAATGCCCCTGACAACATCCCCTCACTCTTTCTAAAAATTGCAGCAGATGGCTTCGCCATCCCCATTAGCATTCTCATTAACAGATCCATACAGGAATCTTACGTTCCTAAACTGTGGCGTGCAGCCTTCATCCTACCCCTCCACAAAGAAGGCAAAAATAATAGTATCTCTAACTTCCGGCCCATAGCTATTCTCTCATCTATGTCAAAAGTACTTGAGAAATGCATCCACCTCCAACTCATGCCATTCCTTACAAATAAACAACTCCTCACCCCAACTCAACACGGATTTTGTCCGGGCCATATCACTATAACTGCTCTCCTCTCTTTCCTAGACATAGTAAACCACGCCCGTATCCACAGTCCTCCTTGACCTCTCCAAGGCTTTTGATACCGTCTCCCATTCCCATCTCCTAAACCACCTTGGTAATCTTAATCTCTCACACAACACCCTTGCCTGGTTCAGCAGCTACCTCTCTGACCAATCTCAGGTCGTAAAATGGAAAACTGGCACCTCAACCTTCCACCCAACCCCACCCTGTGTCCCAAGGATCTATACTTGGCCCAATGCTATTTAATATCTTTATTAATAACTTCCACACAGCTATTCCTAACACCACGATAGCCCAATATGCAGACGACTCAACTCTAGTCTGCTCTGCTTCTAACCTCTAAGTACTCCAAACAAAAACCCAAACTGCTTTTTCCACCACTGAGAACTGGATGCTTCAAAATCACCTCTCTCTAAATGCCAACAAATCTAAAATTCCACTGTTTTCTCCCTCTAAATTTCACCCACTTGACCAAACCTCCAACATAATCAGCCATGCCAACTCCACTATTGAAGCTGTTCCTTTTGCTAAATTTCTTGGGGTCACTATTGATGAACATCTAAAATTAGACCCCCATATTCAGCTAAACATTAAGAAAACACATCAGAAACTTGACATGCTATACAGGAACTCCCATTTTCTATCACCTTCCACAAGACAGACCCTCGCCACTACCTACTTACTACCATCTCTGATGTATGGTGCCCCTCTACTAATCAACCTATCTTCCTCTCTCTCCTCTAAACTGGAATCCTGTTACAACAAAATCTCAAAGTATGCCACCAAGTCCAAGTACTCTGCCCACCACTGCATAACTCTCCACCTACTGCAATAACTAGAACTTCCCAACTACCTGGACTACCTTCAAATCACTACAGCCCACAAACTCATTTTTAAACCCACTAAGTGCCATGCACTAACTAATATCTTATACCCTTCACAGAACTCCAAGATCTGCTCACCAAAATCTCATTTCTGTATACAAACCAAACCGTCCCTCAGGTCAGCTTCTCCTATGTTTTTCCTTAGCCAAAAAATGGAACTCTCTTCCTCCCTCTCTAAGGATTTCTCAAAACTTTTATCACTATAAAACCCAGCTCCATTCCTACCTCTCCAATAACAGGACATGCACTTGCACTCTACCTACCTAATACATGAATACATACATATATATAAACTACCTTCCACATTACCCAATAGGAGTTCAATCATATTCACTATTTTCTTACAAATGTTTCTTTCACATCATTCTCAGAAGATTTAAAACCTCAGTATAATGGTGACTCTGTATTATTGATCTCTAATTGTATTTACATGTAAATATGCACTGTATACCATACTATGTTGATATTCTACTGTGCTTATGTTTTACTACATAATTTTACTAATTGTTTAATTGTTACTATGTCTGCTAAATTTTGTGGAGTTTTTCTCCCTGGGTCTCCACTGAAAACGAGCTCCTTGAGTCCAGTGGACCTCCCCGGTCATCAAACTGAAAACAAAAACAAATAAATAAATAAATAATAATGTGGTGATGGGGGTCTCTTGTGCCCCTATTTATGCACACTTTTTTTTTTTTACTAGGAATCCAATTTTGTGTTTGGCAGTATTACAAACATAAATTACAGGTGCGGTTTTTGGATATTTTTATTCGTTGGGAGGGAACTGAAAATGGAATAATTGATATTTTAATTTCCTTAATAGTATGTCATTTTTAAAAATTTATGTACAATTTTAAATAAAAGTATACATTATATGGATACTTTTATAGAGCATGCTAGCAATGGTTTTAAATCAACAATTTATAGGAAGCCAACTTTTAATAATTATTTGGATTTTCCCAGCTGCCTTCCTTTTAATCAGAAAAAGTATACTTAAAGGTCAGTGTACAAGGGGTGCCAGGATAACTTCTCATTATGGCGTAATTAATGAATTAGCACTGGTGGCAAATATGTTTTTAGCCAAAGGTTACCCCTGAATTTAGTAGAGGATACACAACTTTATGTGCAAGATCAACGGGGAGCGAAATACAAACCCTTACCAGGGATAGGGTTACCATGTGCAGCTAAGGAACAAGGCAACAGTGATTTTGAGAGAGCATTGGTAATCCAAAATGGGCCACACGTGATTTCAAAAATATAGTAAAGAAAGACTGGAATATTTTAAAAGACAATCCCCAGGTTCACCAAATTGTAGGGACACACACCATTTTTACTTCTAAAACAGGTCCTAGTTTACAGGACAGATTTGAAAGGGCACAATTTCATGTATGTCATAGTATTAGTAAAGAGAGGGACAGTAAAGTGTGGAAGTTGTTGTGCTCAATGTCCTTTTATTTTAGAGGTTGAAAGTTTAATATCAGAAAAAGAATTAAACTCTAAAGGGTTATTCGTAAGAGGGAATTGCCATTCGAAAGGTTTGGTGTGTCTTGCTAAATGCTCAAGTTGTCCAGTGTTTTATGTGGACAAAATGGAGAGAGGTCTCCAAGAGAGAATTTATGAGCATATGTATAAAAATCAGCAGACAAAATGAGAACAATGCATTATACAAGAGTTTGTACTCATTTTAAAAACTTTCATTTTGGCATATTACAGCAAATTAGGGGCAACCCCTACAGGAGGTGACTTGAAAAATAAATGAGAAAAAAGGGAAGTGAAATGGCAGCTCTGGCTTCATGCACTGCAGTTTCCATTTAATGAAAACACTTCTTTACAACCTTTATTAAAACATGAGAGCTTGCGTTTTTAATTATGTACCTTTAATTATCTTTGAGTATGTTACATTATGGCCACTTTACAATATACTTTTAACCTTAATATTTCACATCAAGAGTTTTTAAATATTTGTATTTATTGGACTGTTAAATTTAAGATGGTGTTGCTTTAATTAGTGACAGTGTTATATAAGGATGCAGGTAACTTGGTACAGTGTTTCTGATGAAGTCCTATGTAGTTCAGGACAAAATCACTTAAACCCACTTTTTTTTTTTTTACCTACAAGCTTTTACTTTTATAATTATTACTAAAGTGGTTTAATTTGATTAAAGAGTGAAGTCGTGTCTGCATGGCTGGTTACTAGATGGAATTAGTATTGCTACACTTTTGCATTTTAAAGACTCTACAAAATGTAATATCCTTTTGAATTAACCCCATGGCAGTGGTGTCCTACATGTATCGCAGCCAAATGGAGAACTCCTCTGTTCAACAAAGTACAGCTGCAAAATGAAACTTACCACAACAGCAGATGTTCTATTATATCACTGTTGCTGTTGCCTAAGCTATATGGGTCTTCCCCCTCTACAAATCGATCAACTTCCAAAAGCTAAAGGCACCTTCTACATGCTCCAACTGTCAAATGCTCAAGCAGAGCTCCATAAAAAAGACAGCTGGAGGATGAAAAGCCTCAGTGCTATCTTTCTGCCAGAGAGTGATCCTTTGGTGTGCCCTGTGAAACTGTCAGTCAGCCAGCGATCTTAAAGAGATGTACAGCTATGTCACCATTGGGGAAATCCTTCCATTAACTATTTTAATTTAGAAAACCTGAGTGTTGCTGCCAAAACAGTTGTGCTTAGTTAAGAAACTGAAAACATCTGAACTCTTACTACTACATTTTTAAAGAAGTGGCTACTGCTTACACTTGTGATAACTTTGTGTGAGGATAAGTTTTACTTTTGACAGAAATTTCCTTAGATTGTAGACTTTTGTGCTTTTAGGACATGACAATGTACTTGTGGGAGACTGTCAGTGCTTGACTTACCTTACAACCACTAGTGCTCTACCTTACAATTTACTGACTCATCCATGCTCCGTTCTCAGCTTTTGATGCAACTTCCTTCACTTACATATGGTCTTCACAGTAGTACCTTCTTCATAGAAAAAGAAAAAAAAAGTTTCAGGACTCTTCAGGTGTCAGGGTGACTCTCCTGTAGCAACTTGCTCCTCACGTCACAAATTTTTTCTCCCAGTCCTCTTGATGTAGCTGTTTCAACTATAGCCACCTTCCTCTGTGGCTGTAGGGATGCCTTGGTGGGCAAGGGAGAGCCACTTTTGTCAGTGTCAAGTATCATGGGAAAGGGCAGGTGAAGTATCTTCACTTGGCTGAGATGGGCAGGTGGAAACTGGGACAAGTATGCCTAATATGCATCCATCTGTTTTCATGGAAAGTATGCTTAGTGAGAAAGAAATCTGTCTTCTTCTTATATTCTGTGGATAGAGCAGATTTACCAAAGAACTTCTTAATGCTTTTTCTTTGACCCCCCCCCCCCTCATTCTTCAGGCAAGAAAATGTGAAGTGTTCCTTCCATTTCTGGCAAGGAATTTCAATCAGAAGAGCAAACATTCCAAGGGGATGTCTGTACTTAGCTCAGTCAAGAGTCCTCTGAGTTGCAGAAAAGCTATTTCATCAGATGTCAGTGCTGAAAACATTTTTCTGGCACTTAGTCCAAGATGAAAGAGGTTTTTCAATGGAGTGCGAATGACATTCCTGTGGCACAAAACATATGAATTGTTACAGTTAGAGATGCCAAAAGCTGCAGCTATGTTTCCTTTCATGCCTGCCTTAAAGGAAGCGTTTCTCACTGCTTCCATCTTACATGATAGTCAGCCTCCTGCGCCCAGAACTTATACACGCTACCCCAGACACACAAATACTTATTTTGTGATCCTAAAGCAGATCCTGCAGTTGCTTATGCATCTAAATTTGCTTCCGATTAGCAGGTTATGACTAAGATTTGCTTGGCTTTGTTCTCAAAATCTTCCTGATTATGATAAATCTGATATTTTAAATTCTCCTTTGGGGATTTTCCAAAATGGTGGACGTCCTGTAGGCACCCTCTCCATGGAGCTCCTAACTAAAACCTTTAAAAATCATGTTAAAAGCCAAACAACTCCAAGTATGAGGCGATAATTCTGTCAACAGCAGGCTACAACTATCCTTGATCTTAAAGAGGAGCCTCACTTCTCAATTTATCCAAGAATCACTAAATTCTGTCTCTAGCCGCGGTGGTGCAGCGGTAGTGTTGTTGCCTCACAACAAGAGGTTCTCCTGTTCGATTCTCGGCTGGAGTGCCTTCTGTGTGGAGTCTGCATGCCCTCCCCACAGTAGAGTGGCGTTCGAAAGAAGTGCGTAAATGGGCTTGCCTATGTTGAAGGTTGGACATCGGGCTGGCAAATCTGCACCATAAAAAAATCTACTGCCAATCAGCAGACCGGAGTTCCGCTGTGGCGACCCCTAGCCAGGAAAAGCCGAAAAGAAACAAACTAAAGTCTGTCTCTGTTCACTACAGGGGCCTTCACCACATGCAAGTTCCAGGCCTGTGGGTATTAGCAGTATAGACTGAGGACAGAACTAGATTCCTGCAAACTACTGAAAATGTCTAAAGAAATGGAAAATATGGAGAACAAACCCACCAAAATGAGGTTATCGGTCATTGCTTCTCCATAGAAGGAAACTGTATCCAAAAGGCAGAAAACAACTAAACAGCAAGACACTAAAGCCAACGTTAAATAGAAGCCAGAAACAAGTATCCACATAGATGATCTTAAAGCCCTCTTGCCAAGACAAACAGCAGTGCAAAACTTTGCTGAGCAACTTTCGGGATTTGGAAACAAAATTAAATTGTGGAGTGAATGGATTTCATTGAAGCTAAAACAAAAGCCAATGATCACCAGATGGGGTTATTAAAAGAGCTGCGCGCCAAAAAATATTTTCCAATAGATATCCAACAGAAGCTCATGGATTCAGAAGCGAGAAGCTGGTGTAATAATATTCTTATAAGAGGGCTTCCACAGAAATACGAGAATAATCAACTAATGAAAATTGCCAAACAAATATTTGAAACGGTACTAAATGTCGGTGAAATTACTAATAACGGAGAGGGGCCCACGCTCTATACAAAAAGCAAAACTCTGATTTTCCAAGACAAGTCTACGTCAAGCTCCTTAACTATCAAGATGTACAAAAACTACTGTCTGCTACCAAAAAACAAAATCATATAATATGGAATGGACACAAGATTACTGTTGCATGATCTCCCGCTGATAATAAAGGAAACGCCCCAAAAGCTTTCACCATTCTGCACAGATCTTATAAAATGCAGAATTAAGTTTCAAATGCGCTATCCATTTTTTTTGTTTGTTTTAACAACTATGTCAAATTTGCTGTTGACTCACCTAAGGAGGCAAAAGTCGCTTTTATTAAATGTTTCGGCAAAGCACCGGAACCATGATTTACTTGCAAGTCTGCCATTCTCCACGTTATTTTCGTAGCTAGAGGTGTTCTGTTGTTATTCTCTCTGATTCAGCCATAAAATCTTCCGCACAAGTTAAAGTTGTTTTTAAATAACCGGAAGTACTCAAAGCTGAAAGTAGTCACCTAGGAATGAAAATCTTAGATTTGTTGGGGAATAGGAAACAGTAAAAGGAACAACTTCCTGCTACAACACCTAAGGCCACTCCCAGAGACCTTGCGATACCAATGAAGCCAAGCTTGTAAGAATGATCAAATAAAGACCTCAACATTGTATTTAAGGTAAAGGATCTTATCTAGTGTGCCTTAGGCAAGTCGATATTTAATATTCCTCTGTTCTGAATGTTAAAAAGCCTAAGTGTTGCTAAGAAAGTGTTCTCAAGTGGGCTGAACTAGAAGGGCTGCAACTTCGCACCAACATCTATCCTACAGCCCACACGAACGGAATGAATGGTATACACATCAAACTGCCGGGTTTGTCTTGACAAATTAACTCACAGCTTTCGTAGTCTTGTTTAGTAATGCGATTGGAGACTTGGAGCATGGCGTAAAACAAGACAACTAGTTCAGCAGTCTGTTAATCCAAGAAAGTTCCCTTTTTAACTTTAGCCTAGATCACTTCTATCTGGGCTAATTTTAGGAAAGGATCTCTTCTCGTTTCCATAATGAATCTATACTGGAAATATTATGAGGCAGTTTGGAGTATTCATGTCTTGGGGTATACGATGAAAATAACTGTCACACTCTCCTGCATTATAAATACTTTCTCCAATCTAAAAGCATTTGGATGCCTTCACCTAATGATCCCTTACTTCACTGTTGTTCAAATGGTGTCCCTGTAAGCCCGATTCTAGGTCACAGTCTCTTAATTCAGTGGCATAAGCTAAAACGAAGGCAGGAATATCTTGCTTTGTTTAGGTCAGATATTTAACCCTCATGAGCGAATTATGTACACTAACTCTCAAGTCTCTTTTAGTTTCTTTGTCTGTTCTGGCTTGGTAAGAAAAAAACCCATGTTGTACCTAGCGCTCAGAAATCTTACAAGTTAACACGTGGCCTGTAATATTACATCTAAGTCAACAGTTTTTTTTTTTTTTTTTTTTTTTAAAGTAAGAAGCTATCTTTGCCTGAACCTCATGAAGTTTCCAAAGGAAGTGTCTATGAATGTTAAAGTCTGGCTTTATGTTGGCCCAGTTGGGAGTTAGTATAGCTATGCTTTATGTATAGAGAAATGGAGAAACCATTTCATGTACCTCTTTGTGCATAAGGTAACGGTTCTAAGCTGGCTCAGCTGTTGAAATATGGAAAGCCAAGATATATGGAACTGTGACTAATTCTGTTCTAAGACAGGAATTTGAGAGTTCCGGAAGTCAGGCCATCTGTTTTTTTTTTTTTTTTTTTATCTTTTCCGGGAACCCTGTCCCTTAGCTCATAGGGGGCACTAAACTGGAGATCTTTATGACTATTAAAAATCTGACTTCTGCTGCAGCATCATGAAGCTGAACTAGTTGTGTAGTCCCTTCACATGGACTGGACTATTCTGTACACAGTTTATGCACATGTGATAACACAATCACTCGTTCTCAATTCAGAGACCAGCAGTGTTGGCGGGGGGAATATGTGTTTTTATTAGCCTGCTGCTGTTTCTCTTTCTTTCACATAGATAGGTTCCTTGTCTGGTTGCAGAAACTGTTATGCCCTACAGGGACTTGATCAACACTTTTTTGAACTTAAATGGTTTATTTCAGGTTTCTGGGGGCCTTAATTCATGTTGACAGGATTCAACACATTATCCATTTTCATTATGAACACTGTGTTCTTTTTTATAGTAGTAGCTTATGTCTACTGTGTAGTACTGCTCTATGTCATGCAGCACTCAATGTTATCAGTTTTTAATTACTCTATGCTGTTACAATTGCCCTTGTCAATCTAGAGCTCTGGATGTCTTGTCTGACCCTGTACAATTTCAATAATAGTACTGCAGTGTATCAACCATTTTAAGACTTAGGCTTTACTTGCTAGAAGGGCATATGCTATTTTTGCGCAAAGCTTAGAAGCATTGTTATTGTTAACTAAAGTCCAACTTGCTGAATCTCTGGGATTTTAAGTGGAATGATGCACTTTGAACATGTAACTCAAACTCCACAACAGTTAATCCCCTTAAATCTCCTTTAGAAGCAGTTATTCATATAATTGAGAAGACAAACCTATATGGTATATGCTACAATCTAATATACACAAATGGGGGGGGGGTTTAAAAAATAAAAAAAAATTACCTCTGAGTATTCAGCCTACTGGCTTGCAGATATTGACTCCTAAGGACACTTGTAAAGGCCCTTCCTGTATGCATGCTTCTCTTGTGTATTTATCTGCACATTATATATATATATATATATATATATATATATATATATATATATATATATATATAACACCCTTGAATACTCAGAGGTCTGTCATGCTCAGATGGAAGAGATGACCAATAACTTTATTGAAAGGGGCTATAATATGGAAGAAATAGAAACAGCTAGAAGGGATGCCTTAAGAGTAAGGGACTCAAAAGCTAGACCCTATTTCTCTACTCAGGCTGACACTGCCTCTGAGGGGTTGAGAATGACTTCATCACAGCCCTTGAGATACCTTATGACTTATAGCAGAGCTAGTAGAACAAATACAGGGGGTAATAAATAAGACTTGGGATATCCTGAAAGCTATATTGGGTCATGAAAACTGGCTTCCAAATAGACCTAGTTTTACTTACAGAAATTGTAATAATCTAAAGAAATTATTATGCCATAAGGACTTCTAATTAAATAATAATATAATAATGTTTAATAAAAAGGGTACCCTCCCCTATTATAATTGTTCTTGCCGATCAAGTATAAACCAGCCCAATGAATTTGTACATCCTGTGAATGGATAAAAGTTTGTATTTTGTTGTAGTGCAACATGCAACACACCATTAATTATATACCTTGCCACTTGTAAAAAATGCTTGGGTTTATATGTAACGAAATCGACCAGAAAACTAAAAGACAGGCTCATAGAACACAGGTCTGAGATTAGGAGAGGAATATCGACTTAATTCTTTGGCCAAATATGTTAATGAGACTGAAGATTCTCATCAATTTAGCTTTAGAGTTATACATGTAATTCATCCAAATATTAGAAGTGGAGACCTTGTAAACAATGTGGATATGAAAGAGTATGAGTGGATTATCCGCTTAGAAGCAGATAAATATCCTGGTCTCAACAAACAGGTTACTTTGAAACCAGTGTTAAAATCCAAACAATAAAAAGTGAAGAAAAAATGACTATATATATTATGTTGCTACTGTGCTTCTAAAAGTTTAACTGTTGCTTTGATTGCTGTTTTTGATAGGTTGTTTGTATCATGTGATATGTCTGAATGAGACAAAAATGCTGTTTTAGTGGCTGTTTTATTTAAGACACTGAAGGACAGCTTGTATCTGAAAGTTTTGTCGTTCTATTAAATTTAAATTTTTATTGATGGTGTGGAGTATCATTTGTTTTTTGCCAGAACGTCTATGGGAAGCCAGAATAATTTTTTGTACAGGGGAGGGTATGTTATTCTGCCTGATGACTAACGGAATTGGAGGAACCAAGCTGTCAGCTTGAGAGTGCACAGGTCAGGATGCACGAGTCCCTGTGGTTGAGACAGTGGGTTTGGAACTAGGCCCAGAATCCATGGACGGTGAGTCACGTGAGGCCATAGAAAGGGGAAACTAACTTGCCTGGGCCAGAAGGTGGAAATGAGCATCACTTTTCTTCACAACCTTTGGGCTTTCTTCAGGAAAAGTGGAATGAGGGGAAAAGGCATAAAGGAGACCAGAGGGCCAACTGAGAAGAACAGCGTCTCTCGGGGACTCCCACAGGAGGGGAAATTAGGGCAAAGTAGCTACTGCACTTGTTCATTGGGGAAGCAAAGATCACAGCAAGGCAGGCCCCATCAGTAAAAGACTTCCTTTGCCACTTTGGGATTGAGAGACCACTCATGAGACAGTAGAATGCATCTGCTCCGCTTGTCCACTATCACACTGGAGCTCCCCGGGATATGCACTGCCACAAGAAAGCGGGTGGAAGATATCACCCATTGCCACACTCAGAGCTCCCCAGCAAAAGGGGTAGGATTTTGTTTCACCCTGTTTGTTGATGTACCATACCAGTGACATATTGTCTGACTGGATAGTAACTGTCCCTGGAGGAGGAGCAGACTGAAAAGATTGCAACGCTAAGAGCACTGCTGTCATTTCTAGGACACTGATGTGCAAATTGGCCTCTTGCAAAGACCAAGTGCCTTGAACTGTTCTTCCCAGATAATACCCCCCCCCACCCAATCTGGGAAGCGTCCATGGTCACTATGGCCTTGGACTGAGAGAGAACAGTAGGATTTCTTCTGACTGCATCCACCAAGACAGATCCTTTTTGCAATGACTTGTTACTAAGATTGTATGAGTCATCAGATGAGTTAGAATGGACTTCTGGGAAGCCAGAAGCCACTGAAGTACTCATGTGAAATCTCTCTAAGGGAACTAAGCTGATGGCCCCTGCCATAGACCCTAAGGCTTGAAGGAAAAGTACAGCGGGCACTCTGTCTTTTGATAAAATGAGCTGTACTTGAGACTTCATCTTTTGCAACTGGTGAAGAGGTAGAGAAGCTACACACAAAACTGTGTTGAAGCAGGCTCCTAAGAATTCTAGATCTTGAGTGGAAGACGGTTGTGACTTTTCTTTGTTGACTGTTATGCCCAAAACATTGAAAAAATGCATGATGAAGTCTGTTGTTTGAAGCAGTAGATGCCTGGTAGGGGCGGTGGAGCCAGTCATCTAGGTAAGGAAACATCCGGAATCCTTGTAGTTTCACATGGGCCGTGACTGCTGCCATACATCTGGTTAACATTCTGGGAGGTGTGGTGAGGCCAAAGGGTGGCACTCTGAAGTGGTGATGACTGGCTCCTAGCTGAAAGTGGAGAAATCTTCTTGAGCGCTTGTCCATCTTTCAGTAGTAATACGTGTCTTGAAGGTCTATGACCATCTGTACCATGACCATCTGAAATGTTGTTTGTTGAAAAAACTTGTTCAGATTGCCAAGGTCCAAAATTGGTCTCTAGTCCCAAGTCTTCTTTGGCACTAAATTAACTTTGAGTAAAATCCGGATCCTATCTCGTCTGGTGGGACATCTTGGATCGACTCTTTCTAGCAGCTTTTGAGCCTCTATGTCTGCTTGATCCCTCTGATTGGGTGGAACATCGGGGATTTTTCTCGATCTTGGGAAAAGGGTGAAGGGGATAGGATAGCCTCTGGTAATGAGTCTTTGTACCCAAGTATCACTAGATTGTTGAGTGCAATGAGAGTCTTCCCCCATCTGCTTACAGAGGTAAGCAGTCAGGCCTCCTTTCAGAAGCGCTATAAGGATTGCCCAGAGGAGGAGTCTCTAGAGTCCTGGTTTCATGGGCCACCTCTACCATGGGATGGATCTCTTCTCAGCTTCCCCCTCTGCCCAGAGGGGAGCTATCATCACATGTGTCCTGGAAAGGCCCTTGGGACTTTTTGAACCATATCTTTCCACTCCTCTGATTTTTGGAGTAGGAGCGTTGAGGAACAAAAAGATGAATGCCCACAGCAGACAAGGTCCTTCCATCCTTTTCACACCTGGCTAGTGTGTCCTTTACTTTGTGGCCGAATAAAGATAATCTGTCAAAAGGAGCATTGATGAAGGAAGACTTGAAGAGCTCTGCCAA
Organism: Protopterus annectens; assembly: GCF_019279795.1. Classification (NCBI taxonomy): domain Eukaryota; kingdom Metazoa; phylum Chordata; order Ceratodontiformes; family Protopteridae; genus Protopterus; species Protopterus annectens. Next base: position 123,503,377 of record NC_056744.1, on the reverse strand, counting down.
TTCACAGAAGTGCATCCAGGTGTGGCACCTTGTGGCAACACCTGAACCAGCTGCTCTGGTCGTACCCTCGGCTGCGTGTGCAATGAGCTGCTTGGACGAATTTGATATAGACTTCAGGGTAGCTAGCTGAGGCGCGAACTTATCCTGCACCTTGTCAGACACCGCTCACGCTAGAGTATCCGATAACTCCTTAATCAGATCTCTCTGGAGTCTAGTATAATGTTCCCTGAAGTTTAAAGACCCAAGTGCGAAGGTTGATGAAGCATAGACCTGCTTTCCAAATCTGCCCATTGACCTAGACTCCTGGTTAGGAGGAAGGACAGAACTCTCAGAGAGTTCTGTCTTGGTGGTAGCCAACACCACCATCACGGCATCTACTGCTAAACACTTGGCTCAAAATTGGTTTATAGGTTAGTACTAAGCTAACTGCCCTTGCGAGCCATTATTAAGCTTAGCCAATTATCCCTTGTGAGACTCAAACCCTGCACCTTGTGTTTGTAAGGCAAACACCTTAACCATTAAGCCACTGGTCTTCAAGAGCTGTTAAGACTTTGTCTGGTCTCTGAGAAATAGGCTCTATAGAGTCAGGGGCCTTCCAAGCCCACTGCACCATCAGTTTAATAAGATAGTCAGCAGGCGGGGGTCACCCAGGAAGTAGACAGTCGAACACCAAAAGCTTGCAAGTACACAGACTCCTCTGAGGTCAGGTTTTGGGGCTGTCAGTTACCTCTCTGATTGAGGACCTCCAGGATGTCTCCAAAGGAGACATCTTCAAGGGGTGACCGAGGGAACCTTACCCTTCATCAAAGTTAGTGTCCTCGGTGACTGATTCCTCTGGGGAATCCAAGTGCTTCCTCTTGCACATCATCTTATGGGGTGGTTCCTCATTGGGAATCTCTAAGGAAGAATAAAAAAAAGGGGGGTCCTATGCAGGGGTGACAAAGTTTCGGTGCTCGCTGTCCTGACATGGAGATAGGTGGCAGCTCTGGATCAGAAAGTACTGGCATATAACACTCCAATGCAGGAGGGACCAGCTGAGAGCCTGCAGAGGCTAAAGTTCTCTCCATAACTTGGAAGACAAGACCTCCCGAAGAGGGATGCAAGCCCAGAACCAAGAAAGACAACTTTGGAACAGAGGTCACACCCCGCTCCGAGTCTCTGCCCTCCAAAGCAGGAGCCAGGAAAGGATTCACAACTGTCAATGCTCCTAGAGTCAAAGTTGGTGCCGAATAACAATCAGGAGCCAATCCAAGACCTCTGGAACAGACAGCCGAGTCACGGCTCCGAAAATGTATCATTCCCTAAGGAAATGAAGATGTCAGAGTAATGTCTGGTGCCGAGGTAGGAATACCTTAATGGCCCCAAAAGAGCTGGTAGCAGGGGAATCAAAGTGCTGGACTCAGAAGCTCTGGTGGAAGTCAGAGGAAGATACTGAAGAAGTCCTTGGAGAGGATACCCACAACTCCAGAAGGAAGAGTGGCCTGAGAATAGGCAGGGATACCTCTGGCCACCAACAGATGATTCAGCAGTCTCACTATGTCTACCTCAGACAGACCCCTGGAGGATCAAATGGATAACACTGAGGGAGATTCTGGCCATTCTAGAAAGGGGCTAGGAAGTTGGCCCACAAAGGAGTCTATGGAGGGGGGAGTACCTCATCCTGGGGGAAAAAGCATTAGTTCAGGTTTCAGCACCAATGATGGAGCAGAGTCTGCTGAGGTGCAGCTGGAGAAGTTAGCACCGAGCCAGAAACCAAAGATGCCGGTGTCGATCCTGGTGCCGAAGGTGCCATAATTACAGAAGCTGGTGCAGATTCTTGTACTTGCAGTTTTGGTACCTTGGCTTTCGGCTCCAAAGAGACCGTAGGACTCTTAGTCTTATGCTTCTTGGCCACTGGTGCAGAGGGGGAAAAGTATAGTTGTGTACACTTAACATAAATGTAGATGTTCGAGTGTATTCACTGTTCCAGTCATTACATTAGGGAAATCTGCTGGCAGGTTGCCCTCAGTGGGCCTGAATTCCAAAGTCTTGGGTCCTGCGTCGGTTGCTGTCTTCTCTTCCATGACGTCAGGTTGTCAGGGGTATAAAACATGCAGCCGACGCCATTTTCTTTAGTATTTCTTGCCCCCGATGTCAGGTGCCCCCAAAAAGGTAGCAATATTATCAATATTTATATATATACATTCATCAATAAAAACTTTACCTTCATCTACAAGCAAATACACCACATAGGTTGTAGAAAATAGAGAAGGAAAGATAGACTGTAGAATGACAGGGGGATGGCGGAAGGGTAACATGGACTGCAACAGTGAATACACTCGAACATCTACATTTATGTTAAGTGTACACAACTGTACTATGTTCTTCGTGTTTCACTGTTGCAGTCATTACATTTAGGTAGAATCCCAAAACTTATGTTCGGATGCTGGAGCTAAAAGTACAGTTTTGTACCTACCATAAATGTAGATGTTCGAAGATCCACATTGCTGCAGTCCTTACATATGGGTAGTCCGCTGTCCTCGGTCGGCCCGAATACCAAAGTATTAGGCTGACGTCGGTCACGGCGCTTAAAACTGACATCAGGACGTCAGGGTACAAAAGCGCATGACCGACGTCATATCCTCAGTCTTTTCTTGCCCCAGATGTCAGAAGGCCCTAAAAAGAAAGTCCAAAGCCAAAAAACAGCAAAGAATCACCAACCACCCCTGCACTAACCATATTTACAAAATTTACAACCCAAACCACACAACCACCCCTAACTACAGAGGGGAAGGAGGGAGGGTAAATTGGACTGCAGCAATGTGGATCTTCGAACATCTACATTTATGGTAGGTACAAAACTGTACTATGTTCTTCATCTCACATTGCTGCAGTCCTTACATATGGGTAGAATCCCAAAGCAGAGGTAAGGGAGGATGGCAAAACTATAAAGCATTAGGAGCTGCCAAAATGCCCTGTAAAATTGCAGTGGCAAATCCAGCCCTAGATTTAGAATAAAGTGGAAGGTGGTAATGCTTAGAGAAAGTATGCACTGAACTCCAAGTAGCTGCCTCCAAAATATCTTTAGTAGCCACCCCCCTTAAAAAAGCTGTAGAAGTGGCAGTAGCCCTAGTGGAATGAGGCCTAATCCCAGCTGGAATCTCCTTACCATGATGGGAATAACAGAAAGCAATACAAAAACCAATCCACTTAGAAATAGTTTGTTTTGAAACAGGTTTGCCCTGAGAACCCAAAGCAAATGAAACAAACAACTGCTGAGACTGCCTGAACCCTTTAGTTCTGCTCAAATAATATCGCAACTGTCTGTGTATATCCAAAGTGTGCAAAATCTTCTCCCCTTTATTTTGGGGGTTTGCATAAAAAGTAGGCAAATGAATAGTTTGGTTTAAAGCCACACTAGAAACCACTTTAGGCATAAAGGAAGGGTTAGTACGCATAAAGACACCCTATCCTTGTGGAAAATTAAGAAAGGCTCAACCGCCATAAGGGCCTGTAATTCAGAAACCCTTCTCGCAGAGGTAATGGCCAACAAAAAAGCAGTCTTCCATGATAAATATTTCAACTCGGCAGTAGCTGCAGGCTCAAAAGGTTGTAGAGTGAGTTTCTCCAACACAAAATTGAGATCCCAAGCAGGAGTAGGAGCTCTACGCGGGGGGTCTTATATTCTTTGCCCCTCTAAGGAATTGCTTAAACAAAGGATGAGAAAATAATGGTGGGTCACAGTCATAGTGAGCAGAAATTGCTGCAGCATGAACCTTTATAGAGGAGAAGGACAAACCTTTGTCCAATAACTCAGTAAGGTATTGAAGAGCAACACTTAAATTAGGTTTAGAAACATCAAAGTCCTTAGCTGTACTCCAAATTAAAAATCTCCTCCATTTATCTGTAAACTTTCCTTGTACTAGGCCTTCTGGCCTCCAAAATAACATTCAAAACTTGTTGTGGAAGCTGAGACCCTCCAGGGTTTAAAACAGAATATGCCAGGCTGTTAGATGCAGAGAGTGAAGTTTGACATTGAGTAAATGACTGTTCTCCTGAGACAGCAGGTGTGGAATCGAAGGCAAAGGCCATGGAGGTTCTCCTAGTAGACTTCTCAGTAATGGGTACCAGTGCTGTCGAGGCCAATCCGGAGCTATTAAAATCATGGTTGGCTTGTCCTGTCTGACCTTCAGGAGTACCTTTGGGAGGAGAGGCAGTGGTGGAAAGGCATACACGTGAAGATTGCTCCAATTGAATGAGAGAGCATCCACTTTCCAAGCTGTGGGATGAAACCTTTTGTGCAAAACTTTGGCAGCTGGTAATTTAGTGGAGAAGCGAACAGATCTATGTCTGGAGTTCCCCATAACACTGTCAATTTTCGAAATACATGAGGATCCAATTTCCACTCGTGGGGATCCATAATTTGTCTGCTCAACACATCTGCTAAGGAGTTCTGTGCTCCTGGCAGAAACCTTGCCTGAAGATTTAGCTGTAAACTGAGAGCAGTCTCCCACAAAATCATTGCTTGTCTGCATAGAGGATATGAATGTGTCCCCCCTTGCTTGTTGATGTACCACATGACAGTTGTGTTGTCTGTTTGAATCAACACCTGCCCTGGAAGAAGTAAATCCTTGAAAGCTATCAATGCAAATTGGACTGCTAACATCTCCTTCAAGTTGATATGTAAATGTTGAAGTCTGGCAGGCCACGTGTCTTGTACCCATTTTCCATTTAGATGAGCTCCCCAAGCTTTGTCTGAGGCATCTGTCGTTAGAATCTGACTCGCCTCTGGTCGGGTCACAGAGAGTCCCTTGTTTAGGTGACATTCCTGAGCCCACCACAAAAATTCCTTTTGAATGCAAGGTATTATCTGAATGACAGTGTCCATATCTTGGCAGTGTTGTCCATACATTTTGAGATACCATTGTAGCTTCCTCATATGCAGTTTGGCATTGGGAAGTACCAGAATACAAGATGCCATGAACCCCAAGGCTTGAAGGACTGTCCTTGCAGTCAGCCTGGACTGACGAGACAATTGGTGGAAGTAAAGAGAAAGATTCTTTTGTTTGTCCGGGGTCAAAAGGCCATCTGGGATGCTGTATTCAGTCTCACACCCAGAAAGCACATGTCCTGAGAGGGTACTAGACTGGACTTTATTTCGTTCACAGAATACCCTAGGCATCTTAACACTGCCATCACATACTGTAAATGATGAAGAAGTTCGTCCTTTCCTTGAGCCAGAATCAGGCAATCGTCCAAATAAGGATAGATTTGTATTCCTCTTAGCCTGAAGAAAGCTACCACTGGAGCCAGAACCTTCGTGAACACTCTGGGCGCAGTAGATAAGCCAAAGGGCAATGCAGAGAACTGATAATGAAAAGTCCCAGCCAGCAGATACTTCCTGTAACAGGGCCTGATAGGAACATAAAGGTAAGCCTCCTTGAGATCCAGAGTCACCATCCAGTGATCTTTGCCCAGCAGAGGTAGAAGCTGTTGTAACGTCAACATTTTGAACTTGGGAATGTCCAGATATGTGTTGAGGATAGATAAATCCAAAATTGGTCTCCACGTGTTCCCTTTCTTTGGTACTAGAAACAGGCGAGAATAAAATCCTAGGCCCACTTCTGGCAGAGGGACCGGTTGTATAGCTCCTATTTGAAGTAGTAGAGAAATCTGTTTGTGAGCCTCTAGTCTTTGCTGAGGAGGAACGTCTGGCATGCCTTTGAAAGGAGGCAAGGTATGGAAATAAAACTTGTAACCTTGGTGTATGATATCCAATACCCATTTGTCCTGGGTAATTAAAATCCAATTTTCCTTGAAGAGTGCCAACCGTCCTCCCAAAGGTGCTGCCAGGCAAGGAGGATCTGGCAGCTGAAAAAGAAGGTCATTGGGCCTGTTTACGAAAGGACTGGCCCCTGCCCTCACTCGAAGATTGTGCAGGTGAACTCCCTGTTCTAGGTCTGAAGGAACTCTGAGCTCTACCCCTACCACGTCTAGATCTACCCCTAGACTGAGAATCATAAGAAGGATACGTCCACCCCTTAGCAGGCCAATTCCTACTAAACTTCGGAGGCTGAACTTGCAAAAAATCTTTAACAGTCTGCATAGACTTAGCCTTGTCTTCCATTTTCTTCAAGACTGACTCCACAGGTGGACCAAACAACACTTCAGACTGCAAAGGAGCATCCAAAATCCTTGTCTTAACATGGTCAGATAAATTCTGATCCTTAAGCCAGGCGTGCCTGCGAAGAACTGAACCAGTGGCAGCCACCCTAGAAGAGGCCTGCAAAGCATCAAAACCACACTGTAAAGAATGCTTACCCACCTGTTCAGAGACATGCACCAAATCTTGTAATTCTTTACACTCAATGCCTTCTGCCAGAGCATCCACCTTAGATTTCAATTGAGAAAGAAGAAAATTTTGATATTTCAACATATGAAACTGGCAATTCAAAGCCCTCATTGCTAAGGTAGAAGATGTATAGACCTTCTTTCCCCATCTATCCAAAGCTCTGGCCTCTATCTAGAGGAACCGGATTTTTTTACAACAGAGGCCCTGACACCCTTAGGTCCCTGACTAATAGTTTCTGGGTCCGCCCTAGGACTCTTATAGAGATATTTATGAGCCTCAGGCACCCTGTAATACCTATCCGGTTTAACAGGCGCAGGAGGCAGAGAATCAGGATTAAGTGAAGCCTCTGAAAATACATCTTGCACAACATCCAGAACAGGGGGTATAGCTAAGGGCCTATGTTGAGGTAAAAACAAAAATTCCCTAAGCCTTTTCCATGAATCAGAGAAGTCCTGACCTTCCCACTTAAAATGTTCCCTCATAGAATGAAGTGTCTCTGAAAAAGAAAAATCCTCTGGAGGAGAAGCAGAAGGAGTGGAATCTTCTGCATCAGAATCAGAATAAGGAGTGTACTCCTGCAAGTCTTCAGCCGAAGACTCTGAAACATCCGAAGTCTGTTCAAAACTTTCCAACTCTGGCTCCACCCTAGGCCTCTTATCAGGAGGGGGCAAAGTACCTCTAATCAGAGTAATCAAATCTTCTGCCATTTTAAGCATGTGCTTCTTAGGCACAGACCCTGCTGAACTAGGAGTGACACCAACAGAAGCTAAACCTGGCCTGCCTCTGGAAGAAGCCTTGGAAACAGAAGGAGAGGGCCTAACCACCCTGGGAAGGGAGGGGAGTACAGTAACCTGAGAAGCCCCTTCAGCCTGACCTGCCTCTTGAGAGGCCACATCCTGCAAAATCAAAGTCTCCCCCTGAGACTCCAGAGAAGACTCCATCGGAACCACTGGTTCCACTGAAGCCTCTGAAGAACCGGCGTCCGGAACGGACAACTCATCTTGCCTGGGTTTAACCGCTTTGTCTTTGCGCGTGGAAGCGGCCGGAGAATCCGGCGGCATATTATAATTGCACCGCTCGAAGACCAGCCTAGCACAATCTAACCTTCGCTTAATAGTGCGCTTATTGAACCTAGCACAAAAGCGACACCCGACTACGTCGTGCTCAGGCCCCAAACAAGGAATGCACAAAGAATGATAATCCCTATGTGGTATCTGTTTCCCACAAGAAATACAATTATTCACTTTTTCTGACATCCGGTAATACACTGAGGCAAGAAAAAACCAAAATATTCTAGCGGGTACTTAGCCAACTTGGATTCGGTCTGAAACTCCGAACTCGAAAAATTTCAGAACGCCGAACGGCACTTGCAACGCTGCTTCTGCATCGGACCATGCGGCAAAAAAGACTGAGGATATGACGTCGGTCATGCGCTTTTGTACCCTGACGTCCTGATGTCAGTTTTAAGCGCCATGACCGACGTCAGCCTAATACTTTGGTATTCGGGCCGACCGAGGACAGCGGACTACCCATATGTAAGGACTGCAGCAATGTGAGATGAAGAACATCAGCATTAGGTGAGGCTATAAAAGCCCTGAAGCACTGCAGTGGCAAAGCCTGCCCTGGACTTAGAGTAGAGAGGCAAATGGTAATGCTTTGTAAACGTGTGAACAGAACTCCAAGTAGCAGCCTCTAGAATGTCTTTGGTTGGTACTCCTCTGAGAAAGTCTGCTGAAGTAGCTGCAGCCCAGGTGGAGTGAGACCTAATGCCGTTGGGCACAGGTTTGCCATGTTGTAAGTAGCAGAAACGGATGCAATGGCTTATCCACTTTGAAACTGTCTGCTTTGAAATAGCCTTTCCTTCTGATCCTGCAGCATATGACGGTAGTAATTGCTCAGTTTTTCTTAGAGCTTTAGTCATGCTCAAGTAGAATCTTAGCTGTCTGTGTACGTCCAAGGAATGCAGAATTCTCTCCCCTTTGTTCTGCAGATTTGGATAAAAAGCTGGCAGATGAATTGTTTGGTTAAGAGCCACACTGGAAACGACCTTAGGCATAAAAGTAGGATTTGTCCTCAGAGACACCCTGTCTGGGTAAAATATGATAAAAGGCTCTAGAGCCATGAGGGCCTGTAGCTCTGAAACTCTTCTTGCTGAAGTAATTGCTAGTAGCAGAGCTGTCTTCCATGATAAGAACTTTATATCAGCGGTAGCAGCTGGTTCAAATGGAGGCAGGGTGAGCTTTTCCAACACATAATTGAGGTCCCATGCAGGTAATGGTGATCTTCTAGGAGGCCTTACATTTTTGGATCCTCTAAGATACTGCTTTTGTAAAGGATGAGAAAAGATTGGTGGCTCTGTATTGTAATGAGCCAAAATGGCAGAGGCATGGATTTTGATAGATGAGAAAGATAGGCCTTTGTCAAGCATCTCAGTTAAGTATTGTAATATCTGAGGAATATGTGGTTCTGCTGTATCAGTTCCTTGTGGTGGATTCCAAGCACAGAATCTCTTCCATTTGTCAGCATAAGAATTTCTAGTACTAGGCCTTCTGGCTTCCAAAATGACATCCATCACTGCTTTACTGAGAGGTGTCGTTTGTATGATTACAGGATTAGCCATGCTGCCAGGTTCAGAGTCTGTAGTTGATTGTGCGGTATCTGATTGTTTTACTGGGACAGTAGTTGTGGATTTTGAGGCAAGGTCCAAGCTGGGTATTGGCACAAGTTCCTTAGGATTGGGTACCAGTATTGGCGGGGTCAGTCTGAGGCAATTAATATCATCTTTGGCTTCTCTTGTCTGACTTTTAGGAAGACCTTGGATAGAAGAGGCAGAGGAGGAAAGGCGTACACTGATAGATTTTTCCAACTGAATGATAGGGCATCCACTTTCCATGATTGTCTGTGATAAGTTCTTGTGCAGAATCTTTTCATTTGATAATTTTGAGGAGAGGCAAATATATCTATGTCTGGGCTCCCCCATTTCTCTGTTATCATGCTGAAAACTTGTGGGTTTAGTTTCCACTTGTGAGGATCCATAAGGTTTCTGCTTAAATCGTCTGCCAGTGTGTTTTGTTTTCCTGGCCGGAATTGAGCTTGAAGATGTAATTGGTAGGTCAAAGCTGTGTCCCACAGTGCAATGGCTAATCTGCAAAGGGGGTACGAGTGTGTGCCCCCTTGCTTGTTTATATACCACATGACTGTGGTGCTGTCCTGGATGAAGTAATTCCTTGAAGGCTGTTAGGGCATTTTGAACAGCTAGCATCTCTTTCTGGTTGATATGTAGATGCATTTGTTTTGGTGCCCATATGCCCTGAATGTATCTTCCTCCCATGTGGGCCCGCGAGGCATAATCTGATGCGTCTGTTAAGGTTTGGCTGGCAGGGTAGAGTGAAGGGCCATCCCATGTTTTGGTGACAGGCCTTTGCCCACCATATAAGCTCTTGTTGTAGGCAGGGAATGAGAGGAATCATTGTTTCCAGACTGTGTGAATGTTGACTCCATAAACTTTTTAGGTACCATTGAAGTTTACTGATATGCAGTCTTGCATATGGAATTAGTAGGATGCAGGATGCCATGAAGCCCAGAGCCTGCAGAATTTGTCTTGCAGAAGACTGGGCTTTTGTTGCCGTCAGTTGCCTTTGTTTGTCTGGCGTGAGGTAAGCCATCTGGGCAGTTGTATTCAAGCTTGCACCCAGGAATGTTACCTTTTGAGAGGGTACCAGTTGTGATTTCTTTTTGTTTATTGTGTACCCTAGGCATGTTAGAAGCCTTTCCACAAACGCCAGGTGTCGTAGAAGAGTGTCCTTGTTCTCGTCTTGAATGAGACAGTCCAAGTAAGGATATATTTGAATACTTCTTTGTCTGCAAAATGCAATTACTGGTGTCAGGCACTTTGTAAAGACCCTGGGCGCAGTAGATAAGCCAAAGGGCAGTGCAGAGAATTGGTAATGCATTAAGCCAGTCTTGAATCTGAGGTACCTTCTGCACTACTGTCTTATTGGGACATGCAGGTATGCCTCTTTTAGGTCTAAAGTCACCAGCCAAGCATTCTTGCCCAGCATGGGCAAAAGCTGTTGCAAAGTGAGCATTCTGAATTTTGGAATTTCCAGGTATGTGATCAAAATCAATAAATCCAGTATTGGCCGCCAGGCCTTGTCCTTTCTGGGTACCAAGAACAGTCTTGAGTAAAAACCTTGTCCTTTTGCCTGTTCTGATATTGTCTGAATGGCCCCCATATCCATGAGGGATGTAACCTGTTTCTGTGCCTCTGCCCATTGGTTTTTTGGCAGATCTGGCCAACCATTTGTCATTGGCAGAGTGTAGAAATGGAATCTGTATCCCAGTGAAATGATGTTTAGTACCCAACTTGTCCTGGGTTATTAACTGCCAGTTTTGAGCAAAAAGTGCTAATTTCCCCCTATGGGTGCTGCCAAAAGATAACTGCTTGGTGTAGGCAGAGGGAAGTCATTGGGATTGCTTTCTGTAGATTTGCGCTTTATCTCCTCCAGATTTGGTGGTGGATGTGCCCCACTGCTTTGACCTGTATGAGTCTTGAGCCGGGTACCTGGAACCCTTGGGGCGTCTGGATTTGCCCCTTTGGACTCTGTCTGACAGGAAAATACCAATTTTTTGTAGGCCAGTGTCTACTGAATCTAGGTGGCTGCACTTGTAAGAAATCTTTAACAGTTTGCATAGACTTAGCTTTGTCTTCCATTTTCTTTAAAACCTCTTCTGCCTTAATTACAAACAGAGAATCATGCTGTAAAGGTGCATCTAGCAATTTAGCTTTACTATGATCAAGCAAATTTTGTTCCTTTAACCAGGCATGCCTCCTAATCACAGATCCAGTAACTGCGGCCCTGCAGGAGGCCTCTAAAGAATCAAAACCACATTCCAACGTATGCTTTCCAACTTGTTCAGCTGCATGCAATAATTCCTGCAATTCCTTATTTTCTGCACATTCTGAAATCATCATTTTCTGTTTCAGCAATCCCATAACATGTTGTTGGTACTTAAGCATATGTAATTGACAATTTAAGGCCCTGACTGCCAAGGCTGCAGAGGTATAAACTTTTTTTTCCCCATCTGTCCAGTGCCCTTGAATCTCTGTTGGAGGGGGTAGGGTTTTTTGCTGTTGAGGCCTTAACTCCCTTTGGACCCTGTGAAATAAGTTTCAGGATCAGCAGTAGGGTTTCTAAATAGAAATGTATGAGAGTCGGGGACCCTGTAATATCTGTCAGGCTTACTGGGAGCCAGAGGTAAGAAGTCAGGGGTCAGGCTTGTCTCCAAAAACACATCATCCACAATGTCTAAAACAAGGGGAATGGCTAAAGGCTTGTGCTGAGGGAGAAGGAAATCCCTGAACCTCTTTTCTGATTCTGAGAAGTCTTGACTCTTCCAGTGAAAATGCTCCCTCAAAGTATACAAGGTTTCTCCAAATGAATAATCCTCAGCAGGAGATGCAGATGGAATAAACTCCTCAGCATCAGAATCCTCATAGGGAGGTACAGGTAATTCCTGATCAGAAGAGGAATCAGAAGAAATAGAAACCTGATCTGAAGATTCATAGTCAGTGTCTTGCCTAGGCCTCTTATCTGGAGGGGGATGGGTACCCCTGATCAAGGTAATAAGATCTTCAGCCATTTTGATCATCTGTTTTTTAGGCATCGAGGCCTGTGCACGTGGCTCAGGCATCGTTCTTTTAGTTTTAGAATATGTCTTTGCCTTTGGTTTTGCACCTTTCGTCAGTTTGATATATAAATGTTGAGGTCTGAATACACCCTCAGAAGCCGCTGCCTGCTCAGCGGCTCAGAACCCATCCGAGGGAGATACGTCCGTCGGTCCAATACCTTGAGTATCTTGCGGCATGCCGGACTCCACATGGGTGTTGGTAGAGGCCTGCGACTCAAAGGTAGTGGGTGTCAGGTGCTGCGAAAGCGCCTTATTGAGTACCGGCAAACCGGTGACTGGCTTAGGAGAAGCTTCGTCATCTGTTTTGGATCTCGACTGCCTTTCTCTGTCCTTTTCTTTGCGTTTTTTTATGTACTCCGGTAGGTGGATTGCTATCCGACGACATTTCTGGGTAGTGACATCGGTTTCCAAAATACTTAGATGCAAAAATATACCGACGCTTAATAGTGCATTGGTTAAATCTAGCACAAAACCGACAGCCAGGCACGTTGTGATCAGGGCCTAGGCAATGAATACAGTATAAATGGAAATCCTTATGAGGTATTTGCTTCCCACAAGTTATATAATTATTAACTTTTTCTGACATCGGTAAAAAGCAAGAAAAAAGTTTCCCCAACGGGTTACTTAGCTTTAGTGAAGAGTTCGGTTCTGAAACTTAAACTCAAATATTTCAGTAGTCGGCTGACCGGCACTTGCGAAATGCTTCTGCTTCGGGCACTGCGCGGCAAGAAAGACTAAAGAAAATGGCGTCGGCTGCATGTTTTATGCCCCTGATGACCTGATGTCATGGAAGAGAAGACAGCAACTGACGCAGGATCCAAGACTTTGGAATTCAGGCTGACTGAAGGCAACCTGCCAGCAGATTACACTAATGTAATGACTGCAATATTCTTCTTTAATCTTCCTTTTTTTTCTTGTACTAGCATCTCTTGATACTGTTAATCTCTTTTTTCCCTTTTTTCTCTCTTCACCATTCTACATTTCTTCATAGTTCTTACTACCTTTGTAGACAAGTCCCTTCTCTTTTTCTCTTCCTGTTTAAAAAAAAATTCTGTCTATACATATTCTTTAAATCTTGTTGTTTTGGCTGTAGTTAATTCTGTGTGGTAGCTTGTTGTAGCAGTTTCCCTTTCTACTAACCATGGCTGAAAAAGAAAAACTCCCTATGGGTTTTAAAGTATGGCAAGTACAATCAAAAGGTTCCCCTCTCTGACTCGCACACACTGTTTTTGTCTTGGCCCCCTCCACCTGCAAGGCAGCTGCAAAATATGTCCTGCGTTCAACCCCCAAGCATTAGTGGAACGCAAACATAAATTGATTTTAAAGGGGCTTTTACCATCTTCCTTTGGTGATGCCATAGCTGGAGAAACCTCAAAAAAAGTTGTCACACACTTCTCAGAGCTCCTCTTCTGTTTCTTCAAAGGCCTTATTTGGATCCTACAGTTTTCCTTGGATCCATCTAGGAAAAAGAAAATTAGACTCTTGGATCCAACACCCTCGAAACAGAGCAAAGCGTCAGATTGGACTGTTTCTTCAGATCCAAAGTATCCAAAAATAAAGGATTCATCGCATCAGCCAAGACTGCAGGATGTGGCTCCTAGGACAAGGTTACTCCCTATCTATGGATGCAGTCCCATCGAGAGTACCTTATCCCTTCCTTTATAGACCAGATTCTTCTTCCAAATAGTCCCCTCACTCTGGAAGACGTGTACAGGGTAGTGAGACAGATCCTCTCGGTGCAAAGCCAACCAGTTTTTGCTTCAGCTTCTACCCCTTCGGGTCAGGAAGCCAACACATACGCGACACCACCTCTACCTCCTTCGACTCCCTCTTTGGTTTTGGAGCCCTTGGATCACAGTTGTCCAGGCTAGTCTTCTTCGGATCTGAGGATAACTGTATCCTCTGATCCGAAGCTTGCTCTGAGCTCTTCCGTGCAATCAGATCGGGAAAGCTCTCGGACCAGTTTCTACCCTGTCAGATCAGAGATGTTGCAGTCTACACCTTAGAGCTTTGGGCAAGGGTTAGTATGGCTAATATTTCTGCCTCGGGGGGGGGGGGGGGGGACTTTCCTCGGAGCAGGGAAGGACCAATGATCCAAAAGCCCTCCTCTCTCAGATCAAGGTTCCTATCCCTGTCTGGGAAGATCAGGCTTTAGGACTTTGGAAAGAGCCCAGTCAGTGACCATGACCGAGACAGGTACTAATTCCTCTTGTGTCCTGCATCTACATCACTTCCATCTCTGCCTCAAGAGTCTCAACTAACCCTCCCACAGGGACAGCTGATAGCAAAACCCCAAAATACGTAGTTGGGTATTTCCACCTCTTGATACCTCCCCCCAGATTATCCCACTGAGGATGTCCCTTGGAAGAGGACATGCAAAAGGAAGCATCTGGATTCTCCTGAATCTGTAATCGAAGGCACAGATTTTGAGGAGGGCAAAGGGTCCTCATGTTCAACTCCTGCGGAGGTCTCAGAGACATCCTCGAAATCCTGAAACACAGATGGTTCGGAAGAATCTGTGCTCCTTAAGGAGTTTCGTAGTGGCCCATCCACTTCAGTGATTCCACCTCCCAACAAGCTCCTTGAATTGGCATTGCTACCGGCATGGAAGGAACCTGACATCATTGATCCCATTCCTAGGAAGGCTGATAAGATTATGATCCCCCCAGAAGATAAACAGTTCTGGTCCAAGGGCACCCCTGTTGATCCCACAGTCATGGCGGTGGCCATCAGAAAGGAACTAGCTGACAAGAGTTCCTCTGTTCATCTCCCAGGCAAGAAGTCACGGTTGGACAGGTTTGAGAAGCATGTCTACGCTTCAGGGAACTTTGCCTTGAGGTCTCTGAACTGTGTGGCACATTTCACCAGACTACACAGGGATCGGATTAAGTAACTCTCGGATACCCTCACAGGAACAGTGTCGGAGGTGGTGAAGGATTCGGTCACCTCGCAACAGGCGACCTTACAATTGATATCAAACTCATCCATGAGGCCTTCTTGGAGCTTTTTTGCCCCATATAAATAAAGATAAGTGCACAAGGATTACATTTACAGCCTAAGAATATCTTATAGAGGTAGCCAGGTGCATAGACTGGTATAAAACAACTAACCCAGGAGGGAAAAGGAGAAATCCTATATGGAAAGATAGCGGGAAGGAGAGTAAATAGGTTCATAGGTAAATACTAGGCTAGCTGCCCTTGCAGGCCATTTTAAGTCTAGCCAATTTCCTTGTTTTGTTTGAAATAATCTATCCCACTTGGTTACAGATTGGGCTTACCCATTTCATGGGCACTAATAATATATTACTCCTAATGAGAACAAGGACCATACCACAGATAATTTGAGGGGACTAATGCATAGGAGTAAGCATTTAGGAATTTGGGAACTGCATATGTCCGTCAGTAGTACAGGGGGCAGTCCTGGGGGGAAATTTTCTGTTTCCCATCCACAGATCTAAGCTGCACTTGAAAACTGAATGGGGATGAACTCAGTTTTATGTGCATGGGAGTTTGTTCCATAGCAGCAGTTGGTCCACATAGGAGTGTTTAGGCCTTGTATACTTTTATAAACCATCTCTGTGGGTGTTACAGTTGTTGCATTTTTCTGAACACATACATGCCAAAGGGGCATTATTATTCAATGACTGGCCTAATGAATCCTGAGTAGAAGGGGGCAATAACATCCCTCAATCTAGACAATCCCGTTGATTATAAGCTGTGCAATATAGAGGAACGTTCTTACAATAACAAACACATGTTATTTGAGACAAAGCTTCCTCCAGGATAGTTAAGTCATTTGGGGATTCAATTACTTCTAGCTTGCAGTCATCTGCAAACGTAAGTCAGCCAGAACGCTCTGGTATTTACTTTTACTTCACAAAAAGTAGATGCCAAACAGGAGAGGTCCCAGTATAGAACCCTAGGAGACTCCACTGGTGACTGGTCTCTTTGTAAATGTAACCTCCCCTATTCTGATTATCTGCGTCCTGTGAGACAGCTGTCAATCCAGCAAATGAGACAGGGGTTGACTCCCAGTTTATTTAGCCTTTCTACTATGCCTAAAAGGAGAACTATGTCAGAAGCTTTAGCCAGGTTGAGGTATGAAGCTTTTACCATTTTGCCTTCATTCACTGCTTTGGTGACCATCATCATCACACCAGGTAGAGCAAGCATGACCTGCCCTTGAAGAATGCAAAATGAGAAGGGTCTATTGTCTGGACATTCCTATGCCTTGACTGATTAATTCCATAAGTCTTTCAATGGCTGTGAATATGAACCTGGGTCTGTGGAAGGTCCTCCCTTATGCAGTGGAATAACTGTAGCCGTTTACCATTCACTTGGTACAAAAGCTTTAAGGAGGCGGAGACTGAACAGTGTTGTGTGCGGATAAATCATGCTTCGTGCTACTTAAGATGCATCCAGGGATACTATAAGGACCCATTGATGCAGTACTTTTAACTTTTGATAGCACTTTTACACTTGGTCTTGTGTGAGAGATGGGCATAAGTATCAGGTATACCCTGAGGGACAGAGGGGAGAGAGGGCTAAAGTTAAAACTAAATTTATCGACCAGTAGGTTCACTATATCTTCAGCCTTAGTGTAGGTAACATCTTTCAAAATCAGCTCAGCGCATTGCTGCGTTGTGTTTTTGAGATTGCAAAGATAACTAAAAAATGCCTAGTGATCGTCTTTGGCTTGGGTAGCTATTTTAGCCTCAAACGTGACTCTGGGGGACTTTAAGCTCCTACGTTGTTTGTTTATTTCAGTGAGAAAAGATCCAACATTCTGGGAATTACTCTTCTTACTTTTGGTCAAAATTATTTTCCTTTTATTATAAAGCTTGTTTATTTATGGTTCCACCATGTGGGTATGTTTCTGGGGTTTTCCCTACACTAGTTATTATGGGGTACATCTACATCTATGCAGCTGTTTACATGCTGTTACAGAACAGTGGTGTACATTTCTGCGTACGTGGTAGAGTTAACTTGGTTTGGTGGGACATTTAAATGAAATACTCCTAACAACCACAGAGACCTATGTTTCCCCACAGGCCTTACAAGTAAGGGTGGGGGAAGGATAGGAAGGTTCGGGTTACCCACACCAACCCAAGAAATACCATCAGGAGAGCAGCAGAGAGAATAATGGGAAGGAGGTGCTGTGACAGCAATATCCTCTAACATCTACCATTATGTTATGTTCCTGCACAACTGAACTATGTTCTTCGTTCAGCTCTCTGTTGCAGAGGGACGATTCCTACAGCTCTAGCAAAGAAGGGAGATTGTCCAAAATGTGCAGCTGCAACACAGAAAGCCTTGCAATGTTGTTGTAACAAAACTTTCCCCAACTCTGGTGTGAATGTCTAGCCTGTAATGCTTCAAGAAGGGATGAACTGATGCCCCTGTAGCTGTTTCCATAATGTCCTGAGTACTAACGCCCTTGTAAGAGAGCCACTGTGGTGGCAGTTCCACTGGTACAGAGTCTTGACTAGGTCTACCAAACTTTGACCTTGAGAGGTGCAACAAATCTGAAAACACAGACAATTAGTAATAATTTGCTTGGAAATTGGTTCACCTCTTTCTTTTTGGTGAGAGACAAAATGTATTAGTCTTTACATCTGTGAAAGTAGCACTCAATTTGATTGTGCACATCCAGGGTGCATAGATTCTCTCTCTATTATTTTGAGGGTTCAGAAGAGCATGGAAATATGTCTGGTCTGTTTAAGGGAGAATCCCATCACTACTTCAGGAATAAAGGAAGATGTGGTTCTCAGGCTCGCCATAGCCCTATAAAAACAAAGAATGGCTTTTTGTTCATCAGGACTTGAACTTCAGATACCTTTCTAACCAAGATGATGACAACTGCAGCAGATTTACAAATTAAATACTTAATATGAACTTATACAGCTGGACAAGAAGAGGCTTGTATTATGTTTCTCCAAGATTCAGTTAAAGTCCTAGGTCAGGGCAGCCCTCTTCTTAAGTAGTCTCAGGTGCAGAATTTAAAATGAGTAAACTTCCTTTTTGGATAGCATACACAGTCTGATATGTGTTAAGAGGTTGAGGGTTTAAAAATCTGTTTAGACTGTTGGCTCCTTAACTGTTTTATTAAAATGAAAAGTGAAGAGAAAATGTGGCATAGGTTCAAAGAGAAGAAGCAAACACAAGATCAGCCTACCAAGGTGCAGTGTATGCATGCAAGCTGCAAATTGGAAACTTGTATTTAAAAAACAGCCATAAACAACATGAGGGAGTAACAGCTTTTTAACAGAATGGCTGCTGTGTCAATATTAACTTAGAATGCAAATGGCCTTACAGGTATAGACAAATAACACAGAGTACCGAATTGTATTAAGTACACACATGGCTGTGGTGAATACGTATTTTAACAAAAGGGAGGAGCATGGGGTGACGTACAAGAGTGGAGGAAGATGCACAGAGGTGGATTATATCTTATGTAGGAGGGCCAGTTTGAAGGAGATTAGAGACTGTAAAGTGGTGACCGGGGAAAGTGTAGTTAGGCAGCATAGGATGGTGGTTTGTAGGATGACGATGGTGAGCAAGAAGAGGAGGAGGAGTGTAAAGGCAGCACCAAAGATCAAATGGTGGAAATTGAAAAAGGGTAATTGTGAGGTGGAGTTCAGGGATCAGTTAAGATAGGCACTGGGTGGCAGTGAAGAGTTACCAAATAGTTGGATAACTACAGCAGAGCTAGTAAGGGAGACTGTTAGAAAGGTGCTTGGGATGACATCTGGACAGAGGAAGGAAGACAAGGAGACATGGTGGTGGAATGAGGAAGTACAGGAGAGTATACAGAGAAAGAGGCTGGAAAGAAGAAGTGGAATTGCCAGTGAGATGAAGTAGACAGAAGTATACGGAGATGAGGTGCATGGCAAAGAGAGGTGGAGAAGGCTAAAGATAAGGCATATGAAGAGTTGTATGAAAGGTTGGACACTAAGGAGGGCGAAAAGGACCTGTACCGATTGGCTAGATAAAGGGACCGAGCTAGGAAAGATGTGCAGCAGGTAAAGGTGATAAAGGGTAATGAGGGAAACATACTCACAAGCGAGGAAAGTGTGGAGCAGATGGAAAGTGTACTTTGAGGGGTTGATGAATGAAGAGAATAAGAGGGAGAGAAGGTTGGATGATGTAGGGATAGTGAATCATGAAGTGCAATGGATTAGCAAGGAGGGAGTAAGGATAGCTATGAAGAGGATGAAGAATGGAAAGGATGTTGGTCCAGATGACATACCTGTGGAAGCATGGAGGTGTTTAGGTACAATGGCAGTGGAGTTTCTAACCAGATTGTTTAATGAAATCTTGGAAAGTGAGAGAATGGCTGGGGAATGGAGAAAGTGTTTTGGTATCGATTTTTAAGAATAAGGGTGATGTGCAGAGCTGTAGTAACTACAGAGGGATTAAATTGATCAGTCACAGCATGAAGTTATGGGAAAGAGTAATGGAAGCTAGGTTAAGAAGGGACGTGATGATTAGTGATCAGCAGTATGGTTTCATGCTGGGAAAGAGCACTACAGATGCGATGTTTGCTCTGAGTGTGTTGATGGAGAAGTGCAAAGAAGGTCAGAAGGAGTTGCATTGTGTTTTTGTAGACTTAGAAAAAGCATATGACAGGGTGCCTAGAAAGGAGTTGTGGTATTGTATGAGGAAGTCGGGAGCGTCAGAGAAGTATGTAAGAGTGGTACAGGATATGTACGAGGGTAGTGACAGCAGTGAGGTCTGCGGTGGGAGTGACAGATGTGTTTAAGGTGGAGGTGGGATTACATCAAGGAACAGCTCTGAGCTCTACTTGCAATGGTGATGGACAGGTTGACAGACGAGATCAGACAGGGTTCCTGTGGACTATGATTGTCTGCAGACGACACTGTGATCTGTAGTGAGAATAGGGAACAGGTGGAGGAGACCGTGGAGAGATGGAGATATGCTCTAGAGAGAAGAGGAATGAAGGTCAGCAGGACTAAGACAGAATATATGTGTGTGAATGAGAGGGAGGATACAGGAATGGTGAGGATGCAAGGAGTAGAGGTGGCGAAGGTGGATGAGTTTAAATACGTGGGATTAATAGTTCAGAGTAATGGTGAGTGTGGAAGAGAGTACAGGCAGGATGGATTGGGTGGAGAAGAGTGTCAGGAGTAATTTGTGACAG
Organism: Protopterus annectens; assembly: GCF_019279795.1. NCBI lineage: Eukaryota > Metazoa > Chordata > Ceratodontiformes > Protopteridae > Protopterus > Protopterus annectens. The sequence continues at coordinate 123,483,195 of NC_056744.1, read as the reverse complement.
ACGAGTACCAGTAAGGTTGAAAGGGAAGGTCTACAAGAGGGTAGAGAGACCAGCTATGTTATATGGGTTGGAGACAGTGGCACTAACAAAAAGGCAGGAGTTAGCGCTGGATGTGGCAGAGTTAAAGATGTTAAGATTTGCACTGGGTGTGATGAGGGTTGACAGGATTAGGAATAAGTATATTAGAGGGTCAGCCCAGGTTGGAAGGTTTGAAGACAAAGCCAGAGAGGCAAGATTACGTTGGTTTGGACATGTGCTGAGGAGGGATGTTGAGTATATTGGGAAAAAGGTGCTAAGGATGAAAATACCAGGTAACAGAAAAAGAGGAAGGCCTAAGATAAGGTTTATGGATGTGGTGAGAGAGGACATGCAGGTGGTTGGTGTGACAGAGCAAGATGCAGAGGACAGGAAGAAATGGAAACAGATGATCCACTGTGTCGACCCCTAACGGGAACAGCAGAAAGAAGATGATGATGATGACGACACAGTGCAAATAGCAAGGCTACCAGAGACGCATCTGGCTTGAAAAGAGTAGAAGAATTTGACTAAAAAAAATGATTTCAGGATGCACATTCAGCAAAATATCAAGGACAAAGGAAAGGGGGAATACTAACTGCAAGAGGAGCTCCAGTACTGATAGAGGTAAATAAAAAAAAAAAAAAAGATGACAGATTTCAGGTAGTAAGGGGTTACTGGTAGGAAGGAGAATTATGCTGGCACACACTTATAATCCAAGTAAAAGTAATACTACTATGGGTCTTAGGAGGATCTTGGGAGAAATAAGCTTTCACCAGACAGCATTATTTATGGGTGGGGACTGGAATCTGATGTACAGTACTGAGGATAAATCACGGGGACTTACAAGGGAAAATGATACAGCAAATTTTAATGTACAATAGAGAATATCTGGCATGGAAGATGTGAATTCAATGACAAGAACTGAAGACAGGATTACTATCATATTCTCTAAGATGCAATAACTGGGCTAAACTTGATAAAAATTATATTACACAGGAGCACATGCATTTAACTGAAAGCTCATAGACCCACCCAACAACTATATCAGATCGTGCACTATTAAAGAGTAAGATAAACCTGCATGGTAGTAATATAAAACCAAGACACTCGGACATTTTTCATTATCTGTTAAAGAGAAAGGAATTTATGGAATGAGTAGAGGATAGGGATATGCAAATTATTAGGGAAGATGAATTTACTTCAAAAGGGACAGCTAGCAAGCGAGATAAAATGGGAGAGTTAAAAACATGGTAGAAATAAGAGAAAGAGATAAAAAAAGATGGGAAACTACTATGAATTGTTAAGACAGGCTGATAAAGGCTAAATATTGCAGAACAAGGGGAATGTCACAGAACAAGAACAGAAGTAACTGCACAGTGCTAAAAGGAACATAATGGAGAAGCTGAACAATATGTAAGAGTTTAAAAGGGCGTTTAAGCAACTATTTTTGATAACACAATGGCGGCAAAAGCTTCTAGCACAATGACTGACAACAGAAGAAAAACAAGCAGTTGTAGCCAAGTTTAGGGAGCCCATGACAAGAAAAATAGACAGATATCCTAGAGAAGTATTGGAAAAAGTTTGGAAACTGTATGAAAACTTACATAAATCAGAGAAATTGGGAAGCAAAGAATAGACACCAATGGAAATATTTAAGGAGACAATTATGTTAAGTGGAGTCTTAATGAATAGCTAAGATAGGAAGAGATGAGGACTGATGGAGTATAGGCAAAGAGAAAGAAATAGGGGGATCTTAAATGAAAGACCATTACTGGTAGAGTTTTTAATAGAATCTAGAAGTTGCAGTTAAAATGAATGATTAGTCAAGCATATAAAATATTGCATGACAATTATAAGAATCAATCAGAGGAGCTTAAAAAGGATTGGGAAGACAGACTGCATAAGCAATTCACAGAGAGACAATGGGGGATATATATGTACATCTCCCAAATATGCAACAAAGTCTAGAAGATTTAGAATCTTTGTCTGGAAGTGTTTACATAGGTATTTTTATACCCCAAGTAGACTCCAAAGAATTTTTCCTCAGGTGGACAGCAAATGTTGGAGGTGTGATAGGCAACAAAGAGGTGACTGGGAACATTTTTTGGGAGAGTAATGAACTCTAGGGATTCCCAGCAGACTGCTCTGTCGGCGATGCTGGGTGAGTGGATTGAACTGACTGGGGAGATTATTTTTTGAACTATGATGCAGAACTGGAATTGCCTAGACAAAGTAAAGCCTTGCTGAATCTTATAATGGTGGCTGCCAAAAAATCAATTACTAGAAAATGGAAATCAAAGTCTAGACCAACTTTACTAGAAGTAGTGAATATAGTAAAAGAGATAAAATAACTGGATTTGGGATCTTTAGAAAAGGGAAGGAGCAAACTACAAAGAAAAAAAATGGGAATTGTGGGAACAATATATGCAGAGCAGGAACGAGGTTTAAGAGGCAGGATCTGACTGAGCCATATAATGCTTAACTGACAATGACTGGACAGATTATAAATGTTTGCAACCACAGTTTTTACCAGTGGAGTCTGATGTATAAATGTCTGCAACTTAAGTGATGTCATTTTGTTCGTTTTTCATTTATATAAATGCAAGGTTGCCTATGTCATGTGTAATAATTTAATAAAGATATTTGTTGGAGGAGGAAAAAAAATAAAGAGATGAGAAAAATGGTGATAGACAATCAGAGAACGTCTCCAGGAACAATCAGTATTTGTGCGGAAATTTGGCAGTTAGGAGTGAAGAAAGTAATCGAGACCTTGAAGGTTTTAACTATCTTGGAAGAAGGTTGTGGTAGCTAGATTAATCAAAGAGGGTACAGAACCTTCAGATCCAGCTTTATATAACCCTGTTTCGATTTTAGCCATCATTATGAAGTGTTTCATCTCTATACTAACCGAGAAAGGTATTACCAAAGGTGATAGACATTTATCAATGTGGTCTTCTGGAGGGGGAGGCACACATCTGAAAACATCAAAAGAATGATGATGACCTAAGAGAAGCAGAGTGTAAAAAATACTCTTATCAATGATGCTTCTTGATGCAGGTAAAGCCTTCAATAGTAACAGGTGGGATTTTACAAGTAAGACAATAGTAGCATTTCTGATTCCTGACAGAATAATAGGGTTAATGAGGACATATGAAGGGTCAGAGGCAAGAGCTAAGGTCATGCTGTCTTATCCTACTGCAATTATATTTACAGCCATTGGCAAAGAAAATAAAGACCTTACAAATTCAAGGATTTAAATGGTATGGATCAAGACAATTTATTGTTTTGCAACATATAAATCCAGAGGAAGACATCTAGGTGTTGTGGAACAGTTTGAAACAGTTTGAAACAGTTTACACAACTTTTTTCTGGATATAAAAGATAAAACCAAAGCTATAGGTCAAAATACATATTCACGCATGAATTGCTTCAGTGAGACCAATGCTTATGGGATGTAAAATTAATTATTCAGGTATAAAGATTGACAATGATTTATGACAGATAGGTGCACGTGGGAAGAAATTAAACAAAAGGTAAAAAAAAAATTGAGAAACTGGAAGCTGACATGGAGCTTAAGATAAAAGCAAAGAAAGTGGTTTAGTCCCATTAACCTTATAAAGAAGACAAGCATACTTTTATCAACCACTGGAGACAAAGAATGATGACAAAACGCTGAAAGAATTTATTTGGGGAGGGAAGAAGGCAAGAATAAACTAGGATAACTTGATTCTCCCCATAGAACAAGGTGGTTTAGGATTACCCGATTTGCAGAGGTACTCTATAGCTATGTAGTTAACGTTAGTTAACATAACTCAAGCAAAAGATCATAAATCAAAGCGGAAAAGGATGATGACTATGACAATGAAATTGGGGGATGGGGTGTGAAACAGAGATGCACACCCTCAAGAAAATTACCAGCAACCATACAAAACAATATACTCATAGTAGAAGAAAGGGTTCCAACAACAAATCACCACAGGAATGGAGATATGACAATGTTATCAAAAGGAATGTCTGCAAGAAAAGGTACAGAAACTAGGGAAATGTGGGATGCAATTTACTGGAGAAAATCAGCAAATAAATGAAGGTGTTAGGAAGTAAATTCAGGAAGTAAAGGTAAAATATGGGATGAGGCTAAGCAGAAGTTTGAGCTGAGACTTTAGAAAATGCCTCCCCTATCAGAAATTAAGAGTAAAGGCACAGAAAAAGGAAATAGGAGAGTGTTAACTGAATAAGCAGAACTGTAGAATTCCTTGTTGAGTCTAGAACAAAAGCTGCTGTTCAACACAGATAATTAAAAGGTATACAATTGAAAAAAAATCAATCTCAGGATGGTAGAAAACATTATGAAAAGAAAAAGGAAAGGCAATTTACAAAGGAATAATATGAAAACAACTGTAAGGCTGTCAAGTATGCAACAAAGTCCAGAACGTTTTTGAATTTTGCATGAGTTTGCATTTTTGCACTGGGATTCTACACCCAGCAAAGAGATGATTCTTCAAGTAAACAACAACTGCCAGAGGTTTGAAGGGCAAGAGAAAGGCAACTTGTAATTCACTGTGAATGTAAGGAGTTAGCAGATTTTAAAAATTACCTAAAGAGGACTGACAAACGTTGAGGGAAAGAATGATTTTCGGAGTTGCAACCATTCATTTGAAATGGAATATAACATCTGAATTAACAAGACATTAAGGCCTTGACAAGTTTAATGTTACTGGCTGAAAAAAAAGCAACTACTAAAAAATGGAAATCAAAATCTATCCCCACTGCAAAAGAAGTTATGGATTTTGTAAAGGAGACAAAAGAACTAGAGGCAGACTCTTTAGGAAAGAGAAGCACATTTCATAAAATAAATCGAACTTATACACGTGCATAATCAGGTTCAAGGGAGGGAGGAATGAAGTTCAAAGGAAGGCAAAAAATTATGTAATATACGAGTGAATGAGAATTGTTAAAAATAAATGTATACTGCATGACAACACTAACTGAAACAACTACTACTAGTTGTTTTTTTCTATTAATGTATACATATCTATGTTTGTTTGTGTCTTTCGGCTTTTCCCGGTTAGGGGTCGCCACAGCGGAACTCCGGTCCGCTAATGATTGATAGTTGATTTTTACGTGCTGAGTTACCAGCCCTGACGCACAACCTTCAACGAAGGTACGCCCATTCACGCATGTCTCCACGCAGAAGACGCTCTAGCTGAGAGTCGAACCGGACAGTGTCTTACTGTGATGCGACAACGCTACCGCAGCACCACCACCGCGGATTGTATACATATCTATGTTAAAGATTAAAATGTGATTACTTAATAAACCTGTTTAAAAATGGATACAATAAGCACACACGGTGAAATGGCCAGATGTGTAAACAGAACCTAAAGCATACAACTAAGTGAAATACTGCAGTATCAGGGGCCATGTTGCTGCTTTTGGTTTCTGCTCTTTTGCCTAGCATCAGAAGAAAGCCCTCCTGCATTTGAATACGCACAATCGCCTTGTGACAGGGTTTCCTACCTCCCCTAACAATATCCTCTGAATACTCATGCCTGAACTGCATCAGGGTGAAACCATCCAAGTGGTGAACTGAAGTGTTATTCTGAAGTTTATAGAACACCCCTGGTGCTCTGCGAGGAAGTCCAACAAAGTTGATAGCATTGGACGAATTTCCAAGACAGCTTGCACACTGATCAACAGCTTAAGTTCAGCTCCCAGTGTAAAAAAAAAAACTGAAAGACAAGGGCCATGAACTCAGCACTTTAAGCAAACTCGTTTACTGACTAGTAAGCACACTGCTTGGATGCCAGCAAAGAAGAAACTAAGAACCTGAAAGAAAATCCAACCAGAGAAGGTGAAGAGAAAACAGTGACTGGGAAGAATCATGAAACTGCAAAGCAAAAAGCAGTCCAAGTGCAAGACATGGCATCCAGTAATCTGCAGGGGAAAAAAAAGTCAAACGTGCTCACAGCCGAATAAAATAAAACAATGAAGGAGTACATCAACTCAAACAACAAAAAAAAGGAAGAAGCTTTAAACAGATATTCAGATGAGCTGATAAAACTGCAAACCTCAGAGGCTGAAATGAAGAAAATCTACAGCAGGAACTGTTAATTTAAATGGCATACCATGTACATGCTCCAAACCTGCCATTTGAAAGCAGCCAAAACCTGTCCAAACCTACCAGCAGAAATACTTGATCCTGACAAAACTGTGGAAAAAGGGCAAAGTATTAAAAGTTGGAGACAGTAGAGTATTTATGGAAAATAATTATTTACTGAACACCAGACAGAAGAGCAATAAATTTATTCAAGTAATAAGGGAAAGTTGAGAGGCAGGTCTACGATTCAAGCTGCTGTATACAACTGCCTTCAGAATATTTTTTCCTGGAGGATCAAACTAATTAGAACAGGATAAGGATTAAATACAAAAGTCTGTTCAACAAAGAGTGAGCCATCAAGCAGAAGGCGACATTGATTCTTATTCTCCTGATGATAATGCCCAAAAAGACTTTGCCAGTGAAATCTTTTCTAATGTTCTAAAGGAAAATGCTTAAGAGACTAAGAAAAGCACAGGAGTTGACTAGAAGATGCCGAAGTACCCTGGAATTGAACTGGAGTCTAGAGTTGGAAGATAAAGATGAATAGAAAGACCACCAACAGCACAAAAACTAAATAAATGTGAGACTGCAACAACATTAATCTCATTTGTGAAATATGCCTGTATAAGAAAAAGTACAGAATGGACTTTTGTTGACTATGTTAAACTTGTGGGGAGCTGAAAGGCATTTGTCTCACTTCATCTCAATGCTTGGAATTACACTTGAGGGGTGGGGGAGAGGAAGGAAAAGGATAACCAAGTATAACAGTTTCTGTTCTTAACAGTATTTCTATAAAACGTATGATACAAACATGTTTTACAGTAAAGCATTTTCAGTTACTGTATGTGATAAAGATACTAAGGTAAACAGATGATTTTTTTCCTTCTTTTTAGTACTAAGAAATGTAGGCACTAAAATGCAAAAAAGAGCTAGACAAAAAGATGTTTCAATTATAGGCTGTAATCTTGGGTTGCTGATGTGGGGGATGGGGAGCAAAGTACACAGATTATAATACAGCTGAATGTCTGGATTAAGACCCTTGGCTTAACCTAATGAAAATTTTAAGGAGAAACAAATAAATATGAAAACACTACATATACAGTTTCAAGTCTTTTCAAGACATAAAATTAATGAACATAAAATAAAGGATATAGCCATTAATGATGTACTCTCATACAAATTGTTTCAGCAATACCCATACTTATGGGGACATAAGATGAAGTACTTAGGAGTATGTATTTAAAAGGTTTCTGTTATGGCAGCCAAGGATCTGTGGGAAGAGACTAAACAAAAGATAATACAAACATTTAGAAAATGGAAACTCTTATTTATGGCTATGGACAGCAAGGTACAAACAGTGAAAATGTTTTCATAGGTAGGTATTAGGCTATCGGCCCAAGGGCCTAAGTAAGTCTAGCCAACAAGGTTCCCTGGCTTACGCCACCCAAGAAAGTTAATTTCCTGTGCCCCTGTCAATCAAAGCCACAGAAGTGATCGCCAGGGTATATTCCGTATTTTCCATCCACTCATCAAGATTTTTCTTGAAGAGTGTTAATGAGGAACTTTGCTTGATATAGATGGGTAGCTTGTTCCACAGTATAGGAAGTCTCTAGGACAGGAATCTATCCTTCCAGCATGTCCTGCTTATTATGGTGACAAGGTTTTGGTCCCTAGAGCGTGTAGCTCGGTGGGATTGGGATTTCTTTAGGTTTAGCATGTCCAACAGCTCTGGGTTTAACATAGCTTTATATGTTAGGCAGAGATCTCCTCGGAGTAGGCGATATGCTACAAAGTAAAGCTGGAGTTTTTTGAGACTGTCAGTGTAGGGCATCTGAGGCCAGTAATCCTCTTTGTGAGGTACTTCTGTGGCCTTTCCAGCTGCTGCAGATGTCTTGTGAGGTACATTCCAAAAGGGGTGTTGTACTCTATAATGGGTCTGAGTGCAGAGTAGAGGGGAACAATGACCTTTTTTTCCTGGATGAGAATCCTTTTGTGATGAGGTGTGCTACATAGAAGGATTTCCTGACTACTGTGACGATGTGATTATCAAAGGAGAGACTACTGTCCACCTCGGCCCCAAGGTCTCTTATCACACATTCGGCATTAAGTAGACTGGCGTTTATGTGGTAGTTCATGGGAAAAGTCGGCTCAATACCAAAGTATATTGACGCCGGGTCAGGGCGCATTAGAACTGGCGTCCATGCGTCCAGGGTACTATCGCATGACGGCCGCTCATATCTCAGTCTTTTCTAATTTTCTTTGAAAGAGACACAGGCGGGCAGCTGAAAAAGAGGCTGCATTGGGTCTGCTTACTTAAGGGGACTGACCCTGCCCTCACCCCTCACCTGGAGGGAAAGTCAGGGGCTGTCCCTGTCCTAAAACTAAAGAACCCTGAGCTCTGCCCCTACCCTAGACCTACCCCCCTAGACTGGACACCTTTAGGCCCTGAGAGACAGTTTCTGGTCTGCCCTAGGACTCTTAAAAGATACTTATGAGCTTCAGGCACCCTATAATACCTATCACAGAGTTTTTACTAAACGGGATGACAATGCACTTTTTGGCACTGAGCTTGAGGCCATGCCTCTGACACCAGGCATCTGTCTCAATGAGGCCCTTCTGTAGGATGTCCACATCATTTGGTGACTCGACCATGGCTCCTAGTTTGCAGTCATCTGCAAACTTAGTTAGCCAGAGGCCCTCTGTGTTAGCCTGTACTTCAAATAAGTAGATACCAAACAGGACTGAACCCTGTGGTACTCCACTTGTCACTGGTTTGAAGTCAGATTTGGAGTAGGCAACTTTTACAGTGTGGGTTCTGTCAGTGAGCCAGTTGCCAACCCATCTTGTGACGTAGGGATTTATATCTAGTTTAGTGAGTTTAGCTATAACTTCAGAATGGGGGACGGTGTTGCAAGCCTTGGCGACGTCAAGATAGGCTGTGTAAACCACCTTACCCTCCATCTACGGCTTTGGTGACTGCCTCAAAGAAGTCGATCAGGTTCTGAAGGCATGATCTGCCTTTCACAAACCTGAACTGGATGGGGTCCAGAGTTTGGAGGTTACCAATGTCTTTGTTTAGGAGTTCCATGATGATATGTTCCATGGCCTTGCAGACCAGGCTCGTCAGGCTAATAGGGCGATAGTTCCCAGGATCAGTGGTGGCTCCCCCTTTGTGGAGTGGGATAACTATTGTTGTGCACCATTCAGTGGGCACAAAGCCTGACATGAGACTATGATTGAACATGGTGCTTAGGTGGAGAGCCAGTTCGTTCTGAAGTTCGAGTAAAACGCAGCCTGGGATGTTGTCCGGTCCCCATGGATGCTGTATTTTTGGTTTTAGAGAGTGCAGGTTTTATCTGCATAGATGTGATTACAGGGACTTTGCATTCTTCCTGTACAGATATGGGCCCTTTAGGGGATGAGAGGGAGGTAAAGTTAGCACTGAACCTATCTGTCAGGATGCTGGCAATATCAGTTGGTTCTGTAATTTTCGTGCCATTGTGCTGTAACTCAGAGCAGATCTGGGTGTTGCCATTGAGATTCTTCACATAGCTATAGAATGCTTTGTGGTTGCCCTTCAGTGGCGATTTTGTTTTCGTAGCTAGCTTTGGAGGATCTTATAAGGGATGTCAGCTTCTTACTGAGGAAGACCAGGGAGCTCCTCCACTCATGGGATTTTACTCTCTTTTGCAACAGTTTCTTCCTTCTGTTGTAGAGTTTGTTTATGGCAGGGGACAACCAGATTGGTTTGCTTTTTTTTTTTTTTGGAGGATAGCGTCTTGGGTCTGTTTGGTATAGAACGATCCACGCATTCGTGTAAGTGCTTATAAAGTGCATTTGCATTCGTGTAAGTGCTTATAAAGTGCATTTGTGTAGGATTCAGCAATCATAACTGTATTGTCCATCTGTATGGGTGTCATTAAGTTTGCAACTTCTGTCTTAAGAAGCATGAAGTTGGCTTTGGAGAAATTTTTTACCATGATTTCTTTAAAGGTGGGTGGGGGGGCAGATGGTACAGGAGTAGTTTTTCCAGTTAATGGTGGGGTAGCTGAAATCGCCTATTATTAGGGTGTTTGGTTGAACCCCAATATTTTCCAGTATATCAAGAAAACAGGAGTGGGAAGCCTGGGGCATGGTGGGGGATCTGTAGGAAGCTACAATTTGGATTGCAGTTTTGCCCAGTTAGTTGCACTTGGATAACCTCGAATGCATTATGCTGCGCAACTAGCCTGGAGGTGTTGATATCCTTAATGAATATGGACACACCTCCACCTTTGGTGTTCTGGTCCAGGTTAGATGGCCGGAAAGTGTGGTATGAGTTATAGCCTGGTAATGCAGGGGTGTTCTCTAGAGCCTTGAACCAGGTCTCAGTCACTGCACAGATATCCATGTTCTCCATTTTAAGGAGTGTCTCGAGTGAGTGGATTTTGAGATTTAGACTTCTAGCATCGAGTAGCATTACCCTCAGTTTTTGCTTGCCTGTTCCTGTTACGGTGGTGAATTTGTCACTTGAACCTTGCCTAAAAAAGGCACTACAGGGGCGGCAAGACCTTTAGCAAGTATCCGGAATCCCAGGGGCGAAAGGTGCAGGCAATCTCTGGCAAAGCATAGTGGTCTGTCGACCATGTCGTCCCAGGCAGACATACTGGATCCCCTTAGAATGACACCAGAAACGTAGCCAATTGTTGAAGTCAATCATTTTGTCCTTGTACTGCAGTATCACTCTGGGCGATGGCAGGATGATACTCAGGGCTAGGGTCATACCTGACTGGGCTACAAGATTGGAGAACTGTCTCTTTTCATGTAGTCCAGGGAGGTACACCTCAGGTCGTTCACACCAACATGGACAATGACAGTCATATTTGTACTTGTTGTGGAATGACCTGAGTGGATGGTTTACGTGGCGGATCCTGGCACCAGACGGGCAGCTGACAGTAACCTTCTCCTTGTCTAGCCTGGTGAGTGGGACCATCAGTGTGCCTGACTATAGAGTCACTTATGACTAGTGTGTTGGGTACGTTGTTTTGACTTATGGGTTGTGGTTTATTGGCACACGGAGTCTGTGGGCTGTGTGTCATTTGGGTTGTGTTGGGGGGTGGAGGTTGCTTGCGTTTCTGCTTTGGAGGTATCTGTTGCTTGAGCAGATTATTATTGAGAGCCTCTGCAAATGTTTTTGTGTTTCTATGTGTGGACTTTGGTGGTGTAGGTTTAGTGGGACTATGTGATGAGTGCGGTGCAGTGCAAGTGTTTACCTTTCCCTTGACTTTCAAGTTCAGTCTTGGTTGGAGAGAGCTTTACCTCCAGTTTGGCTAGATAAGTGCATCTCTCACAGGTTGTGGTGTTGGGTGGTAGGAGGAGAGGGTTGTCTGTGTACATGAGGCAACTGCTACATTGCCCCAAGATGCCCAGATTCATCAGATAGACAGGAGATATCACTGGGAGCTGACTCGTGGACATGCCTGAATAAAATACTACTTTCCTCTAGACAAGTGAGGAAAGTGAGTATGAGTTATTTTTTCTCTAACTGAGTGAGAAAAGCAAGTACAAAAATTATTTTCCTCTAGGTAAGGTGGAAGGTTGAGTGCTGTAGTAATTTGTAGCTTATTTAGTGCTAACGACAAGTTCTGAACAAGTGCTGAGCATGAATAAGCAAATTCAAGTGCTGAAACTAAGAATCTGTAGCTGGATCTTGTGGTAGATAGGCTACCTAGAATGCTTCCCTCCAACACAAAGGCTTGGGGGTCTCAGAAGCTTACAAACAGTCCTGGATACAGCAAAAATATATCTGGACTAGTCTAGTTACAGGAAAGTTGGGAAGCAAACGCAGACTTTTAAACCAGAAAGTTGAAAGAGATGGAAAAACTGCCAAACGGCCAATAAACTACAATTTCTCGGCCAGAAACCACTCTTGTGGTAGATAGGCTAGAAGGCTTCCCTCCAACACAGAAAGGCTTGGGGGGCTCAGAAGCTTACAAACAGTCCTGGATACAGCAAATCTGTATCTGAACTAGACTAGTTACAGGAAAGGCAGGAAACAAGCTTAGAATTTTTTTTTTTGGAAAGGGAGAAAGGAGAAACAGAAGATAATTCAAAATTAAAGACCCAAGTGGCTTGCCCTTCACAAATGTTTTCACTGTATTAGAATGAGCTAGTGACAATGGACTGGAATAGAGCTGGGATAGAACTGAACAGATGGGACTGGTAGGAATGTCTGGTATACGGGTCAGGCATACTTTTATCAAGCAGGTGAGTAGCTGTGGACGATACTAAATAAATGAATGAATTTATCTGGGAGGGAAAGAGGGTAAGAATTAAGTGGAATAAGTTGATCCTTCCACTACAACAAAGTGATCTAGGTTTACCTAATTTAAAGGGATATTTTACAACCACAGAGTTGAGGCTCACGTAAATAACATGAGCAGAAAGTTATAATTCAAAGTGGAAAGGGATCGTGATCAAGTAAGGGAGAAGCTGAAGAAACAGAGGGATTTTTGATGCAGATCCATAAGGAGAATAGCAACAACCATATAGAATATTAAACTCATGAAATAACAAAGTATTCTAAGAACTAAGCTAACTAAGAAAGGAGAAAGGAGATTTTGTCAATATGGAGGACTACAAGTAGGATACAGAAAAGAGGCAAGAGGAGGCTGAAATTTATGGAGAAACCTGGCAAAGGAATCAAGATATTGGAAGCAAATAACTCAAGCAGAAAAGGTAACAGAATGGGGTGAGGCCAAAAAGACATTTGGACTGCAGGCTAGAGACTTGCTTCCCTATTATGGATTGATCTCAGAGAAAAGGATAGGGTGATTTCAAGTGAAAGACCTGCTCTGGTAGAGTTTCTAATTGAACCTACATCACAAGCAGCTGTTAACAAGGGACAATTAATTAGTGGGGCATATTAAAATACTGCATAACGTTAAGTATCAGAGATGGTTTGAAAAGACTGGGAAGAGGCAAACTAGAAATGCACTTTACAGAAAATGGTGGGGGGAACATGTATGGCTCCCAGATGTGCAGCCAAGTCCAAAGGTTTTGGGATCTTGGTTTGGAGTTATGTGCAGGGGTAGTTTTGTACCCTAAGCACTTCAAGGAATTTTTCCTCAGGTAGATAGCAAATGTTGGAGGTGTAATGGAGAAGAAGTAACCGGGAACATGTGTTTTGGGAGTTATGAGTTGGCAGATTTTGAAAATTTCCTAGAGTACTCTATCAGAAATATTGGGTGAGCCATATGGCCGTGGGTGGGAGATGCTTCTTTTGAGCGGAGACCTGGATCTGAACTGCCTAGACATGGTAAGGCCTTATTAAGTTTAATTTTGCTGGCTGCCTAAAGGGCAACTGCTAGAAAATGGAAATCCGCATCTATACCAATTATACTCGAGGTACTGAATATTACAGAAATGATAAAATAACTGGAAAGGGATCTTTGGAAAGGGGAGGGAGCAAATTACATAGAGTAGATGGAAATTGTGGGAACAATACATGCATAATGCTCAGGAAGAGGAGTGAAGTTTAAGTGAAGGCAGAAATTTAGCAAGTTTTGTAATGCTGGACTGATGGTAGTAGAAAAAAAGAAGTTATGCACTTACCATTACATTCCATGTGAGTTGTTCATCTCGCCTTCATTCTTTCCTGATGGGTTCGGAGCCAATCCCTCGGCTCAGAGTCAGCCAATTGCAAATCTTAAGGTCTTAAAAAAATAGCTTGAGGCCAAGTTCCTATCCCATGATGCACCTAGAGTTACCTCAGATCTTGTTTGCAGAGTGTAATACCATATAGCATTCTTTCATGCCCAAGAAAGGGTACAGAAGGATTGAGCAACCAGGATGGATCCAGCATCTCGGTCATTTAACAGCCCGGGGGGGGGGGGGGGGTAGGAGGGAGGAAAGTAAGAATGAAGACGAGATGAACAACTCACATGGAACATTATGGTAAGTACATAACTTCTTTATGTGAAGTTGTTCCATCTCTCCTTTCATTCTTTACTGATGGATAGCGTCCCAAGCACCATCAATCTCGGGTGGCTCACGGAAGTACATTTCTCAGGACCGTGGATCCAAAGGAGGCCCTGTCCCTGGAGGCCTTGTCAACTTTGCAATGAGTGATAAAAAGCAGATGTAGAAACTGCTCTGGTTGAGTGAACTTTAATTTTACACTGCAAAGGCATATTGGCAGCTGAATAAGCAAAGGTGATACAATCAGATAACCATTTAGACAGAGCTGTTTTAGCCACTGATCTATCCTTCCTGGAGACTGAAAATGAAACAAAAAGCTGTTCTGATTTTCTGAAGTCTTTTGTTCTATCCAAATAAAATCTGAGCTGTGAACATCAAGATTGTGCAGCATGTACTCTAAATTGTTTGAATGGTTGGGGAAGAAGACTGGCAAATCAATAATTTGGTGGAGATTGGTTTCAGTGCAAATTTTGGGCAAGAATGAGGGGTTTGTTCTAAGTGAGACTATGTCAGCATGGAATATCAAATAAGGAGGCTTGATGGATAAAGCCTAAAGCTTTGACACTCTGCAGGCAGAAGTAATAGCTACTAGAAAGATGGTTTTCCATGACAAAAATTTGAGGTTACAAGAGGAAGCTGGTTCAAATGGAAGAATTATGCGGGCAAAGCATAACATTTAGATTCCATGGACAATAGGGAGATTTCACAGGTATTCTAATACGAAAGGTCCCTTTGAGAAAGGCTTTGGGTGACTTGAGACACATAATATTCAATCTTTCAAATCCAAAATGAAAATTAGAAATAGCAGCTAGTTGAACATGAACTGTTGCTGCTGCAGCACCTTTGTTAAAAATCATAGTCTAGAACTTTAAAATGGAGGCCATAGGGGCTTGGTAAGGATCAACAATGTTTTTAGAGGCCCATATAGAAAATGTTTTCCATTTGCTAAGATATAGCTTCCTAGTAGATGATTTATGAGAGGATAAGAGGATATGTTTTGTCTCACTGGAGAGATAATGGAACCTGGCTATTATGGGAATTGGAGCAGCCAAGCTGTCAGCTTCAGGGACTGCAGATTGGAATGAAGTTCCCCAGAGTGCGTCAGAAGGTCCGGAACTGGGTGTAGAATCCAAGGATCCTCCAAAAAGATGAAGTCAAAGGAAGGGGAACCAAATCTGACAAGGCCAATGAGGGGCTATTAGAATGATGGTCCTTCCCATGGTTTTTGCTTTCTGTAGAACCTTGGGTATCAACTGGATTGGTGGAAATGGATAGACGAGACCCAGAGGCCAATCGTGTATGAGTGCGACTCTTGGGGCTCCTCCCGGAGAGGGAATCAGGGCAAAATAGCTTATGCATTTTGTGTTCATGTGACTGGCAAAAAGGTCGCAGCAAGGCTGGCCCCACCTGCGGAATATCCTGTCCGCTATTTCTTTCTCGAGGGACCACTCGTGGGGCAACAAGATTGCCCTGCTCAGCTTGTCTGCTATCACGTTGGATTTCCCCGGGATGTTGGTTGCCAACAGAAAGCGCTGGGTGGAAACAGCCCACTGCCATACTCAGAGCCTCACAACAAAGGGGGTAAGACCTGGTTCCTCCTTGTTTGTTCAAATACCAGACCAACAACATGTTGACTGTCTGAATTGCAATTCTACCCACAGGAAGAGAGCCCTGAAAGTATTGCAACACCAAAAGTACTGCTCTCATCTCCAGGACCATTGATATGCAGATGTCTCTCTTGATCAGTCCATGTGCCTTGGGCTGTCTTTCCCTGAAAATGCCCCCCCCCCACCCTATCAGGGAAGTGTCCGTGGTCACTGTGGCTGCTGGAGGGGGCAGCACAAATGGGCATCCTATCGTGACATGAAGTGAGGTCAACCACCACTGAAGATCCTTTTTGCAGGAATTTGTGATCGTGAGAGACATGGAAAGCTCTTGGCAAGACCATTGAATGAACAACAGCCAATGTAGTATCCGCATGTGCATACGAGCTAGTGGTATGGCTAGAATTGCTGCTGCCATCATGCCTAACAATTTCAGAACTTCTGATGCTGGTGCTCTCTCTTTGGATATCAGAATGCTGACAAAGAAGAAAGACTCTTTCTATTGGAAGCCTCAATGTGGTGGTGGTGGTGTCCAGTTCTGCCCTGATAAAAACAATATGCTGTGATGGCGATAAGGCAGATTTTTCTGAGTTGATTGTAATGCCCAGTTGATTGCACAGTGACAGAGTGGACTCCCTGGCCTGAATGAGTTGATGTCTGGTGGTGGCGGTAAGGAGCCAATCGTCTAGGTACGGAAACACCTGTAATCCTAGATGCCTCAGGTGAGTCGTAACCACTGCCATGCATTTGGTGAACACTCTGGGGGTGGTAGTGAGACCAAAGGGCAGGGCTCGAAACTGGTAATGATGGACTTCAAGCTGGAAGCAGATCCCAGGGTGGCCAGGCCATTTTTATGTGGTAGTAAGCATCCTTGAGATAGTCTTTCCCTAAGAAGGGAAGTACAGACTGAAGTGTGACCATCCGGAACTTCTCTTTCTTTACATATTTGTTCAGTCTGCCGAGGTCCAATATGGGTCTCCTGTCCCCTGTCTTTTTTGGAACTAAAAAGAAACAAGATTCGGATCCTGTCTGGTGAGCTGAGACTGGTTGGAGGACTCTTTCTTAGCAAAGTTTGGATCTCTATTGTTGCTTGTTCCCTGTAACTGGGTGGAACGCCTGGGATTTTTCTTATAGGTGGAGGGGGGGGGGTGTGGCGAATGGCATGAAGTATCCTCTGGAAATTATACTTTGTACCCAGCTGTCTTTTATTTTGAGTAAGGCATCTGGGTACAAAGATAAGCGACCCCCAACAGCCTCCAGAGCAGGACAGTTGGGCCTCCTTTCAGGAGCGCTGGTACAGCTTCCCAGAAAAGTGATCACTGCTGCCCTGGTGTTGCGGTCCCCCCTCTGCCGCGAGGGTGACATCTTCCATTATTGCCCCCTCCTCTGTCTCTGGAGGGGGGTTCACCACATGTGTCCTGAAAGGCTCCTTGGGCTTTTCAGAACCACAGTTTTCCTCCCCTTTGACCCTTAGGGTAGGGTCTGGTAGGGGTGGAAAAACAGACCACGACAGCAGAGTCTTTCCGTCCTACTCACACCTGGTTAAGGTTTCCTTCACTTTAGGCCCGAAAAGGGACGAGCCATCAAAGGGAGTATTCACGAAGGATGACTTGAAGGGCTCTGCGAAGTAACACAAGCGCATCCAGGAGTGTCTCCTAAGAGCAACTCCTGTACCCGCTGCCCTACTCGTTCCATCAGCTGCATATGAGATGAGGTACATGGATGAGTTTACTATAGAACTGAGGGTAGCAAGCTGGGCGGCAACTGTACCCTGAAGAGCATCTCCTAGCTCTTTAGGGTGATCTCTTTGTAACCTGGTGAAATGGGTTAAATAGTTGAGCAAACGAAAAGCAAAAGTCGCTGAACTAAACATGTGCTTCCCATATCTATCCATGATCCTGGAGTCTCTGTTAGGAGGATGGATAAACTAGGAATTTTCAGACATTTCCTTTTTGGTGGCTGCTGCCACCACCATGGCATCAACTGGAACACCATTTGTTCAGAAAGATTTGTCAAGGGGGGCAGAAATTAACTTATTAGGCCTCCTAGTGACAAGCTCCATAGTATCCGGAGATTCCCACGCCCTTTGTGAGACCAGCTGCATCAGCTCAACAAAGAGCCGAGACACCCAAGAGGTGGAGGGATGAGACCCGAAAGCCTTCAGGAGAACTGACTCATCCTCAGTTTTGCTTTTGGACTGCCAATCACCCCTCTGCTTAAGGATTTCAAGTATCTCAGTGAATGAGATATCTTCAGAGGGGGACCGTGGGGACCCTTCTGACTCATCTAAGTCAGTATCAGATGTTAGAGACTCCTGGGGGGAGTTTAGATGTTTCCTCTTACACAATCTCTTCCTGAGAACCTCATCAGTGGGAGCTTCTGGTGAGGTCTCGGAAGTGCAAGGGCCACCCAATGGGGCTACCTGAGGCTCTGGGTCTCTACGCTTAGTCAGGATGTGTGAGGCAGAAGTAGACGCAGGCGCTTTAGGGGAGGAGGAAGCCAGACCTGAGGTAGAGGATGTCTTAGGAGACATGACTCATGACAATGAAAGCACTACTGCTTCGATGCGAGGGAACCGACGGATCCTAGGAAACCGTTGATACCCCCAGCATCGGGACAGTGGGCTCCGAACCAGAGATAGGAGCCGAGCTCATCCGTGCCGAAGCCCTGAGAGGCAGAGTCAGAACAGACAAGTCGGTCCGACTATCCTCTCCAGACCCGACCAGAGTGTGTCTACTCCTAGAGTCCTCGATCAGCACCGAGGATGTCAGAATGCACAGAGCCAAAGACACTGGAGCAGGCGTAGGCTCCGACTGTTCCACAATCAACAGGTCTGACTCCTCCAGCTCCGAAGGACCAGCATGGCTCGGAGGAGGAATAGTTTGAGCTGGTGCAAGGGGTCTTTGGCTCCGAAGCCATTTGGGTCGAAGCCGATAACATTTTTGCCAAGGCCGGTGCCGATAACAGCTTCTGCACAACATGATCCACATCCAGATCAGAAAGGCTGATAGCGGACCAAGATGAGCGCACCGAACGTATTACCGAATGTAGTAACGGACTCTTAGGAGCTTCGGATACCGATTCCAAGACCGGGGACTGGCTCCAAAAAGAAAAGACTGTCTGTTCCAATGGCAGTGGAGCCAAAGATTTTTTGGATTTCTTAAAGTCTGAAGTCTTAGAAGACTTTGAGGACTTGCTGGATCCATCTTGGTCGCTCAAAGCTTCTTGGAATGACTGTTTCAACAACCTTCTGTCAGTTTTCTTTTCCTTTCCTGTAGGACCCTGGAGGAGAAGGAATGGCATACAGAACAGCTATCCTGTAAATGCAGGGCTCCTAGACAGTACACACAATTTACATGGCTGTCTGTTGCAGACATCTTTTGGCCACACTTTGGGCACTTTTTGAAGCCAGACTTAGGGTGCTTCTCTTGGTCAGCCATTGAAAACTCAGAAAAAAATTACTGTCGCCACAAAAAATTCAAAGAGTAATTATCCACAAAAAGCCTGAATAAAATCAGGCTAAATCACACACACACACACACACACACACACACACACACACACACACACACACACACTAATGCAAATGTAAATATTAAAGTGACAGGAAAAACGTAAATTACTGTCATCACAAACTGTCTAACACACACAATATGAGCAGACTATGCAAGGAAAAAGGATAGCTACTATGAGGTACAACACAGTCTAAATATTCCAAGGAATATATATGCCAAACCAAATTACTGTTAACTACAAAACTGCAACAGTAATTAATAAATTCAAGCCTTTCTAAAAAAATTCAAGGCTAAACACACCACATAGCAAATAACTATACACTAACTACTTAGCAAAAAATGTGACAAAGGTCACCGACTAAACACACACTGTTAATTAGAAGAGTTTTTAAACTAGGCCTAAAACAAAAGGCCAACTAGGAATTTTTTAAATCACACTAAGGGAAGGGTCTAAAATGTAGTAACACACACCAGAAAACTGTAGGAGCTTATAAACTATTTAAACTATCTAAACATAAGTAAATAAGTAGAAAAACAGTTTTACTGGTCAGAGCTAATTTCAGAACCTCAGATCTATTGCAGCGGCAAACTAGATCTGGGGTAACTCTAGGTGCATCATGAGATAGAGACTTGGCCTCGAGCTTTGCAACTGGCCAACCTGGAGCTGAGGGATCGGCTCTGAACCCATCAGTAAAGAATGAACGGCGAGACAGAACTTCACATTATACGTTATGTATATTGTATTCAAATGGAAAAAGTTAAAATGGTTTGTTTAATTTTTCTGTTAATGTAGGTTTGCCTATATCTTAAATGATTACTGTGTTAAAAAAAGAACAATGAACATAAAAGTTTTCCATTAGCAATAAATGTTTTAGTTTGTCTTCAAAAGCCTGCAACTGAGGACATTTTTTTCTTTTATATTGTCGTGGAAACGAGCTGATTAAAGGGCAATAAAAAATCCAAAACACAGTTTCCTTACGCCTAAAAGTTGATGTTTTCTGAAAGCTTTCAACTTGTTTTACATTTAGGAGGTGAATAAAGATAAGGAAAAGAATTAATGTACGCAGAGAAGCATAGGCAATAACATGTCTTACCATGGATAACCTCAACTTTAGGTTAATTAACACCTGTGTTAACAGCTGTCTACTTGGGACAATCGTTCCTATTAGGCAGTTTAAACTTAATTTGAAGATGTACTTAGGTTTGTATTATGGGGGTGGGGTGGGTGGGTAAAGGTTTTCAATGAAATAAAAAGTTTTATAAAATGTGACATAAGTTCCAATGTTGACTTGAAAAAACTGTATAAAAGATCAATCTACCAAATATTAGCTGGTACACATCACAAAACCTGGAAACAGAATTATAAAAGCTGTCATATATAACAGGTGGGAATAATGACTTAACACAACGGCAACACACTTTACATTACGTTGGAATGTGAATGGTCTCAAAGGTATAGACAAAAATAAAGGAATATTTAAATTATATTAAGGCATGCAAACAGCAATGCTACAAGAAACACACATAGAAAGAACTAAACACGTGAATTTGATAAAGGATTTCAGGATAAATAATCTGCAGAGTATCAGGGACCATTGAAAACAGGAGTACTTAAATTAATTGCTAGAGCAGTTCCAGTATTGATAGAACAGGAAAAAAGATAACAATTGCAAATTTCTGATAAGTGACTACTGGAAAGGGACGAGGATCGTGCTGGCATGTATTTATACTCCACCTAAAACTGCTACTAATGAGAAATAAGCTTTCAGCAGAGAATATTACTTATCAGTGGGGACGGGAATTTGATTTACAAAAATGAGGATGAATCTGGAGGGCCTAGAAGGGAAAATATAACAAAAGAGGGTAGATGTCTGAAAAAGTTTATGAAAATATTTGGAATGGACGACATGAATTCAGTAACAGGAACTCACAGAATTTACAGGTTGTTCCCTCAAGGTACAATAACTGAAAAAGATTAGACAAATTATATTTCACAGGAACACATGTATTTAGTTTAGAACTTTGCACACATCCAATAACTATTTGAGATCACTTATCAATAATTACTAAGACAAATATGCAGGGTAATGAAGTAAAGCTGAGACACTGGCAAAGCCCGAACGACCGGATAATGAGAGAGGAATTTAAGGAATGGGTACTGGAAATTATTCGGGAGTTATTTGGGAAGATAGAAAGTCTTCCAGACATTACAGCTTGTGAGTGAGATAAAATAAAAGTGGAGTTTAAAAATAGGAGAGACACTAATGTAGAGAGATATGGTAAAGAGGTAACAAGAATTATTCAGAGGGGCTGACAAAGTTTAAAGTATTTCAGAATAAGGGGAATCTCACAGAAGAGCACAACAGCAGAGTGCTAAAGAGAAAATAAGGGACTACATGGATAATATGCATGAGTTTAGAGAGGCTGCTGTTAAGCAACTGTTTTTAATAACTTCAGAGAACAATTTTTGGCACAACGACTTAGGCAACAGAAATTAGAAAGGGTTGTTGACAAACTTAAGGAGCCTATAACAAGAAAAATAACCAGTGATCCTGTTGAGATACTAAGATATTTTTAAAAAATTATAAAACTTTATATAATGCACAGAAGTGGAGAAATAAAAAGGGCACAAATGGAATATTTATGGAAGACTTAAAATAACCAAAGTTAGATGTAAATGAGGCTCAAAAATTAGCAGTTTAGACAGGAGAAGAGGAGCTAAAAATGTTGTATAACCAATCTGCAGGAAAGTTTGTAAGAACAGATGGTATTGCTGTGGATGTTTAGAAGCCATTAAGGAAGACAGTGAAATATCTGGAATGTTTTGTTTAACAGTGTTTTAAAAGAAGGGGAAGCACCAACATCCTAGGGGGAAAAAGCTGTGGTAGAGGTCAATAACTAATGAAAAGACAGTAAAGATTAAGATCCAGCTTCATATAGGCCCATTTCAGTTTTAAACCATGATTATTTAGTGTTCATGCCTTTAAACGTCTAAAAGAACAGCAACGGTGTTGCCAAAATTGATAGATATCAGTGTGTTTGCCTCCCCTCCAAAAAACATTTGACAACATTAACAGAACAGTGATGATCCATATGGAAGAAATCACTGTTGTTGGTAGATCTTGATGCAGTAAAAGCATTCAAAATAAGCTGGGATGTTATGAGTAGGGCAATGGAAGCATTTGCATTTCCTGATAAACTAATAAGGTTAATTAGGAGGTTATGTGAGGGATCAGAAACAAAAATCAAAGTGGGGGGCTCCTCTCTGATATGTTCTGTCTGAACAGAGGAAGGTTGGCATAACAGTTGAGTTTACCTTACAGGCAGGAGATGCAGGGTTTGATGCTCAAATGGGATACTTGGTTAGGTTTAAAATTGCCCATAAGGGAAAGTTAGCCTAGCACTAACCTATGAGCCAGGCAGGGATATCCTCTTTCCCCTTTGTTATTTGCGTTATATTTAGAACTACTGACAACCAAAATAAGAAACTCAGAAATTCAAGGATGTGATTGGTATGATACTCAAGAAAAGTTGGGTTTTATTTACAGATGATATTCTGGACCCGAAAGAACCAGAAAAAGGACACTGCAGTGTTGAGGAACATTATGAGAGAGTTTAAGTTTTTTTTCTTGAACTATAAAACAAAGGCTACAGCTGTAAATTACATGCCCACACATGAATAGGTTCAGCAATACCCAAACTTATGGGGACATAAAATTAATTATTTAGGAGTACAAGTTAAAAAAGATGATGTTACAGCAGCTAACGATATGTGGGAAGAGAGTAAAAAAGGTAATACAAAAACTGAGAAACTGGAAACTCTTGCCAATGGTTATTAATAGCAAAATACAAGCAGTAAAAAATGTTTCAGTCCCTTAGGTTTCACACACAGATCAGGCATATTTTTATCAACAAAAGGAGAAGTTGTGGATAACTGAAGAGTTGAAGGATTGTATCTGGGAGGGGAACAGGCCAACAGTCAAGTGATACAAGTTTTATCCTTCCAACAGAACAAGGGAGGTTTAGGATTACCTGACTTCAATGAATATTTTACAGCTAGACAGTTAAGGCTCCTGTACATAACAAGCAAAAAGCTACAATTAAAAGTGGAAAGGGATGATGAAGTGTGTGTGTGGGGATTCAAGAAATAAGGAGAGTGGGATTTTAGATGGAGATCCTTACGGAGAACAGTCATACAGAACATTATATTCATAAATTAGCAGAAAGTATACTAAGAACTATGCCAACACAAGGATGGAGAAAGGAGATTCTGCCTATAGGGATTACTGTAATTAGGAGTACAAAGAATAGGCAAGAGGAGGTTGGAATTTACTACAGAAAGCTGGCAAAGGAACCAAGGTATTGGGAACAATTAGAGAGAGACAGGTGATAGAACGGGAAGAGGCCAAGTATACATTTCAACTGCAGTCTAGAAAATGTCTGTCCTATCAGGGATTGACATCAGAGTATAGTCAAAGAGAAAGGGATAAGAGAATCCTAAAGCTTCAGTGGCTTTGCTGGACAGAGGCACATGGAACTAATCTAAGGGGGTGGCGAAAACAAACACTTTCTGGCTAGGCTTATAAATGCCTTCAGGCAGATAGCCTAGTACCTACCTATGAACCTCAGTGAAAAGACCTGCACTGGTTGATTTTTGTTGACTCGAGAACAGAAGCTGCTGTTACAAAAGAGATAATTACTAGGGCATATAAAACACTGCACAATAACTGCAGGAATCAATCAGGGGTTGAATTAGATGAGCAATTCACAAAGAAACAATGGAATGACATGTATTCCTGCCAAATATGTAACAAGTGTAGAGGATTTAGGATTTTTTTCCTGGAAGCAATTGCAAAGGTACTTTTATACTCCAAGCAGACTCCAAAGTTGTTTTCCTCAGGTAGATTGCAAATGTTTGCAATGGGGAACAAAGAGGTAATTGGGAACATATGTTTAGGGAGTGGTAGTGAGTAAGTAAACGTTCATATAGTGTACTCTGTCAGGAATACTGGGCAAACAAATGATAAATTATTGTTTTTTGAATGGAGATACGGGATGCAAATTGTCTAGATAGTTAGGCCTTGGTAAGTTTAATTCTGGTAGCTGTCAAAAAAGCAATTACTAGAAAAAGGAAACAAACCATTCTTGAAATAGTAAAAAAAATACAGGAAGTTGGATTTTAGAAAAAGGAGCAAGTACATAGAAAAAATGTAAATTATGGGAACACCACATGCAGAAAAAATGGTTTGGAGGAGGGCCGAGTTTTGAGAGAGGGCAAGAACTGAACAATTATATAATGCTGGACACCTCTGATCAGAGAGAACCACTGCTGCCTGGGCCAAAAGGGCCTATCTGTAGCATCTTAGGGCTCTCCTTCCTCATTTTCTGGATCACCCTGAGGAGCTAGAAGATCAGAAGGAAGTTGTACAAATGAAGACCTGTCCAATCTACAGAAAGAAAAAAAAAACTCTACTACTCAAGCTCCCTTTTAAGGAGCACCCGAGCAGAACAGTTTCAGCTGTTACTTGCTTAGAGTTAACAGTTACCCTTGTGGTGCTCCCCTCCTGTGCACTTGGTGGAAAACATTCAGTACAGCATCCACTTTTCTTGGTTTGTCTTCAACTTGCTCTGTTTATCTGTCTTGAGAAGTAACACAGACTGTTGTACGAGTCATTATGTGCTATACGGTCAGGCACGAAAGATCACAGCTAATCTGAAAAGACTGTAGGACCTCATCCTGTTTGCTGTCATTCCACATCACTAATGTTGTCTTTTGCGGGGAAAGACTTATCTTTCTCAGAGATAACACTTTCTGAATCCTCACATTCCTTGTAGAAGATAATGAGAAGTTGTTCAATCTTTCGAATTACGTCTACATGTGACAGCATACAAAGCTCTGCACATGAATAAGCCAGCTTCTCAAATGCCAGGTGCTGGGCATCAAGCAGCCAAATGCACAAACACTGTCCAATTAACTCAGATGATATACATGTCATGAAATATGTAAAACTCAAAATATCAACCCTCAAAATATCAAAAACCACAAAACACCAAAAACTCAATATCGAATTACAAAATATCTAAAACTTTTATCCAACTAAAAATACCGATACCATAAATCCAAATTACAAATAAGAGCAAGTATCTTGGTATGTTAGGGAAAGGGAATTTAGTAACAAATGCGTAGGGTTAGGGCAATAAATGCTAAACAAACCTCAGTAGAGGAAGATGGTACATGTGACTCCTTACGTTTTTGTTTTTTGCTCTCTCAGGCTGTACTTTGACATCTTCATACAAGACAGCCTCCGAAAGACTGACTTCACAGCGGCAGCAATGGATGAGGCAACCACAGCATCATATCCAAATTTCATAGCACGTTTTCCTTACTGGATGACATGTTCTCATCCTGCACTCATCCAAAAATATCCAGTATTTGCTTTAAGACATTTTCCTAGTATCTGAAAATATGGGTTTGGCAATTGAAGGCCCTAAAAAAAAAAAAACAGTTGCACAGGCGTACATCTACTTGCTGTGCCAACTACTCACCTCTGCATTAGGATGTCAGTTGTAGCCTGATGTCAGACTAGCACCCTTAAGACAATAAGCTCTGTATATAAAAACAAACAGGGATTCCTGGACTGAAAAAATAGATGCATGTTTTGTGGGCCAAGCCCCAAGTAGACATGCTTTGTGGGCCAAACCCCAAAAGCACCTGGCCATCTTCTTGGGAGAGGTGGCCTTGTGGACTTGCCACTGAAAATGCTCTTGCAAGACACAGTAACCACCAAATGAAGGTCCTCTGGTGGACAGTCAGAGGCCACAGTGTCATTACTACTTATTTGTGTCAATTGTTAATGGGGAGGGCATCTGGGATCTATAAACCATATCTTCCTAAGTTTCTACAGCAGCTCAGTCTCTCTCGCTCACTTTGAAGTTTCCCTCTTCCTCTTGGACAGCCAGTCTCCCGACACAAACTGAGATCAGGTTGAAGGTTTTTAAAAAACTGGAAAAGTCCTCAGTTTCTCTAGTCAAATTTTGGAAAGCAGGCAGGGAGAGACTAGGGTCTGGGGACTAGTGTAAGCTTCTGCTTGACACACACTAAAGCCTTGGAGATAGAGTTACAGTCTACTCGTTGTCGAGGTCTTCCCTGGGGAGAAAATGTCCTCCACATTAAATATGGGCAAACTACCCCCTCCTCCTTTCTTAATCAGCAAATATCGCTCCTCAGTGGATAACTACTTATCTGCTGCAGTGATGTCTAAAAGAATTTCAGTCCATTGAGATGCTCTTTCTGCAGAATATATGACAGCTTTCCAAAAAGCATTATCAGAGACATCTGCAAAATTGCATGTCAGGTTCAGAGACTGGTCAAAGGGTACTAAAATACTCATATAATGAAGGCCCTCGACAAATCCTTGCACTCTCCTTTTCTTAGTCCAGCTGACTACCATCCAAGGACATGGTGGACTTCATGCAAAGAAAACTAAGTCTACATGTTAAGGTAGACCTGAAGGACATTTCACCATGCACGAAAAGTCCAGGGCTTAAACACCTTGCAAATGTCATAGCATTTACTGCATGCTCCCCATCTAACCAGTATATGCACTTGTCTGTCCTCAAAAGATTTTTATGGCATACAGACATACCTGCCCGCCTTGCGCAAACGATCCAATATCTCTGTATTGGGGAGGGATGCCCAAGAGACACGTGCACTAAAAACAAAAACTTACATTCAAGCCAAGCACACCCACCTGTCCAAAAAAAGTATGCAGTACCACGTTTCAGTAAGATTTTTAAAAAAGGGTTCAACAGGGATACTTCAGCCTGTACTGAGGACTGAGACAGAATTGCAGGTCTTGCCCAACAGCTTATTTGAATGCCTTGTGGTACAAGAACAACAAAAATTGCTAGCCTTATGTCACATTATACCAGGTGCACATTAGAGATTTTCAAGGAAAATATGAAGCTGATCAACACATGGTAGAATGCTGCCAGGCACTTAAATTCTAGACAGAAGCAGATCTCAACCTGCATCAGAGCTCCCACAGGAAATGGCTGCAACAGTGATCCACATGATGAAAATCTTCAGTTGCACAGCTCAGCAAATTCCTTTCAAGATTTTTTTTTTATCTTTGATCCACCTTGCCTTACACTTCAACCAAACAAGTAGAGACTCTCATTATTTCAGCATACAAGCTTGGCAGTTAAATTCACTTAATACCAGGATAGCAGAGGTCTATGTTTTCTTCCTAAAAAAGTCAAATACCCTAACTCTTCTTCTCACCACAGAATAGGATTCCCGGATGGACCCGAAGAGGTTCCCTTGATAAAATATGGGGATTCCACAACTGATTATCTAAGGTATAATTGTAGAATAAGTTATGGTAACCCTGGACACCACAACAGTAGTCGGACTTCCTAAATGCAGGGAAGTGAGAGTCCTGTTCCACTAATGGAATGATAAATTCATCTTTCAGTACCAAGACTGGATGTGCAGCAAGTGGCTTTATCTCAGGCATACCCATCAAGCCTTTGTACGCTCAAATGAGCTTGGGAAAATAATATGCCTCCAATTTTAAGGATTCTTTCTTCCTGTGAAGGCTGTCCCAAATAAGACATCCTCTGGTGGGGGAGAGCAAGCTATGGTATCCTCATTATCTGGCAAAGTATGAGAGGCAGACATCTGACCCACATATATCAAGTTTATCTGCCTCTAAATTGGGAAAGGGGCTGAATCGTCCTCTAGAGAGATTCAATCCTTCTCTTTTTAAAAGGAGCTACTGAAACCAGAAGGATCTCCAAAGCATGTTTGGATTTCAAAAAAAAAGTACAGTTGTGTATGTATACTTAGCATAAGAATAGATATTCAAATGATCGTTGCTGCTGTGGCCTTAGCTACAAGTGTTATATACTGCCAAGGATAATACAGCAGCCAGCATGCAAAGCTTAAGGGCACCTGAAAGAACAATGCTACGAACAAAAAAAAATAAATAAATGCCCACACACTGTGAAGACTGGTAGAGAAGGGTGAAGGCTGCCAGCCTAGTCAAATAGAATTTGATACATAATTCTGGCATTTGTAAATATAAATGTAAAATACAGGCTTGTGTCCTAAATGTAAATAAATGCTGTTTCAACAATGTGGCAACATTGCCATCTGCTGTAAGGAAAACTAAGTCAAGCATTTGTTATTGGTCCTTTGAAATTAAAATGACTTTATGTCTATTCCTTTGAAGGTAGAATTTGGAGTCAATGAGTCTGGAGTAAGCATCCTACCTATTGTTTTAAGGCTAAAGTTAATGACCAGAACTTACATATAGAATGTCCTTTATTGCTCCAAGTGTAAAAGAATGTAAATGCAGTTTCTGTGTGGTCTGGGAACCACGAAAGTGTAAACAAATGATGTAATGTTTTATCAGAACTGCAGTTACAATTTAAATAATGAGAACCAGAAATTAAGCATTTTTGTCTTGATATCCATCTCATCAGCACTCTGCCTGCATCTTAAGTTACTTCAGAAGTATGTTTTCTTGTAGTAATAGCTAGGAAATGAGAAAAAAGTTAGATTGTTTTTCTGTTATGACAGAACTGCACTACTGTTATTTTAAGTTTCTGTGTGATCTCTGAACTCTTGGATAGCACTGTGGTGTAGTAGCAGTATCGTATTATGTTTTAAGTATTTATTATTAAATATTGTATAAACCTTTTACCTGTGATTGGTTTGTGTAGAGTTAAGTTAAGCTCTAGAGTACATTGCATATATATACAGTTTATTGTACAAGGCCATTCTAATAAGCCTTGACTGATTAGTCACACTTGCCTGTTGGATAATAGTGTGCAGTAATAACTGGACACCCTTTTAAGGGCCTTTTAGTAGCTGATAAATATTAGCTGGTGGTGGCAGTAATTACTACCGTATAGTCTGGGTAAAGGGGCACAGCTAGAGAATCTGTGTCAGCCTTTCCCAGGAGTGTCTGTGAAGGTGTATACTTATCTCAAGGTGTGTGTGTGTGTGTGTGTGTGTGTGTGTGTGTGTGTGTGTGTGTGTGTGTGTGTTACTTGGCCAGGGACATGAAGCACTGGTTGGACAGAGAGGGTACTGGAGGTTAGCTTGCCAGCTAGGCTGAAATCTGGACCCTATAGCTGTGCCAGTTGGGAGTCTTATTGGGACCTGGAGAGCAAGGGAGCAACCAGCCCCAGAATGACTGATCTCTGTGTGCACTTAAGGGAAATTGTACTTTACTGTGTGTATTTGTTATCCTTTCCTCTTATATGAGACACCCTCTTTGGTGTTAGTGGTGAGGACGGAGGCTCCTTGATTACTGGGCCAGGGCATGGGTGTCACACTAACATAAAAAGCATAGTAAAAAACAAGGGGGGGATAGAGGGAGGGAACAGCTACTACAGTAGTGGTTGTTCAAATATCTACTGCTGTGCTAACTTACACAACTGTAGTATGTTCATTATACTGACCACTGCTGCAAGTAGCCCTACCTACAGTAGATTATGTTAGCCAACTACATTTGGAAAGTGGAAGAGCCCTTAGAGAATGATCCTAGCAAAGTCTGATCTTGACCTAGAGTAGGAATCAGTCTTATAGTGCTTTGTAAATGTATGCACAGAAGACCAAGCAGTAACTGCAGGATACGTCTAGCATCAAACCCTTGTCAAATCATCAAAGATGAAGCAAAGGCCCTGGTCTAGTGAGGCTTGACATTGCCTGGAATAGTTTTGTTCCAGTCAGTATAGCAAAAGGTAACAGCCTTAGACAACTACTTGAAAATAGTCTTGTTTTGACACAGGTTGTCCCACTTCGTACTGACACAAGAAAAACAATTGAACCAGATATCTGAAAGATTTACTCCTATCAAGACAGTACAGGAGTTGCCTGTGGGTGTCCAAGTTGTGGAGTATCCTAAACTGAACTAAGCAGATGGGTTAAACAATGAAATGCGTTCAAAAGTGTCCCCTGCGCGTAAGGAGCTGCCCGGCTCTACGTAAATCAACAACAAGGAAATAAGCCAGCAGCAAGTAGACTGTGATAAAGCAAAAAGTAGTTTAATAAAAACTACTAAAACAGCATTGTAGCATCCTAACACAAACCGGTTTCGGCCTGGGTTTTGAACCTAGCCTTCTTCAGTGTACAGCAAGGAGGCTTGTCAAAATTGCTGAATTTAAACAAGTAAAGCCATCCTGATTGGTTAAACAATAAACATGTGCTGATAAATAATCAGCAAAAATTAATACATTCAAATACATTTAGGACCAAAACACTTTCAATTATTCAAAAAATAACTATATATATATATATATATATATATATATATATATATATGTATTTTGTTATATATATTTTGTATATATATTTTTTATATTTTTAAACACCAAATATACAACAAGGATATATCCTATATAAAGATGTTTATTTATAAACATTCATTTAACCCTGGATTAAATAATGCACCCAATTTGGTTATCCATTTCTTTTCTTTTAAATCAAGTTTTTTATGCCAACCGCTCTTATTGGTTCTATCACCAATAATTTTATCAATGATAGTAAAATGAAATTGTGCAGTACCATGTGTAAGAGTATGTTTGTATAATGCATTGGATGTTTTTTTGCATCTGATGTCACTAAGGTGTTCCGAGACACGTAATCTGACTGGTCGAGATGTCTGCCCAACATAGAATGAGTGGCAGGTACAACATGCCAAATAAATGGCCCAGTCCGTATTACAATTGGCAAAAAATGTAATATCAAAAACTGTGTTGGTATTCCTACTAGTGAACTCTTTGATTTTCAACATGTGCTTACAATTGACACAGTGGCCACATGGAAAGGAACCAATCAACTTGTCCCCCAAAATAGTAGTTTGATACACCTGGGGTAAAGTGGATTCAAAATGGTGTTTGTAATGGTTGAAATGACCTGCCAAATTCTTGCCTTTTCGAAAAGAAAATAAACATTTGTCAGGAATAATGGTTTTGATTCTAACATCAGCTTCCAGTATATTCCAGTTGTCCCTGATAGTCTTAATGAAGTTGTTAGTATTTCTACCAAATGTGGTAGTAAATCTTAATGTATTTGACTTGATGGGCTTCTTTTGTATGTCAACAGATTAGATCTGTAGACCAGAGGCATAATTCTGAGCCATAGTCACATATCCTGAATTATAGCCCCTGTCCATAAATCTATTGTGCAAATCCTGAGCATGATTGACAAAGTATTGTTGTCAGAACAATTACGCTTATTCTGATGAATTGTGATTTGGGAATGTTCTTTGCGATGTGTTTTGGATGAAAGCTGGATGCGTGGAGAATGGTATTGTACTGAGGGAATTTTCTATAAATTTCAGTTGTTAAAGTATTATCATTGTTTCTGGTTACCAAAACATCCAAAAATGTAATCGATTTTTGGTCATAGGTAATTGTAAATTGTATTCCCATTTATTATCATTCAGATATTCCATGAATTCCTGGAGATATGAAACATCCGATTTCCACACCATCCAGCAATCATCCAAATATCTTCGCCAGATATCAATTTCAGGCAAAAACAAATTATGAGTGTCGTCATAGATCATAATTTGTTCGATATATATAAACAGATCAGCATATATGGGGCAAAAGATGCCCCATAGCTGTACCTCTGATCTGTAGGTAACATTCCTGGTTGTAGAAAAAAACATTTTTGGTCAAAACATGCTCAGTCAAATTTAACAAAAGCGTATTGAATCCTGGTTGATATATATTGGATTTATTCAGCCAAAATTCAATAGCATCAAGTCCAGCCCAATGTGGAATGTTAGTGTATAGTGAACATACGTCCAAGGTACAGAGCCACCAATCTGAATCTAACTGCATATCATTTACAATACTCAAAAATTGAGTAGTGTCTTGTATTAAATGATCTAACATATATCAATAGAGGCTTTAAGTGCATTGTTAGAAATTCAGAAAGAGGTTCAGTAATAGACCCCATACCTGACACAATGGGCCTACCTGGTGGATGTAGAAGATCCTTATGTATTTTCGGTGAAAGTAAATGTATTGTCTAGTAGGATCAGTAATAGTTAAATGATAAAATGTTTTTAGTGATAATGCCATTGTCAACAGCAGAATTCAGAAAATCATCAATATCCTTTTAAATACTAAGGTAGGGTCCAGTGGCATTTTTGTATAGTATTTAGCATCATTAAGTTGTTTGTGTGCTTCAATATCATAATAGCTCCAGTCTAACACTACCACTGCCCTCCTTTATCTGCGTTGATGATTACCAAATCTTTATTACGTACAAGTTCCTCTAGACAAGATTTTTCACCATCAGTCATGTTATTGGACATAGGTATATCATGACTATGCTGAAAATGTAGCTCATTAAGTACACTCCGCAAAAAAAGGTTAACAGTTGGATGCATAGGAGGAGTGAACTGTGAAGTATGATATTTGAAAGATTCCATTTGTGAAGGTTCTGGATCACCTCGGTCCTGAAAAAATAGTTTGAGGTTAATGAGTCTACAAAATGCAAATAAATCATTAGTAAATAAATCTTCTGGAACAAAAAAGCCAGGAATGAAAGATAGGCCTTTATTTAATAAAGATATCTGTTCAGCTGTTAGTGTAGTACTGGATATGTTACATACATTGTTTACTTTTTGGTCAATATCTCCATCAAATTCTGAAGACTCGTGACTTTTTCTATGCTTCCTGCCCCCCCCTCCTCCCTCTGTGTTCCCTAAAGGGGATACATAGTTTTTACGTTTGGGGGTGGGGAATCAATAGTGGACTGTGTGTCAGTATCTGTACCAGACGAGGTCTCAAAATCAGTAGACTCTATATTACTACTATGCCCTTTGAGTATGGAGCGCGGACGTTTCCTTTTAAATTTTGAAAATTGTTTATTTGTATTGTGTCCCTCTTGAAATCTAACATGTCTGATGTTCTTAAACGGTTGTCCCTTCCCATAATCTGAAAGGTCACGAGAAAACTTTTTAAGTTTTCTTTCTTTCAGAATAGTATCAAAACTTAACAGTTCAGTACTCAGCTTTGCTAATAAAGTAGGAAAGAAAGTTTCATTTTGATAATGATTACACTCCTCAATAGACTTAAGAACTGAAGTGGTTTCACTATCAATGATTCTAGTATAATAATCAGATAGAGATTTCACAAACTTCATTGAGCATTCCTGTTGAATGGAAGTCCATTCTGCAATTAAATTCTCATCAGGGCTAGCCACCAAAGGCTGTATTTT
Organism: Protopterus annectens; assembly: GCF_019279795.1. Taxonomy (NCBI): domain Eukaryota; kingdom Metazoa; phylum Chordata; order Ceratodontiformes; family Protopteridae; genus Protopterus; species Protopterus annectens. The sequence continues at coordinate 123,449,751 of NC_056744.1, read as the reverse complement.
CACTCTGAGACCCCTAGGGCAAATGCCCTTTGCTAAATAGGCTTTAAGTAATTTGTGATGCCAAACACAAGATCTAAGTGCTTTCATATTTTTATTTAATGCAGCAAATTGTTGTTCACATTTTTGTTCAGGTTTCAAAGAGATAATATTCCCTGAAACTGCGGTGTCATCACCAATGCCAAATGCTGCAATATCATCTTTATCCGATGATAGATCCAAAAGTATCTTTTTGAGATCCATAATGTATTAATATTGTTCAAAATGTTATTAAATACAACCACGTCCTGTATGGAAAGATCAAATGATCTAACAATAATCAGACAATAATGGCAATAGACAATTGATGCCAAGAACTAGTACCTTATAGCCACGTCTGATACAGGACAATAGTGGTGTATTAATTACAACTTGTGAAAACTACCAAAGGTCTGTAGTTTGGCACACAAATTGTGTTATTTCAAAAATGAAATATTAGATTTTTTAAAAGAAGGTCCCAGAAGTGAAAAAGATAAGACCCAGAAGAAAATTGTATACACTAGTTCAATGAAGTCAGATATATAGTCAGATATAACTGTTTTTCAAAATACACTTAGTATTGTTCAAATTATGCAGAAGAAGTCATGGGCAGATACTGACAATATATAGATATATCAAAAGATATATGTAAAAAACAAAAAAGCCAACTAAACTCAAGAGTCAGCTTATGTTATAATAGAGTCAATCATAGAGACTCCAAAGTGGGTTGTTTGTGTAAAGTAGTCTAGCTCAATCACTATGTTCGAAGACAATATGCTTCATTAGTGAACAGTGTCTCTTATCACCTATAAGAACCAACAATCTTAAATCATCTATACTATGTGAAAAGTTGTTAATATTGGCCCTCATGTAGCACTGAAATTGTTAAAACAAAAAAGTTTCAACAATGAAAAATCATTGGAATAATGTTACCCAGCATGTTCATAAACACCCACAGCAAAAAGCATGAAATATACATGCTTCAAAGTGCTAACTAAAGATCATAAATATAAACAATGCTTGTATTTATGCATCAATAATTATCCAAAATGCTGATATAAATCACAGTATAGGAAAAAAAAGCAATCATTGTTGTTATTAACAAATAGGAATGAGCCACTCTATTAAGTACATCAAAATTAGTCCAAATGGAAGCAAGAAAAAAGTCCAACTATATTAAAAAATAAAGATGCAGTCATTATTGAACATGATCTGATGATAACCACCAACTATCTGGAGATATAGTCCAATCCTAGTTGCATCGAAATGCAGATGACGCAGACCCAGTTGAATAAATAGCCGTGACAAAGTTACATGAAAATGTAGGTTGTACCCATAGAAAAAATCAAGTATTTGCATAAAGTTGAGTCATGAAACAAAATATAGTCACAATAGCTCCAAAAGTTGAATCACAACCCCCAGGTGTAAAAAAGGTTGTCAGCCAATATTCCGATGTTATATACTGAAGACCAACCGTAACAAAGTTAAATAAAAATGTAACTTCTGCCCATAGAAAAAAATATCGAGTAGTTTCATAGAGTTCCCCAGGTGTAAAAGCGATTGTCAGCCAATGTTCAAACGTTATCCACTGAAAACATCCGCAGCCTTAGTTATAATTCGCCATTTTGAAATTAAACCACGCATACACAAGCAGCATTAGTACACCTAAAATAATGCCTTTTTCCACCTTTTAAATAGATGCGTGGAACCCAAAGAGATCGTAATGTGCCCAGTTAATGTGTGAATAAACAACTCACCCGATGGTACGCACAAGCATTACTGTAGTTTACATCCATTATAATGCCGTAAACATAAATGGAAAACGGCTGGTGATATTCTGCTATAATATAGCTGTTGGCGTGCAGAACAAGACTCTTGAATGTCCCTTAGTTGTAGAATACAATATGGTCCGAAGATGATTCGAAAATAAATCCAAATAGGTAAACCAAACGCCTGGCCACAGATACAACGATACAGTCCACCATAGTTCCCCCAGCAGGAGAAGGGAAAGGAGTAGCGTTCAAAAGTGTCCCCGCGGCGTAAGGAGCTGCCCGGCTCTACGTAAATCAACAACAAGGAAATAAGCCAGCAGCAAGTAGACTGTGATAAAGCAAAAAGTAGTTTAATAAAAACTACTAAAACAGCATTGTAGCATCCTAACACAAACCGGTTTCGGCCTGGGTTTTGAACCTAGCCTTCTTCAGTGTACAGCAAGGAGGCTTGTCAAAATTGCTGAATTTAAACAAGTAAAGCCATCCTGATTGGTTAAACAATAAACATGTGCTGATAAATAATCAGCAAAAATTAATACATTCAAATGCATTTAGGACCAAAACACTTTCAATTATTCAATAATAATTGAAAGTGTTTTGGTCCTAAATGTATTTCAGCAATTTTGACAAGCCTCCTTGCTGTACACAGTCTACTTGCTGCTGGCTTATTTCCTTGTTCTTGATTTACGTAGAGCCGGGCAGCTCCTTACGCGCAGGGGACACTTTTGAACGCTACTCCTTTCCCTTCTCCTGCTGGGGGAACTATGGTGGACTGTATCGTTGTATCTGTGGCCAGGCGTTTGGTTTACCTATTTGGATTTATTTTCGAATCATCTTCGGACCATATTGTATTCTACAACTAAGGGACATTCAAGAGTCTTGTTCTGCACGCCAACAGCTATATTATAGCAGAATATCACCAGCCGTTTTCCATTTATGTTTTCGGCATTATAATGGATGTAAACTACAGTAATGCTTGTGCGTACCATCGGGTGAGTTGTTTATTCACACATTAACTGGGCACATTACGATCTCTTTGGGTTCCACGCAGCATCTATTTAAAAAGGTGGAAAAAGGCATTATTTTAGGTGTACTAATGCTGCTTGTATGTGCGTGGTTTAATTTTCAAAATGGCGAATTATAACTAAGGCTGCGGATGTTTTCAGTGGATAACGTTTGAACATTGGCTGACAATCGCTTTTACACCTGGGGAACTCTATGAAACTACTCGATATTTTTTTCTATGGGCAGAAGTTACATTTTTATTTAACTTTGTTACGGTTGGTCTTCAGTATATAACATCGGAATATTGGCTGACAACCTTTTTTACACCTGGGGGTTGTGATTCAACTTTTGGAGCTATTGTGACTATATTTTGTTTCATGACTCAACTTTATGCAAATACTTGATTTTTTCTATGGGTACAACCTACATTTTCATGTAACTTTGTCACGGCTACTTATTCAACTGGGTCTGCGTCATCTGCATTTCGATGCAACTAGGATTGGACTATATCTCCAGATAGTTGGTGGTTATCATCAGATCATGTTCAATAATGACTGCATCTTTATTTTTTAATATAGTTGGACTTTTTTCTTGCTTCCATTTGGACTAATTTTGATGTACTTAATAGAGTGGCTCATTCCTATTTGTTAATAACAACAATGATTGCTTTTTTTCCTATACTGTGATTTATATCAGCATTTTGGATAATTATTGATGCATAAATACAAGCATTGTTTATATTTATGATCTTTAGTTAGCACTTTGAAGCATGTATATTTCATGCTTTTTGCTGTGGGTGTTTATGAACATGCTGGGTAACATTATTCCAATGATTTTTCATTGTTGAAACTTTTTTGTTTTAACAATTTCAGTGCTACATGAGGGCCAATATTAACAACTTTTCACATAGTATAGATGATTTAAGATTGTTGGTTCTTATAGGTGATAAGAGACACTGTTCACTAATGAAGCATATTGTCTTCGAACATAGTGATTGAGCTAGACTACTTTACACAAACAACCCACTTTGGAGTCTCTATGATTGACTCTATTATAACATAAGCTGACTCTTGAGTTTAGTTGGCTTTTTGTTTTACATATATCTTTTGATATATCTATATATTGTCAGTATCTGCCCATGACTTCTTCTGCATAATTTGAACAATACTAAGTGTATTTTGAAAAACAGTTATATCTGACTATATATCTGACTTCATTGAACTAGTGTATACAATTTTCTTCTGGTCTTATCTTTTTCACTTCTGGGACCTTCTTTTAAAAAATCTAATATTTCATTTTTGAAATAACACAATTTGTGTGCCAAACTACAGACCTTTGGTAGTTTTCACAAGTTGTAATTAATACACCACTATTGTCCTGTATCAGACGTGGCTATAAGGTACTAGTTCTTGGCATCAATTGTCTATTGCCATTATTGTCTGATTATTGTTAGATCATTTGATCTTTCCATACAGGACATGGTTGTATTTAATAACATTTTGAACAATATTAATACATTATGGATCTCAAAAAGATACTTTTGGATCTATCATCGGATAAAGATGATATTGCAGCATTTGGCATTGGTGATGACACCGCAGTTTCAGGGAATATTATCTCTTTGAAACCTGAACAAAAATGTGAACAACAATTTGCTGCATTAAATAAAAATATGAAAGCACTTAGATCTTGTGTTTGGCATCACAAATTACTTAAAGCCTATTTAGCAAAGGGCATTTGCCCTAGGGGTCTCAGAGTGAAAATACAGCCTTTGGTGGCTAGCCCTGATGAGAATTTAATTGCAGAATGGACTTCCATTCAACAGGAATGCTCAATGAAGTTTGTGAAATCTCTATCTGATTATTATACTAGAATCATTGATAGTGAAACCACTTCAGTTCTTAAGTCTATTGAGGAGTGTAATCATTATCAAAATGAAACTTTCTTTCCTACTTTATTAGCAAAGCTGAGTACTAAACTGTTAAGTTTTGATACTATTCTGAAAGAAAGAAAACTTAAAAAGTTTTCTCGTGACCTTTCAGATTATGGGAAGGGACAACCGTTTAAGAACATCAGACATGTTAGATTTCAAGAGGGACACAATACAAATAAACAATTTTCAAAATTTAAAAGGAAACGTCCGCGCTCCATACTCAAAGGGCATAGTAGTAATATAGAGTCTACTGATTTTGAGACCTCGTCTGGTACAGATACTGACACACAGTCCACCATTGATTCCCCCACCCCCAAACGTAAAAACTATGTATCCCCTTTAGGGAACACAGAGGGAGGAGGGGGGGGCAGGAAGCATAGAAAAAGTCACGAGTCTTCAGAATTTGATGGAGATATTGACCAAAAAGTAAACAATGTATGTAACATATCCAGTACTACACTAACAGCTGAACAGATATCTTTATTAAATAAAGGCCTATCTTTCATTCCTGGCTTTTTTGTTCCAGAAGATTTATTTACTAATGATTTATTTGCATTTTGTAGACTCATTAACCTCAAACTATTTTTCAGGACCGAGGTGATCCAGAACCTTCACAAATGGAATCTTTCAAATATCATACTTCACAGTTCACTCCTCCTATGCATCCAACTGTTAACCTTTTTTTGCGGAGTGTACTTAATGAGCTACATTTTCAGCATAGTCATGATATACCTATGTCCAATAACATGACTGATGGTGAAAAATCTTGTCTAGAGGAACTTGTACGTAATAAAGATTTGGTAATCATCAACGCAGATAAAGGAGGGGCAGTGGTAGTGTTAGACTGGAGCTATTATGATATTGAAGCACACAAGCAACTTAATGATGCTAAATACTATACAAAAATGCCACTGGACCCTACCTTAGTATTTAAAAAGGATATTGATGATTTTCTGAATTCTGCTGTTGACAATGGCATTATCACTAAAAAAACACTTTATCATTTAACTATTACTGATCCTACTAGACAATACATTTACTTTCTACCGAAAATACATAAGGATCTTCTACATCCACCAGGTAGGCCCATTGTGTCAGGTATGGGGTCTATTACTGAACCTCTTTCTGAATTTCTAACAATGCACTTAAAGCCTCTATTGATATATGTTAGATCATTTAATACAAGACACTACTCAATTTTTGAGTATTGTAAATGATATGCAGTTAGATTCAGATTGGTGGCTCTGTACCTTGGACGATGTTCACTATACACTAACATTCCACATTGGGCTGGACTTGATGCTATTGAATTTTGGCTGAATAAATCCAATATATATCAACCAGGATTCAATACGCTTTTGTTAAATTTGACTGAGCATGTTTTGACCAAAAATGTTTTTCTACAACCAGGAATGTTACCTACAGATCAGAGGTACAGCTATGGGGCATCTTTTGCCCCATATATGCTGATCTGTTTATATGATATCGAACAAATTATGATCTATGTGACACTCATAATTTGTTTTGCCTGAAATTGATATCTGGCGAAGATATTTGGATGATTGCTGGATGGTGTGGAAATCGGATGTTTCATATCTCCAGGAATTCATGGAATATCTGAATGATAATAAATGGGGAATACAATTTACAATTACCTATGACCAAAAATCGATTACATTTTTGGATGTTTTGGTAACCAGAAACAATGATAATACTTTAACAACTGAAATTTATAGAAAATTCCCTCAGTACAATACCATTCTCCACGCATCCAGCTTTCATCCAAAAGACATCGCAAACAACATTCCCAAATCACAATTCATCAGAATAAGGCGTAACTGTTCTGACAACAATACTTTTGTCAATCATGCTCAGGATTTGCACAATAGATTTATGGACAGGGGCTATAATTCAGGATATGTGACTATGGCTCAGAATTATGCCTCTGGTCTACACAGATCTAATCTGTTGACATACAAAAAGAAGCCCATCAAGTCAAATACATTAAGATTTACTACCACATTTGGTAGAAATACTAACAACTTCATTAAGACTATCAGGGACAACTGGAATATACTGGAAGCTGATGTTAGAATCAAAACCATTATTCCTGATAAATGTTTATTTTCTTTTCGAAAAGGCAAGAATTTGGCAGGTCATTTCAACCATTACAAACACCATTTTGAATCCACTTTACCCCAGGTGTATCAAACTACTATTTTGGGGGACAAGTTGATTGGTTCCTTTCCATGTGGCCACTGTGTCAATTGTAAGCACATGTTGAAAATCAAAGAGTTCACTAGTAGGAATACCAACACAGTTTTTGATATTACATTTTTTGCCAATTGTAATACGGACTGGGCCATTTATTTGGCATGTTGTACCTGCCACTCATTCTATGTTGGGCAGACATCTCGACCAGTCAGATTACGTGTCTCGGAACACCTTAGTGACATCAGATGCAAAAAAACATCCAATGCATTATACAAACATACTCTTACACATGGTACTGCACAATTTCATTTTACTATCATTGATAAAATTATTGGTGATAGAACCAATAAGAGCGGTTGGCATAAAAAACTTGATTTAAAAGAAAAGAAATGGATAACCAAATTGGGTGCATTATTTAATCCAGGGTTAAATGAATGTTTATAAATAAACATCTTTATATAGGATATATCCTTGTTGTACATTTGGTGTTTAAAAATATAAAAAATATATATACAAAATATATATAACAAAATATATATATATATATATATATATATATATATATATATATATATATATAGTTATTTTTTGAATAATTGAAAGTGTTTTGGTCCTAAATGTATTTGAATGTATTAATTTTTGCTGATTGGTTAAACAATAAACATGTGCTGATAAATAATCAGGATGGCTTTACTTGTTTAAATTCAGCAATTTTGACAAGCCTCCTTGCTGTACACTGAAGAAGGCTAGGTTCAAAACCCAGGCCGAAACCGGTTTGTGTTAGGATGCTACAATGCTGTTTTAGTAGTTTTTATTAAACTACTTTTTGCTTTATCACAGTCTACTTGCTGCTGGCTTATTTCCTTGTTGTTAAACAATGAAATAACACACTGTAAACCCGTGTAAAGATATGAATGCCAAGATACAACAGATTTTAGCACTATTGTTCTGTAATATAACAAGAACTTCATCAGAAAAGAAAACAAGGAGATGGATAGTTTGGCTTAAAGTGAACTCTGATACCACAAACTAAGAATATCACACAGCTGTACCCGCAACAAAAAGCTTAATTTATTAAGTGCTTTCGTTCCACTTAAACTCCATCAGAATAATACATTGCATCAGTTCTCTCCTTACAATACCCACTCAATTGGTTATGTGATCAGAGACATACAAACATCTTCACTTAAACTACTACAAATTTTATCATGTTAAAAAAATATATAAAACAGAACAAACATATCCAAATTAAAACCCAAGAAAATTTCATTGTGAGTAAACAATTAACAGATATTAATCCATTTAATCCAGGATCAAAGCCTGCATTTGTTTTTATTTGCCAATACAACTCACAGAGCTCTAACTGTAAATCCATGGCTCCGTCTCTAGGGTTAACAGGTAGGCTTTTCTACCCCAGAAAATAAAAACTTGTGTGTCGGACAATCTACAATATGTTTCATTAAAGAGTTATTAAAATTATTCTTCCCAGTATTGTATGTTCATAAATCCTTTCTCTGAAGGCTCTTACTGTCTTGACTATATAAAACCCTTTACACAGTTAACACAAGGCTACGTAAACATGCCCTTTTGTCCCACAATTACAGCAGAACGTACAACATATACGTTCTCATGTTCTCAAACCATTGCTGACCTTCCATCTAAAATAAATTTATACCGACTGCAACAACTACATTTGAAGGTACAGCGTCTCACAGCGGCCCCCATTTTGTAGCCCCAAAAGGTCTTTCAAATTTTATACATATATATATATATATATATATATATATATATATATTTTTTTAACATAAACCTCTATTTACAATCAATTGAGAAAGTCCAGGCATGCCACTGACCTCATCAAAATAATTAAAAATACCCCAATTTGTTTTTGTAATAACTCTTCAGATAGCCCTATTATCTAAACTAAATACAGCAATCAACACCTTAGACCTCTTCCCAGCATCCTTCTTCATAGTGCTCTTATTTGGAGATTTTATACCCAACAATGGGGCGCAAGTCCCAAATTCCCTCTTTCTTACTTCATTAATTACTACATTCAAAAACCCTCAAGGTATCCCCTTCTCAAAAACCTACCCCCGAGTGTCACATTCTTCCAAAAAGTCTAACTTCTGAAACCATCCTTACTGTTCAAACCATTTGCCCCTTAAGAACGGCTTTTTTCTGATGGAGCGGGTGGCAACTACTTTAATGTAGCATTGAGTTAGAATAGGTAGGTTTCCTATAAATTAATGATAGGAACTTTTTGTTGATTACATCCTTCCTTAGATCAATATCCAAATAACGCAAGCACAATTACAGATGTAGAAAACGTAAACTTCACAAAGTAGTGTTGATATAATTTACAAAGTCATCTAATTTTCCTTTTTAGTCTGTCCAAAAAATACAGGTATCATTCAGATAACTAGTACAGAATGACCAAGATTTTACAAATTTAGAATTAAACACAAACACCTTCTCCCAAGTGGTCATCACCATATTAGCAAAAAGGAAGGAAACACTGTGCCTACATAGGTACCCCCCCCCCCTCTTTTTGCCTACAGTGGGAGCCTTCAAGGCATATAAAATTATTGGTCAACTCAATATTCACTAAATTCAAAATCAGATTGAATTAATTTCCACTAAGTTCACTTTACTCTAAGAAATTCTGGGAACATCTCCAGTCCTAACTTAGGTGGTATCGCAGAAAATAAGTCCTTCACATACACTGTAATAAAATACAACATCCTCATTATAAACTTCAGTTGTAATACGATTAAGGACCTCCCAGGAATCTTTAATTTAATGAATTTACACTACTTAGAATATCCTTCAATTTAAAACCAATGTATTTTGCAAGTGGAGAAGTTTTAGATGACATAGAATCAACAATGGGTCTTGGCGGTGGATCATACAAGTCCTTATGGACTTTAGGTATCCCAAAAATAGTCGGAGTCAACCCTAAGATATTTATAAAAAGCCTAATTTCCCCTTGCATCAACATATCATATAACATACAGTCTATCTTATTATATGCAATGTTCATTTCATTCTTAGATATCACATCATAAGTAATAACACATAATAAACCAGTCATTTCATTGGTATAGTCTGCAGCGGTCATAACCACTTAACCCCCCCCTTGTTAGATTTCATTAATCTAACATTTTTACCTGCACATATTTCCCTTAATGCACATTGTTCAAGGTTTAAATTAAACCAAAAAGAATTTTATTTATTTATTTTACATTTGTTAACTGGGAGAGTCCGACTGGATACATGTCCATTTTCAGCGGAGGCCCAGGGAGAAAAGCTCCACATGTGCAAAAAAGTTACTTAATAAAAGTTACAATCAATATTCATGGTTACATTGAAATTTAAAAATGTAAAATTTAAAAAGTGATATACATACATACATGCTAACATTGCAAATTAACATTTTTGTAGGTTTATAGTATGAAATATGTACAGAAGGCATTACACAGCATTGGAGTGTATAGAATGACGTTTTACACAGACTGATGTTAAGGATGACAATCAAGAGAGGGAAGTTGTTAGAAATTAGATGTAGAAGGGTTAAAGACATAGCCTTGGCATGGATAGGATAGCAAGTTATAATAGAGGCATTAGAAACATAGCGTTAGAGTGGCTTGGATAGCAAATTACCATCCTTATAATATTGTTCTAAATGTTGTTGCAAAGTGTTTTTAGTCTGGGTAGGGAATGTTTAGAAAGTGTATACATATAGGTCAAGGAAGTTATTATTATTGGGTCTTTCACCTATTTGAGTTGTGTTTATATTGGGTTAGTCTGGGTATGGACATAGCCAATACCCTTTTAGGTGTTTATTTAGGGATATCTTGAATTGGGGTAAGGAGGATGCAGTGGTAAGATCTGGGGGGAGTGAGTTCCATTTCTTACCAGCAGTGTTTGAGAATGAGGATTCTCTGGCTGAGTTGTTGTCTTTGGCAGATTGTACTTGCATTTTGTTGGATGAGCGGACATATACTAGGTTGCTGTAGGGGGTGATAATACTGGTGAGAATGGGTGCACTGTTAGGTTGGTAGAGGATTTTATGAATAACTGAGTTGTTTATGCTGAAGTTAATGGGGTAGTTCTAGCCAGTCTAGTGTTTGAAGATTTTTACAGTGATGGGTTCTCTTGGCTGTGCCTGTGGCAAATCTAGCTATATTGTTACAGCAGCTAGTAAATTTGTTAATGTTTGCTTTGCTTAGGTTTGCGAGGATGGGTGAGGTGTAGAGAAGGGTCGATAGGAGATGTGTTCGAGCTATGGCCATTTTGGCAGGTGGGGTTAGGAAATGTTTAATCCTATACAAGGATCCTAGTTTTTTGTTAACTGTTTTGATGGTTTTTGTCTATACGAGCATCATACCTTAGATTATTATCAGTAATTACACCAAGAAGTTTTTTGCACAGTTCTGGAGAGATTATGGTGCCATTCCTAGATGAGATAGCAATATTTGGTGGTGTGAATTGACAGGTCGGGGAAAACAGTAGTAGTTTTGTTTTATTTGGGTTCAGTAGGAGTTGGCGATTATTGAGCCAGTCTTCTACTTTGTTGAAGGTGATTTGGGATAGGGATTGTAGTTCTGAGTGTGTGGTGGCAGAGCAGATAAGAGTAGAGTCATCTGCATACTGAATACATACTGCATCTGGGATAACTTTGGGTAGGTCATTGATGAATATGGAGAAAAGGAGGGGGCCTAATATAGATCCTTGGGGGGACCAAGGGTGACTGGTAGCAGGGGTGATAGATTGTCTTAACGTAAAACAGCTTGTTGTCTTCCATGCAGAAGAAGAGTGGAACCAGTTGATTACTGGCTTGTCTAGGCAGAGTGATTTTAGTGCGTCTAGTAGTAGGTGGTGGTTAACCACATTGAATGCTTTGGATAGGTCGAGAAAGAGGGCTGAGGAGAGCATGTTGTGATTATGGTTTTGATTTATTGCATGAGAAAAGGAGAGAATAGCTGTGGTGGTACTATGGGCAGCTCTAAATCCGTGTTGGGATGCGGCTAGGAGACTGTTTTGGATAAGGTGAGTTAGGATTTGCTTATGTATACATGTTTCCATTATTTTGGCTAAGGGAGATAGGATGGCTATAGGTCTATAGTTTGAGAGTTCAGTTGAGTTGCCCCCTTTGTGAAGTGGAATAATGTGGGAGATTTTACAGATGGAGGGGGCATAGGGTATGCTACTTCATTAGCGGCCTTTTGTAGAAATTCTGCAGGGAGTAAGTCTGCTGCCAGGGTGGTGGGTTTCAGTTTCTTAAGCAGGGATTTAATATGGTCAGTGGGGATAACAGCAAATTTGAAGGGAAGTAAATGTTCTGGAGTGGGTGAGGTAGTGTTGGAGGTGTTGGGAGATGGACTTTAGCTAGGGACTGGACTGTTTCTGTAAAGAAAGCATTAAAGGTCTTTGCTACACTTTTAGCAGGTAGATGGAGGGTAGTTGAGGGGTTTTTTTTTTTACCTGGATGGAGCAATTCATTAAGGCCTGACCAGAATTTTTGTGGTTGATTTTGGTGCTTTTTTTGTAAATTGGAATAGTAGTTTTGTTTATCTAGCGTAGTGGATTTTTTAGCTTTGGTTCTTAACTGTTTGTATCTAATGTGGTATTGTGGGGATTTGGTGGATCTCCAGGAGGTCCATGCTGCGTTTCTAGCAATAAGTTTTTGTGTAGTACCTTTAGTTAGCCATGGAGCTATTTTGTTTTTGGTTCTGATTGTTTGGGAGCATGCCTGTCTAGGATGGCTAGGAATTTAGCACTGAAGTCTGAGACTGCTTCATCAAAGGGAAGTAGTTTCAGATTGGACCATTTGCAGGAGTTAAGTTCGGCTTGGAAAGTGGTCAGGTTAAAGTCTTTTGTGTTTCTAATGGTTTAAAAGGTGGTTTGATGAGGCATATCATTCCTTTTTCTGATTATATAGGTTAGGAAGTGGTCACTCATGTCCTCAAGTAGGGTGCCTGATTTATTATAACTAGGGTTCGTTGTTTACTAATATCCAATCTAGGATACTTTCCTTATTGTTAGGCTTATTGATTCTCGTAGGGGAAGTTATAATCTGGGAGAAGCCATGTAAGTTAATGTGGGTGGTGGGGAAGTTTGATGAACAGGTTTTCCAGTCGATATTGAAGTCTCCACGAATAATAGCTTCTTGGGGGTGGTTAGTGGACAGCCACTGGAGAGTACTTTCTAAGGTGTCTATGTTGTTACCAATATAGTTAGCTTTGTGGTTGTTAAGCTGGACTTTTGTGATGAGGGTTTCAGAGTTGCTAGTTATCAGGCTTTGTGGGGTACTAATAGTGGATACTTCGAGTGGATTTATACATGATGGCTACTCCACCTCCTTTCCTGCCTTGTCGGTCAATTCGCATTATATTGTAGTTGGGGGGGTAGAATCTCATTATCAGGGATAATGGGTCTGAGCCAGGTTTCTGTAAGGCATAACAGGTCAGGGGAGTGCATGTCCAGAAGAACATGCAGATAGTGAATCTTATTCTTTAGACTTCTGATGTTTAGGTGACCGACTAGTAATGAATTAGGGGCATTATATGAGCTCCGTAGGTTGGTGTCAGTGCCCTTAGTGGGGTTAGTGGTATCAGGTACGTTTGGGCCTAGGTTAGGGTGGATACTGCCATCAGCTATAAGGTTTGGTAGTGACTTCCTTATTAGTTTGTGGATTTTTAGTAGGAGTTGGTGGTAGTATTTAGTGCTAGGGTTTATATAGGTAGCTCATATGGGATGAAGAGGTTTTGGAGTAGTAGACTTAGAGAAGAGGAGGGGTAGTAATGGTGTGGGGTAGTGTGGTTGATTGTTAATGGTGGTACTGGATTGTAGGGATACTGTGGGCTAGGTAGGTAGTGGTGTTCATAGACAGTGAGAAGATAAAGTATTACAAGTGGGGGCAAGAGGTAGCAAAGTAGTTTAGGTTTTGGTGATAAGATGGGAGTTAGTGTAGACATTGTGGGGTAAATAGTATTTGCGTTATGGAGTGTAGGTGGGGAGATCTAAGATAGTGAATGGTGGGAATGTGGTGGGTTGAGTTTAAAAGGCAGAATGTGTTTTTGTTGGTTGGTTGTAATGTGTTATAGTTGGTTGGTTGTGATGTGTGTGGGTGGTAGTTAATGAGGGAGTGTGGTTTTGTGAGTATAAATGTTGGAGTACTGGGAGTGGGTGAGATTTGAGGCAGGGTAGGGGAGCGGAGTGAGCCCGCAGGGCGAACAGAGTGGGTAGAGCCAAAGGAAGGTGATTTTCAGCACAGGTTAGGTTGGAAACAATCAGCTATGTAGCTAGCAGGGCAAGTAGCCAGAGTGCACAGAGGGAGAGTATAGGCTGAAAGGACTAGAGGTGGGGAAGCAGATATGGTTGTGGGGGAGAGGGGTAGAAAGTAGAAGTAAAGAGTAAAATACACTAGATGGTTGATCAGGAGCTACTCATAAGGCAGGGGATCTTAAAAGGATTCATTCAAACCTTGTAAGTACAGCTAAGGTTCTTGTGGAGCCCGGGGCTGGGAAGCCTATGAAATGTTTTATCGTGGCTTGGAGAAGGGCATAGACGGCTGGATAAGTAGTTGTAGAGAAAGGAAGGGTGGCTGCTGCAGTATCACAGAGCATGTTCTAACCACCTAGAAGGGTTGTGGGACTAGCGTCTAAGTTTAACAAAACCCAATAGTATACAGACATACTTTAGTATAAATTCCCTTGTATCCTTATCTAAATTTTATTTTTTGTTCAACAACTCACGGATGTCAAATTTACAAAAGTACTCAAAAAGGTGCAGCATAGGACTGAGTGGGGGTTTAAAAGTACTCTGTCTAGATGACAGAATACTATTACTGAGTACACTATCATTTTGAAAAGTATAAAGAGAAATTTGACTTCCTTACATATAATTTCAACTCCAAAAGCACCTCAACCAATTTAGCCCGAGAGGAAGGAACAAAGGTAAATCCCTTAGAAAAAATATATTATCGATAACATTACTGCAACTGTACACTTTACAGTCACTGCTGTGACTTACAATAATTACGTCCAGTTGGTCCAGCAGATCCACTTGGCATTCTTTCCCTGCTTCTTCTGCTAGTGTGTTTCCCAAAAGTTTGGGAGGTAAGGCCATGCTCCCTGCTCGCATTCTGCTGTGAATTAATACTCTATGATCTCCTTAGGAGTGCTGCTGTCCTAAAGGGGTATGCTGTTTCCAATCAGCAGCATCTGCATGATCAACACAACTGCCCCTCCCCTTCTGTAGCACCTCATTGTTACCAAATGACCAAGCCTGCGATCTAGGCAGATCTAGATATGCTTTGTCTCTTTCATATTCATTGCCGTCAAGTTAGAGCTTAATGGCTTTTTCTGTTTTTAAATCACTGACTAAAGAGACTGCTTAATAAAAAATGTTTTAACTAGGTTTTAATTTGATCAAATAACAAATAGCGTTGTTGCCTCACAGCAGGAGGTTCTCCCATTCGATTCCCGGCTGGAGTGCGGGCAGTGCCTTCTGTGTGGAGTCTGCATGTCCTCCCCGAGGTTGGATGGGCGTTTGAAAGACGTGCTTAAATGGGCGTGCCTTCGTTGAAGGTTGAACGTCGAGCTGGCACCTTGGCATTAGTGAAAATCAACTGTCAATCATTAGTGGACCGGAGTTCCGCTGTGGCGACCCCAAACCGGGAAAAGCTGAAAGACAACACATTAGTGACTAAATTGTCCAACCTTATATTTTCTACAGATAAACCTTCCATGTTTCTATTATCATCCTTAATTAACACTTCCATGAGCTCAAACTCAAGACAGTTAAATACAGCCAATAATTCCTTATGCAAATCCAAACAGAAGTCTAATAGGGTTCTTCCAGCAACTCAGGCCTTCTGGCATCCTCTCCAAATAAATATTCTCGTGTAGATAACCATTTTCAACCTGCAGTGTTCTATATTTGACCTCGACATGTTCACTGCGTTTCACCAGTGTGTTTAAATTGCTATTAAAACCATTTCCAGTCTCAACAAATGAAAAACACTTACTGAACCCAGTCTGATAAATTAAAACTGTTACCTTGAACAGAACTTTCTCCACATCTCCCCCCATTCAGGTCAGCACTTAGGTTGTTTGGCGATCGTCCAGAACCAACACCAGGCCACTGCCCTGGACGAACACCTGTCTGTTTTTGGTTACAAACTCTGATATAACTTTAGGTACAAAAGAATTAGCTCTCAAAAAACCCATGTCCCAAAGGAAAATGAAACAGGGTTAACTTACCAATAAAACCTTGCAACCTAAATATCCTTTTTGCAGAGATGAGAGCAATCAGTAAAACTGTTTTCCATGTTAAGAGCCGTAAGTCAGCCATGTCAGCTGGTTCAAATGGAGGTACTCTAACACAAAATTAAGATCCCATGGAGGGTCCACCGATTTTCTTGGTGGACTCGGTCAGAAAACCCATTTCAAAACTGATATGAGACTGCATTTAAAGAGGAGGAAACATGGGCAGACATGCTGAAAAATGAGAGGAGGAAACATGGGCAGACATGCTGAAATGGTGAAAAATGATCCCTGACAGAGGAATAAGAAAGGCCACAGGACAGTAACGCACACTGGTTCAGAGAGACCTCTGTAACCACTTTAGGCATAAAGGAGGGGGTTAGTTCAAGACAGAATGTCAGGGTGGAACGTGATGAAAAGTTCTACACACAAGGGGCTTGAAGCTCTGACACTCTTTTAGCTGAAGTAATGGCTAGCAAAAAAAAAAAAAAAAGAAGAAGTTATGTCTTACCATAGCATTCCATCTGTGTTGTAGATCTTTGTTCATTCCTTACAAATAGGACTTTGGTTCCATCCTCGGAACCGATACGGCTGTTTCCAAGCTTGCGGCAGCCAAAAACTCTCAGCTAAGACCTACCCACAATGCCCTTCTCCTAGTTACTCCAGATCGAGTTTGCCTGCCCCTATATAACAGAAGTAGTAACAGAAAAATAGTAGAAGGCACTGTCTGAGCAAATACCCTAACCAGGAGTTCCTAATGTCCAACAGGAGTCCAAGGCAGGGGGAAGAAGGGTGGGAAGTAATGAATTAAAGATCTACAACACAGATGGAAAGTTATGGTAAGACAGAACGTCTTTATCTGATGATGTAAACCTTTGTTCATTCATTACAAACGGGACAGAGTCCCCAGCTACTTGAGTCCTGGGTGGCCCTAAGGAAGGATATTCCTGAGCACAGCAGAAGCAAAAGATGCTCGTCCTCTGGAGGCCAAATCCAATTTGTAATTAGAAATAAAGGTAGGAGGTCTTGCCCAAATGTCTGCTGCGCAGATATCATCCATAGAGGCTCTGGAATGAAATGCTACAGAAGTAGCCATAGATCTGGTAAAATGAGCCTTTATTCTGGAACGTAAGGATGGTTTATTCTGTTGGTAGATAACGGTAATGACGTTTCTAAGCCAGGAGGATAGAGTCACTTTGGAAACAGGTTTACCCAATCTGGGTCCTGCAAAGGCCACAAACAACTGATCTGTTTTCCTGAAAGATTTAATCCTGTCCAAATAACAATGAAGCTGCCGATACACATCAAGGGTGTGCAAAAGGTACTCCCCTCTATTAGAATGCTGAGGAAAGAAAACCGGCAGGTCAATAGATTGGTTAATGGAAAATTCAGAAATGACCTTGGGCAAGTAAGAAGGGTCAGTACGAAGAGACACCCTATCCGTGTGGAAGATCAAGTAAGGTCTCTTGATACTCAAGGCCTGCAACTCAGATACTCTTCTCGCTGAGGTTAGTTCTACTAGAAGTAAGGTTTTCCATGACAAAAATTTTAAATCACATGAATCAAAGGGCTCAAAAGGAGGAGCTGGGAGAGATTGAAGCAACAAAGTCAAGTCCCAGGGTTCTAAGGGAGGCTTGACCAGAGGTTTAACGTGCAATACTTTTTCAAGAAGGTCTTGCATAGGCGGTATGACATAATTGAAGAATCATCAAATCCATTGTGAAAATTGGCGATAGCAGGTAAATGTACAGTGATCATCGATCCTGAGGCTCCTGCATGTAAAAGAGTAGTCAGGTATTGAAGGATCTTTTGAACAGATAAACAGAGAAGGGATCAATGTACTGATCTTTGGCCCAAATACAAAACCTAGTCCATTTACTGGAATAAACTTTTTTGGTGGAAGGTTTGTGTGAAGCCAGAAGAATTTCACGAACAGGAGATGGGATGTCAGGCAGCCTGGCAATCATTGGAAGTGGAGGTACCAATCTGTGAGCTTGAGATTGTGGAGATTAGGATGAATCAGTCCCCGAGGATGAGAACAGTTCTTGGGAATGATCCAGGATCCACGGGCTGGGAATCAGATGAGTCCATAGAAACGGGAACCAGACTTGACGGGTCGAATAGGAAGCAATGAGGATCACTTTGCTTCTCAACCTCTGAGCTTTCTGGAGGAATTTTGGAATGAGGGGAAATGGGGAAAGACATACAGAAGATCCAGGGGCCAATCGTGCATTAGTGTGTCCCTCGGGGTTCCCCCTGAAGGGGGGATCAGGGTAAAGTAGCTTCTACATTTGTTGTTTAAGGGGGAAGCAAACAGATCGCAGCAAGGCTTGTCCCAGCGTCGGAAGATCCGATCCGCTGTTACAGGGTTGAGGGACCACTTGTGAGGCATCAGGATGTTCCTGCTCAGATTGTCCACAATAAGGTTGGAACTCCCAGGAATGTGCGTTGCTATAGAAAAGCGGTTGGAAGCTATCGCCCAGTGACAAACCCTCATGGCTTCCTGACACAGGGGGTAAGACCTGGTTCCGCCTTGCTTGCTGATATACCAGACGACTGCCATGTTGTCTGACTGAATTGCAATGGTCCCAGAAGGTAGGGATGCATGGAATGCTTGCAATGCTGAGAGAACTGCCTTCAGTTCCAGGGCATTTATGTGCAAATTGGCCTCCATGGGTGACCAGGTGCCTTGGACAGTCTTTCCCTGGAAATGCCTCCACCCCACCCTAACAGGGAAGCGTCTGTGGTCACCATTTCAGTGGGCTGGGGAAGACAGAGCGGTCAACACCAAAGATTCGTTTGCGACTTCATCCACCATAGCATTTCTTCCTTGCAACGGGTTTGTAAGATGTATCATGTGGTCAAGTGGGTGAGTTAGAAACTACCATTGTGCAGAAAGGAGCCACTGCAGGATTTTTATGTGCAGCCTCGCCAGTGGTACTAACATAATGGCAGCCACCATGGAGCCTATGAGCTGCAGTACAAGGCGTGCTGGTACATAGGTCCGAGGAAGAAGGTCCTGGATTTGGTGTCTTATTTTCAAAAGCCTGTGAGGGGGGGAGAGAAGCTTGACAGGATGTTGTGTCGAAGACCGCTCCAATAAATTCCAGCGTCTTCGTTGGGGACATTTGAGATTTGTCCTTGTTGATTGTAACCCGCAAGCAGAGAACGAGACCTTGAGTGTAAGAGAGGCTGCGGACTAGGAGATTCCTGGTCAGAGCGTTAAGGAGCCAATCATCTAGATACGTAAACACCTGGAATCCTTGTAGTTGACAACTGCCATACATTTGGTGAACACTAGTGCCCTGAACTGGTAGTGATTGGCTCCCAGCCGGAAGTGGAGAAACCCCCAGGAGCAGTGATCCATATTTATGTGGTAGTGTGTGTCCTGGAGGTCTATAGAACACATCCAACTGGCCCTCCCAAAAAGGGGAGAATGGACTGTGACCATCCGGAATTTTCGAGGTTTGATAAATTTGTTCAATAGGCTGAGGATCCAGGATTGATCTTCCAGTCCCCTGTCTTTTTTGGCACTAAAAAGAACCTCAAGTAAAACCCGGATCCTGTCTGGTGGGACTGGTTGGATGACTCTTAGCAGCTTTTCTATTCCTAAGGCTGCTAATTCCCTCTGATTGGGTGGTACACCGGGGATTCGGTTGACGGGTCTGGGAGTTAAATCGAAATGTATTTGATAGTCTCTAGATATTATTCTCTGCACCCAAACATCAGTAGTAATAAGTTGCCAGGCTGGTAGGTGCAGAGAAAAATGACCCCGACTGCTTCCAGAGGAAAGCAATCGGGCCTCTGCTCAGGAGCACTGGTAGGGTCTGCCTGAGAAAGAATCTCTAGCACCCTGGTTACGCGGATCCAGTCTACCCCAAAAGGTGCATCTTCCAGATGAGTTTCCCCTTCCGCCCCGGGGGGATTGTTCACCATGAGTGTCACGAAAAGATCCTTGGGATTTCTTGAACCACATTTTTCCTCCCTTCTGGTTCCTGGAGTAGGACCTCTAGGGGTTGGAAAAGCTTAAGCCCATAGCAGACAAGGTCTTTCCGTCTTTCTCACTTCATGCAAGTGCGTCTCGTACTTTGGGTCCAAAATGTGCAGATTCGTCGACAGGTGCAGTGAAGGAAGATTTAAAAGGGTCTGTGAAGTCACACACACGCATCCAAGCATTAAGTCTCATGACAATGCCTGATGCTGCAGCTCAAGCTGCCCCCTTTGGTGGTGTGACATATCAAACGCATCGAGGAGTTTGAGATGTATTCAAGTGTAGCTAGCGGCGAGGCAAAGTACAGTTGTGTACACTTACCATAAATGTAGATGTTAGAGTGTCTTCACTGCTGCAGTCATGACTGTAGGGTTCTCCCCTGCCGACAGGCAGTCCTTGGTCGGCCAGAATCCCAAAGTCTGGGTCCGGCGTCGGCTGCTCAGCCATGCTCCCTGACGTCAGAGCGCCAGGAGTACAAAGCTGACAGCCGACGCCATGTTCTCCAGTTTTTCTTGCCCCAGATGTCAGGTGTTCCAAAATGAGTAAGATCCCATACCCTTTGCAAATACACCTCAGAAGAAGGGTGAAGAAGGGAACCACACAAAGGAAAAAATAAGAGGGGACAGGAGGGAGGGAGCAGACTGCAACAGTGAAGACACTCGAACATCTACATTTATGGTAAGTGTACACAACTGTACTATGTTCATCATGTTTCACTGTTGCAGTCATGACTGTAGGGTTGAATCCCAAAGCAGAATAAAAGGGAGGTGGTCATAAAGTAGAGGGGGCGGCTAAAAGGCCCTGCAAGACTGCAGAAGCAAAGCCTGCCCTAGACTTAGAGTAGAGAGGTAGATTGTAGTGCTTGGAAAAAGTATGCACTGAACTCCAAGTTGCAGCTTCCAAAATGTCTTTGGTAGGAACTCCCCTGAGGAAGGCAGCTGAAGTGGCAGCAGCTCTGGTAGAGTGAGTCCTTATACTCCCTGGGATTTGCTTGCCATGGTGTGAATAGCAAAATCTGATTCCATGAGCAATCCATTTAGAAATGGTCTGTTTTGAAATGGCTTTACCTTGGGAACTTGAAGCATAAGAAACAAACAATTGCTCTGATTTCCTGATGTCCTTGATTCTGTCCAGGTAAAAACGTAGTTGTCTGTGCACATCCAAGGAATGCAAGATCCTTTCCCCTTTATTTTGAGGAGTGGGGAAAAAAGTTGGCAAGTGAATAGTTTGATTTAAAGACACTTTGGAAACCACCTTAGGCATGAAAGTAGGATTAGTCCTTAAAGACACCCTGTCTTGATGAAAAATAATATAAGGTTCCACAGCCATAAGAGCTTGCAACTCTAAAACCCTCCTGGCAGAGGTCAGAGCTAACAGGATGGCTGTCTTCCAAGATAAAAACTTGATGTCAGATGAGGCAGCGGGCTCAAAAGGAGGTAAGGTGAGCTTTTCCAAAACATAGCTGAGATCCCAAGCAGGAATGGGAGGAGATCTAGGGGGCCTTAAGTTCTTAGCTCCTCTGAGAAACTGTCTCATGAGCTGGTGGGAAAAGATTGGAGGGTCTGTATTATAATGAGCGAAATAGCAGAGGCATGTATTTTTATGGAAGAGAAAGAGAGACCCTTATGTAAGAGGTCTGTCAGATAAAGTAAAATCAGAGGAATGTTAGGAATAAGAGGATCTGAATCCCGAGCCTGCATCCAGGAGCAAAATCTTTTCCATTTTCCTGCATAAGATTTTCTAGTGCTAGGACGCCTGGCTTCTAAAAAGAAATCCATAACCTGCTTGGGTAGGAGAGAATGAATCATAGACCCTGGAATAACCATGCCGCCAGGCTGAGAGTTTTGACATGGGAGTGCAGAACCTGATCCTGGTGTTGGGACAGAAGGTTCGGAGTCTGTGGTAAAACCCAGGGGGGGTCCAGACAAAGGTTTTTCAATGTTGGGTACCAAAACTGTCGAGGCCAATTTGGGGCCAGCAAGATTATCATCTTGGGCTTGTCCTGTTTGATCTTTAATAACACCCGTGGAAGAAGAGGTAGAGGCGGGAAGGCATACCCCAAAAGGTTTCTCCAACTGAATGATAGTGCATCCACTTTCCAAGCTAGTTCATGGAATGTCCTGGTGCAAAAAATCTGTAGTTGATGATTGAGATGGGATGCAAAAAGGTCTATGTGAGGACATCCCCAGACTGCTGTAATCATCTTGAATATTTCGGTGTCCAGCATCCATTCATGTGGGTCCGACAGGTTCCTGCTCAGACTGTCTGCTAGGAAGTTTTGTTTCCCTGGTAGAAACTGAGCTTGAAGGTCCAGTTTGCAAGCTAGAGCTGTGTTCCATAGATTCATGGTTAGTCTGCAAAGGGGATAGGAATGAGATCCCCCTTGCTTGTTTATGTACCACATAACTGTGGTGTTGTCTGTTCGTATCAGTATCAGAAGTTGTCCTGGATGTAGAAGATTCCTGAAGGCCAATAGAGCCTTCTGAATGGCTAACATTTCTTTTAAATTGATATGCAGGAGCTTTTGATCCTTTGTCCAAAGGCCCTGCAGACAGTTGCCCTGAAAATGGGCTCCCCATGCATAATCTGAGGCGTCCGTGGTTAGTACCTGAGTGGCTGGAGGCAGACTGAAGGGCTTTCCTTTGTTTAGAGTACATGCCTTGGACCACCAAAGGAATTCCTTTTGAAGACAAGGCAGGACGGTAATCTGTATGTCTAAACTGTGGCAATGCTGAGACCATACACTTTTTAGGTACCACTGTATTTTCCTCATATGTAGTCTTGCATATGGTACGAGAAGGATGCAGGAGGCCATGTAACCCAAAGCCTGCAGGAATTTCCTTGCAGATAGCTGAGTTAAAGTTGCCAAGGTTTTGAAAGTTGAAGCCAGCTGTAATTGTTTTTCGTATGTCAGAAATGCCATCTGGGTTGTTGTGTTGAGAAGAGCACCCAGAAAAGTTATCTGTTGAGAGGGTGTCAAATTTGACTTTTTTATGTTTACAGTGAATCCCAAGAACTTGAGAAGATTCTGAACAAATTCTAGATGCTGGAGTAAGACATCCTTGCTGTCTGCCTGAATAAGACAGTCATCCAGATAAGGGTAAATTTGAATTCCCTTGAGTCTGCAATAAGCTACTACTGGAGCCAGGCATTTGGTGAAGACCCTGGGCGCAGTAGACAATCCAAAGAGCAGTGCAGAGAATTGATAGTGCCTCGATCCGGCCTTGAACCGGAGGTATTTTCTGCATTCCTGTCTGATGGGAATGTGTAAATATGCCTCCTTTAAATCCAAAGTTACCATCCATGCATTCTTGGTCAGCATTGGAAGTAGCTGCTGTAGAGTAAGCATCTTGAATTTTGGAATCTCGAGAAAAGTGTTCAGGACTGACAGATCCATAATGGGTCTCCATGAATTTTGCTTTCTGGGGACTAGAAAGAGCCTTTATTAAAACCTTGTCCCATCTCTGAAAGTGGAACCAGTTCTATGGCTTTCATAGCCAAGAGAGCTTCCACCTGGTTTAAGGCCTCTACCCATTGATGTTTTGGAAGATCCGGCCATCCGCTTGGTCTTGGTAGGGAATGAAAATGGAATTTGTAACCTCTTGAAACCACATCCAGAACCCACTAGTCTTGGGTTATATGAGTCCAATTTAGGTGAAAAAGAGAAAGTTTTCCTCCGAGAGGGGCTTCCAGGCAAGACGTTCCTGCAGCCCAACAGAGGGAGTCATTGAGTCCGTTTTCTATGAGCTTGTGACCTGCCCTCTCCTTCCCTAGGGGTGGAAGCAGTCCACTGTCTTGGTCTATAAGAGGCTTGTGTTTGAGGCCTTCCTCGGGAGCGTCTATACCTAACCCTCTGAGGCCTGTCAGAATTGGGAAAGGACCAATTTTTAGTTGGCCAATTCCTACTAAATCTGGGTGGCTGTACTTGTAAGAAATCTTTGACCGTTTGCATTGATTTTGCCTTGTCCTCCATCTTCTTTATCACCTCTTCAGCTTTAGATCCAAACAAAACATTATGCTGAACAGGAGCATCCAATAATTTAGCTTTTACTTGATCTGGCAAGTTTTGTTCCTTTAACCATGCATGCCTTCTAATGACTGTGCCAGAGGCAGCAGCCCTACAAGAAGCCTCCAAGGCATCAAATCCACAGTGTAAACCATGCTTCCCAACTTGTTCAGTGGCATGCATTAAGTCATGTAATTCCTTATCATCTGCACAGGCGGAAATGGAAGTTAACTTTTGTTTTAAAACAGACAGAAGAAATTGCTGGTATTTCAGCAAATGAAACTGACAGTTTAAAGCCCTAATAGATAAAGTAGCAGAAGTGTACACTTTTTTGCCCCATCTTTCTAAAGATCTGGAATCCTTCTCAGTGGGAATGGGGTTTTTAGCAGAAGCGGCCTTAACCCCCTTAGGGCCCTGAGAAATGGTTTCAGGATCAGCAGTAGGATTCTTGTATAAAAACTGGTGGGAATCAGG
This sequence comes from Protopterus annectens, assembly GCF_019279795.1. Classification (NCBI taxonomy): domain Eukaryota; kingdom Metazoa; phylum Chordata; order Ceratodontiformes; family Protopteridae; genus Protopterus; species Protopterus annectens. The sequence continues at coordinate 123,425,069 of NC_056744.1, read as the reverse complement.
AACCCTGTAATATCTGTCAGGCTTAACAGGAGCTGGAGGAAAAAAGAGTCAGGGGTTAAGTTAGCCTCCGAAAAAGCATCATCCACAATATCCAAAATAGGAGGAATAGCCAGGGGTCTAGGTTGGGGAAGAAGAAGAAGAAGAAAATCCCTAAGTCTTTTCTTAGATTCCGAGTACTCCTGTCCTTCCCAGTGAAAATGTTCCCTCATTTCATGCAAAGTTTCCCCAAAAGAGAAATCCTCAGGGGGAGAAGCTGAAGGAAAGGATTCCTCAGCATCAGAATCCTCATAAGGAGGGAAAGAATATTCCTGGTCAGAAGAAGAAACTGAAGAAACAGAAGCCTGATCAGAGGAGTCATAATACACTTCCTGCCTTGGCCTTTTATCTGGAGGGGGATGTGAACCCCTAATCATAGTAAGTAAGTCTTCAGCCATCTTGAGTAACTGTTTCTGAGACTTGGATGCCGGATCAGAAGGGGCCTGGGCTGCAGTCTTTGATTTGGAAGGAGTCTTTGCCTTTGCCTTTATTAAAAGTTGAGTAGGCCTGAAAACCCACCTCACAGCAAGAGGTTCTCTGGTTCGATCCTCGGCTGGGGTGCCTTCTGTGTGGAGTCTGCATGTCCTCCCTGTGGTCGCGTGGGTTTCCTCCGGGTGCTCCGGTTTCCTCCCACATCCCAAAGACATGCTGCAGGTGGATTGGACACACTAAATTGGCCCTAGGTGTGAGTGTGCCTTCTGTGGAAGGTTGGGCGCCGGGCTGGCAACTAGACACCGTAAAACTCCACTGCCATTCAATGTGCGGACAGGTGATCCGCTGTGGCGACCCCTAACCGGGATAAAGCCGAAAGAAGAAGAAGAAGAAGTAGGCCTGAAAACCCCTTCGGAAGCCGGTACCTGCACAGCGGCTCTGGACCCATCCGAAGGAGCATTGTCCGAAGGTCCTGCAACAGAAATATTCAAGGGCCTAGTTGGCTCCTCGTGGGAGTCTGTTTCGGCCATCGGTTCCGAAATGGCCGAAGACAGGGGCTGCAAAAGCGCTTCACTGACGACGGCCGAACCTGAAGCTGGCTCTGCTTGTACGAAATCGTCTGATTTGGACCTCGGAGGTCTGTCTTTGTCCTTGCGTCATTTGTAAACTCCGGTAGCCAGAACCGTATCCGACGACATTTTGTAATTAAAACGCCTACCGAAGTAATGAAATGCAAAATCGAACCTTTGTTTAATTGTACGTTGATTGAATCTAGCACAAAACCGACAACTAGCTACGTCCTGGTCAGGGCCTAAGCAAGGAATACAGTAAGAATGAAAATCCTTATGAGGTATTTGCTTCCCACATGAAATACAATTATTAACTTTTTCTGACAGACTGGAGCAAGAAAAAAGTTTCCCCAATGGGGCACTTAGCTTTGAGTAGGAGAAAAAAGTCTTCGGACTGAAGTTCGTTTAGAAAAAATTGTCAGGAGTCAGCCGACCGGCACTTGCGAACTGCTATCACCGCACAGCAAGAAAGACTGGAGAACATGGTGTCAGCTGTCAGCTTTGTACTCCTGGCACTCTGACGTCAGGGAGCATGGCTGAGCAGCCGACGCCGGACCCAGACTTTGGGATTCTGGCCGACCGAGGACTGCCTGCCGGCAGGGGAGAACCCTACAGTCATAACTGCAACAGTGAAACACGATGAACATCAGGGTCACACACCTCATCAGGCAGTACCCCCACCAAAGAGGAAGACATTTCGGAAATTAGGTCTCTTTTGGAGGTGAGTGAAGTGTGCCAGATAGTTCAGTGACTGAATGGCAAAGGTTGCTGAAGCATAGGTCCGCTTCCCTAGTCTGTCCATGGTCCGAGAGTCCCTGCTTGGAGGATGGACAGTGGAACTATCTTCTGCCAGTTTCCTCTTGGTGGCATAACCATAGAATCAACTGTCAACTGCTTGGACCAGTGGGGTTGGTCTTCAGGTGTACATAAAATTTTGTCTGGCCTCCAGGGGACAGGTTCTACATTGTCCGGGGCCTTCTAGGCACACTGCACAATGAGCTTAACAAGGTCATCTGCTGGTGGGGGTCACCCAGGAAGTAGATGGCCAGGCACGGAAGGCCTGCAAGAACACAGATTCCTCAGAAGGGTTAGAGGACTTCCAGTCTCCCTGCTGCTTGAGGATTTCGAGAATGTCTCCGAATGAGACGTCATCTGGGGGAGACCGTGGGGACCCTTCCCCCTCATCACAATCGGTGTCTTTGGTGATAGATTCCTCCAGGGAATCAAGGTGCTGCCTCTTGCACCATTTCTTCCAGGGTGGCTCCCCAGTGGGATCTTCTGAGGAAGACTCTGAAGAAGGGGGGGATCTTGCGGCTCCCATACCTGGAGTCCTGAAATAGGGGATTTGGACAGCTGCAAGCTGGGGGGGGGGGTTCTGATGCTGATGTCATTGGTGCTGACTGCGAGCCTGCGGAGGCAAGGACCCTCTCCAACACCTGGAAAGCAGGCCCACCCAAGGAGGGATGGGAGCCCAGAACCGAGAAGGACAAACTCCGAACCAGGGTCACACCCCACCCTGAGGAGCCCACCTCCAGGTGAGAAGCTCCAAGAGGACTGGAAGCTGAAGCCGTGGACATAGACGGCGCCAGCGAGAAAATGGGTGCCAGGCTACGTACCAAGGTACAGACGGTCCAAGCACTGCTCCGAGAGAGCATCGGCTCCACTGGAGCTGATGCAGTAAGGGTGGTCAGTGCATAGAGGGGAAAAACTGCTGTCGGAGCAGAGCCAAGACATTATGTACCGGGACGGACATCAGTACAGAGATCTCCAGGACCTGGGTAGAGGCCGGGAGGAGGATAAACAGGGGAAGTAGTACTAAAAGATTCCTAGCCAAGAGGGACGACGGAAGGTCTAGTTGGAATGGGCAATCCCCTAGCTGCCAGAAGCTGGTCCACAACCCGCACTAGGTCTAATTCAGAAAAAATTCCTGGTGGATCTAAAGGAGGCTGCTGAAGGAGAACCAGGTCTTTCTAGAAAGGGGCTAAACCTCTGCCACAAAAAAGGGTCATAAGTTGGAGTATCTTGTCCTTGGCAGATATTTGAGTTTAGGAGCGGATGGAGCCGAAGAAACTACTGGCACCGTGGATGGAGATGGTGCCAAAGCAGGTAAAGTCATAGGAGCCAATGTCAGATCCAAGGACGGCACCAAAGTCAGTGGTGCCAAGGTTGGAAACAAAATAGCGGTGAATATCATGGACAACACTGAGGGAGAAGATACAGAGCTTGATGCCGAGGTGGTCTGCGCAGAGGGAACCGGCGAAGCATGGAGTCGACTTGGTTCCGTAACTGACGGCGATGCAGGAACTGAGTGACTCTGTTTTTTCCTTATGTTTTTTGGTCTTTGGAGTGGGTGAGACCTCCGACCCAGATAGAGCCTCCGAAAAAGGTGTCTTAATTAAACCTTTTAAAATAAGCTTTTTTTATGTTCTGCTAGTGTTCAATTACTAAAACTAGCACAAATGTCACAGTCAGCTTTAAGATGATCCACGCCCAGACACGAGTGTGTCCATCCCAGTTGGGCATCTTACACCCAAACTTGTCACACTGTTTAAACCCCAACTTAGCTTTGCCTGACATAGTAAGACAACAAGTCTATCCTAATAGAAAAAACAAAAGGGAAAGAAGAAAGTGAGAGAATACCAACGATGGTATTTAAAAAATACCACAAGTGGTAAGGAAAGGCCTACCAAAGGCAGTATCAATGGTAGAAATTCAATTACCAAGGTAAAGGGTAGGGAATAGAGGTAGGTTATAGGCAACCGTAAGAAAAGGCTAATTTGACTAAACAAATACGAAATTGTGAGAAGAAACTACCTTAAAAATCACAATTTTCCACTTAGCTTTGAGAGAGATGGCTAGCACATCTGATGAGGAACATGGCAAATGAGATCTGGAATAACTAGGAGAGGGGCATTATGGGTAAGTCTTAGCTGAGTTTTTGGCTGGCGTGAGCTTGGAAACGGCCATATCGGTTCCGAGGATGGAACCGAAGTCCTATTCGTAATGAACGAACAAAGATTTACATCAAATGCTGCCTTTCAGGTCAAGAACTTGATGTATGCAGAGGCAGCTGGCTCGAAAGGGATGGTGAGCTTCACTAAAATGAAAATAGGATTCCATGGAGGAACAGGAGGTTTTCTCAGAAGTCTAATGGGAATAATCCCTCACAGGAATGGTTTCATGTGTAGGTGGGAAAACAGAGGGTAAAACGGGCTGAAGTGTGAATTTTAACAGTGGAATGAGAAAGCCCTTTGTGAAAAAGATCTAATAAGTATGAAAGGATAATAGGAACCTACGAGTGAATGGGGTTCTGTCCCTTTCGTCTGCACCATACTGTAAATCTCTTCCATTTGGCCAAGCAAGATTTTCTTGTAATAAGGCATTCCTGGATTCTTTTAGAATAACCAGGACCTGTCTGTCAAGGGACGTCCCCATCCGGGGGGGGGGGGGTGTCAAAATATCATCCAAGCTGTCAATTTCAGAGTTTTCAGGTTGGTGTTTATGATGGTGCACTTGTTCTGTGTCAACAGGTCCATTTGTTGGGGCAGCGGCCATGGCTCCTTCTTCCTGAGACTGAGCATTAGGGGATACCAGTGCTGCCTTTGCCAATCTGGGGCTATCAGAATGACCCTTGGCCCTTCCTCCCTTATTTTCAGTAATACCCTGGGGAGCAAGGGATACTGGAGGGAAAGCACAGAGCAATGGACCTGTCTGAGGGAAGAAGGCATCTGTCCTCCCGGCCAACTTGGTTTTCATCCTTGAGCAAAGCTTTTCAAAGTGAGAGTTGTCTTTTGTGGCACAAAGGTCCATCTCTGGCAAACATCAGTCTCTGGCTATGCTGAAGAACACTTCCCCAGGCAAATGCCACTTGTGAGGGTTTGACAGGCTCCTGCTTAAGTGATTCGCCAGTTGATTTTTCTCCCAGTAGGTACTGAGCCATGAGATGCAGACCCTAGGCAGTTGGCAGTTTTCCAAAGATCCACAGCCAAGTGACAAAGAGAGCAAGAGTGAGTCTCAGTTTATGTATCACAATAGTGGTACCGTCTTTACTAGGAGCATGTCTGATTTCCACTGGTCTCTGAATCCAAACAGGCCTTTGTTCTGCCAACAGTTCTTTCTGGTTGATGCATTTGTGTTTCAACTGGGAGTCGCATCTGCCCTGTGTCCATAAGTTGCTGTAGTGAGCCCCCCAGTCTACGCCCAAGGCATCTATGGTCAAAGTTTGGTTCTGAGGAATTACCCTAAAGGGGAGGTCCAGATTGCGGGAGCAGGATCAGACCCATCAGGCAAACACTACGTGAGACGAGGGAGAAGTTTAACCCTGAAGCTAAGGGACTGGGAGTGCTGGCACCACACACTTCGGAGGTACCACTGTAGGTTCCTCATGTGGAGTCTGGCAAGGGAATCATGAAGATACAAGAGGCCATGCAACCCATAGTTCTGAGGAGCTCCCTGGCAGTGAAGTGGTTTTTAAGAAGTAGTTTTGGAAAATACTGTGTTAGAAAGCTTACTTTCTCTGGAGAAAGGAAAGCTTTTTGGAGAAACGAGTCCAACAAAGCCTCCAATAAACACAATCCTGCTCGTGGTAGTGGTCTGAGACTTTTGGATACTTATGGCAAACCCCAGTTTTGCTAGAGTTTCTTGGGTGTATAACAAATTCAATACGAGTTTTTTCTGTTATTGTTCAAATGAGGCAGTCTTCTAGGTAGGAATAAATCTGAATACTCTTTGACCTGCTGAAGGCTATCACTAGTTTTAAAGGAAAAGCTCACCCAAACTCTACTACAACTGGCTGTGAGGGAAAGGTTAGTTCGCTTTTGCTTTCTTCTATTTTGTATTACTTTACTGCCGCCTTCTACTTTGTATGTTGTGATTTGTTTTCTTTACACTGTGGTTTACTTGTATTCTGCTTTTAATTGCGTTTTAAAACTAGGAAAGAGACTACAGCTGTCTCTTGCAAGTCGCACAGAAATCTGAACAGGTCAGTTAAGGAAAAACACGCAAGATCGAACAGGTCAATTAAGGTTAATTACCTGTGAACTAAGGGTGGAGCTGGGAGCTAAACTTTTTACTTCAGGAGCAAAATAAAACATTTCAGAGCTTTACTGGAAAAGCTCACCCAGACTTTATTACAACTTGCTGTGAGGGAAAGGTTAGTTTGCTTTGGCTTTCCTGCATTTTGCATTACTTGACTGCCTTCTATTTTGTATGTTGTGAATGGATTTCTTTACATTGAGTTTCACTTGTGTTCTGCTTTTAACTGCATATTAAAACTAGGAAAAAGACCACAGATGTCTCTCTTGTGAGAGTCAACTTATTACCCTACCACCCTGGTGCTGTAGCACTGTTACACTCAACTGTCTTTCTAGCTGCCTGGTCCTTACATTAATTTGACCAAATATCTACTTCCCTCTCCCCTTTCATTGGCTGTTGTAAGCACATTATTATTTTGCGAAATCATTCCCCTTCAACTACTTAAAATTTTTGGACATCCCACTATATCCCACAGAACTAGATACAAAGTGCCCATCCCCTTTCAATCTATCTTGCTCCTTTGAAATTAGTGGCTCTCCACTTAGAAAGCTAAATCTTAAAGTTACCCTACTCTTTCATATCCAATTGCTTAGTGCACACTGCAGCATGTCAGACATTAACCATCTTTTTTCATCTTATCTTTAAGATCTGCAACATCTACTGCAAAACCAAATATTGGAGAGCCCACATTCTGCCTCTCAATAGTCATTTTGGGATTAGTGCTTCTGTTTTCTCGTGGTGAGTGAAGGAGCAGAGACATTATTTCCTGGAGACTGATGATCACCGGAAAGCCTAATAATGGCTTCATAGGTGACAGCTTGGAATTTGTGCTTATATTCTGCTCCTGATGAGAAAAGGAGCAGAGTGCACTGATTCCTGACTGTTTCTGTCTGGGAAGAGAGTGGCTGTGCTTGACGTTTCTGATTGGTCTGGTTGCTATTCAAGGCATCTACAAGGAAGACGCTACGAGAAACTTAGACGCTTGTATCATCTGGGACAAGACTGCAGTTCACCAAACAGGCTGTGGCCTGCTTCTCATCTTGGGATTGGTGCTAACATTTTGATTTTGGTGAGAAAAGAAGCAAAGCAGCATTGTATCCCAACAGAGAAGCTGCGGCGAGACCAGCACTAGTAGCAGCCAGGCAGTAGTCATTTGTGCAACTTCCCCACTTTCATCATTCTTGACAAGCTAAGCCTTAGTTTTTAATGCGTACACCTTGACTTGTTTCTAACTTCAGAATCTCTGCCTAAATACTTCATCCTTAAATTTTCAGGGTCTACTACTTAGTTTCCAGTCAAGTGTTTCACAGTGCCCTTGTATACACAGACATCTAGAGTGACATTTTTTCTGTAAAAGCACAATTGAAATTTCACCAATACCCAAGCTGCATACAGGACAACCAGTATGCAGTCACAAGCACTGTCCCCAGAGTTGCAAAAGTACAGTTGTGTACACTTACCATAAATGTAGATGTTCGAGGCAGATAACCCAAGTGTGATGACTGCAACAGTGAAACACGGAGAACATCTGGATACTCCTGACATTGCTTTATATTCTCACTCCAACTGTCTAATAAACAGAGAGAGTCTGTTGCCATGGATATGAACTTTCCCACCATCTCCTTTACCAGCTTGGTGGTGCCTCATGATTCGCGACAACCAGTTAATTCTCAGACTGATGTGGTATGTCACGGGATGCAAAGCTCTCACATAAAAGTAATCCTAATGTCAGTAAGGCTGTCAGTAGTACACATGCTGCATCTATCACACACACACAATTCAAAGCAGACACAGAGACCCACATTTGCTAAAGCACTTAAATGTTGTTGCTGTTGTGTCTTTCGGCTTTTCCCGGCTAGGGTTCACCACAGCAGAACTCCTGGCTGCTAATGATTGGCATTAGATTTTTATGTGCCGAGTTGCCGGCCCTAACACACAACTTTCAATGAAGGTACGCCCATTCACGCATGTCTCCACAAAGAAGACGCTCTAGCTGAGAATCGAACAGGACGTCTTACTGTGAGGCGACAACAAGTGCTAAAGCACTTAAATGTAACCTTCCTAAATTCCAAAAGACCTCCTAGACGAAGTACACAAAACAAATGCACTCAGAAGCCCCGAATACACTCTTTCAAAACACTCACATCAACAGTCGCATTTCACAGAGCCTCTACCTCTAAGCCCATAAGGCAAGCCACCACACAATCCGGCATTCTGGTCAATGGAGACCCCATCATGAGACACACCGATGCCCCCCTCACCAGGCTGAGTACAGAGAATGTCATGGTCAATTGCTTATCAGGAGCTAGGATTCACCACATTAAGCACACATTCAGGTCAGTTGACCACAAACAGCAGTATGACTCTCTCATAGTCCATGTGGGTGTAAATGACCTCAGATGCACCTCCTCAGACTACACGAACAGAAACATCATGGAGCTCCCTGAATGTGTCCCAGGATGGTATGAGCCTAGCACTGAGCAGCATTTTACCTTCTCCAAGGATGATGCCACAATACAAACAAAAGATGAATGACTTTAGTAATTGGCTTAAGTTATGGTGTCATTCTAAGGGGGTGCAATATTTGTGAGCATGGAAAGAGATGGTCAACAGATCAACGCTGCTTTGCCAAGGATGGTCTACACCTATCCCCTCTAGGCTTTCAAATATTAGCCAAACCTTTGTCTTCCCCCATAGTGCCTTTTTAGGTAATGCCAAACTGAAAGTCTTCCGACAACAAATCAAAACCAAAAAAATATAAAAGTATCACTGCTTAATGCTAGGAATCTAAACAAAAAAATTCCACTCCCTAGAAGCTCTCCTCACCCTAGAGAAAGCAGACATCTGTGTGGTCACTGAGACATGGTTTAAAACCACAGAGAGCACACCAACAGTGGAAGGTTATAGACCAGTTACTCCAGACAGGAACTAAAGGTAAAGGGGTCTTGATTTACAAAAATAAATATACCTCAAGGCTTTTCAAATAATGTACTTGAGCTACTCCTTGTTCAAATTACCATAGACAAAACCACTTCCTTGCAAGCTATAGGTCCCCCCCCCCCATGACCCAGGAAACCCACACCATGTATTTAAAAACTTACTGGAAACACTGACCATCCGACCAAAAACCATATTCAAGGGCGACTTTAGTCAACTATTAATTGGGAATCCTATAGGACACAAAATGTTCAAGCACAGGCATTCCTGGATTTTGTAAACACAAACTTCCTGGACCAGACTGTCAATACACCAAACAGGGGTGCAACCATACTGGATCTGATCCTCACTAATATGGGGAGAATGATGCACTCCGTCTAGAGCAAGGTCTTCTCTGGTAAGGTCAGACAGAAAATGGTCTGCTTTGAAGTAAAAATAAAACCTGGATCCCCAGCCAACACTGGAATCTTCAGGAACTACTCTAAAGCTAACTTTCTGCTATTAAGTGATAACCTGGCAAAATCGGAAGCCCCCATAAACCCCGAGAACACTGCTGCCTATACAGAACTGTTCACAGAAACTCTACACAAGCATGTTAGCAGCTGAATACAGGCAGCTGTACCCACCAAGTCATAGTACAGAACTCCTAAAACAATCCACCCTGGTAGAATCACAAAAAAAATCAATAGGCTGTATAACAGAAGGAAGAAAATCATGGCAAAAGTTAGGAGGTGCAGCACCCAGCAGGATAAAAGCATTCTCAAACTAAAACAACTCAAGAGGACAAAAAGTCTGCCAAAGCTAAATCTGAGATAAATTTGGCCTCCCAAGCCAAGAACAACACAAGGCAATCTTTAGTTATGTCCGAAACCTCAAAGGAAATGCACAATTGTGCGCAGAACTCATTGTAAATGGCGCCACCTATCATGAGCCAGAAGATGTAGCAAACCTACTGGCCTACAAATTCAACTTTACCCCCCAAACTTCCCTCAGAAAATACCATCAAATGCAACTCCACCTACTACCACTAGGGAACAGGTCCTTAATGCTCTCTCTACGGCCAAGAACACTGCATCAATGGGCCCAGACAATATCCCAAGATACCTTCTAAACAGCATGAAACATAACCTATCAGGCCCTCTAGAACTGGTATTTAACTGTAACCTCCAAGTAGTCTGTACCTCATGAATGGAGAACAACAGTCATCCCTCTGCACAAATGTGGGCCAAAATTGGGCATTCCACCTCTACAAAGAGGCCAGTGACAAGTACAAGCCCTAACGATCAGTCCTTGGACCACTACTTTTTGGCATTTACTTCTCAGAAGTCAAGGTCAATGTCAATGGTCTATGGCTGGCTCAATTTCCAGATGATTGCAAATTAGGAGCCATCAACTTCCACACCGACACAAATGCTCTCCAGGAAGGGCTGACAAAGACAAACAACTGGTGTCAAGAGCCCTGAATAAAACTAATGCCAAGACATACATAATAGTATCCTACGGGAAGTCATCCACCCCTGATAACTATCATATTGACAACACACCCCTTAGACTTAAACCCAGTAGTCAGGGACTTGGGGACACAACAACAGTAATCTAGCCTTTGACTATCACGTGTCTACACGTGGGGAAATCATTCTATGCTGTGCAACTTATAAACAAAGGTATGGCATCTAAGGAAGTCAACTGTTCCACTGTATTCAGCATTCATCAGACCTATCAATGAACACAATGCTCCCGTTTTGCTATGTGCCTAACCAGGAACATCCAAAAAATGGAACATCCACAGAGGTTCCTCACTAAAAGAAGACAGGATGCAAGTAAAATGCCCTATGCAGACTGCCTCAAGGGCTTATCCCTGTATTCAGTCTCCTACAGGCGGCGGAGGGAAAATCTATGCCTCGCATACAGGACACTGTCAGGCCCCACTCCGATGGACCTCCTGCATATTTGCAAAAGTAACAGTAGCAGAATTTCCTGTTCTAAGGACTTGAACCTTGCCTGTGATATAAACAGGACCTGCTGGAGAGAGAGGTATGTATTCCAGAGACTACCCCCATCTCTGGAACAGGCTCCCCCATACATGTGAAGTAGAGGTCACCCCTAACCCAATTCAGATGGAACCTGTACCAGGAAATTCATCTCCAGTTTGGCACCTATGTCTCTAATGGACACCGGCAACCTGTAAATGGTTCATCTCCCAGGCCCCTACTTGTAAATGTTTAATATCCCAAGCCCTTGTTTACACTCATCAAGGGTACCAAAACTTGTTAGAAATTTGGGATGCATGACTAGGCTTAAAAAGGCCCTTGTGGTCATTAGCCTAGTAAACACCTATGAATATATGAACTGGAGCCAGATGTTTTGTGAATATCCTGGGTGCAGAAAACAAGCCAAAGGGATGCTTTGCATCTGTTCTGAAATACAAGAGCTTCCTGTAAGTTTTTTTTTCTCTGTGGGAATGTGGAGGTGTATCTTTTTTAGATCTACAGTAACCATGTAGGCATGGGAGAAATCATGGGCAACAGTTTTTTGAAAGGTTTGCATTTTGAATTTTGGTACCTGCAAGAATGTGTTGAGCTTTAAAAGTTCCAGGATAGGTCTCTAGGTACCTTATTTTCTTGGGACTAGAAACAGCCTCAAGTAAAATCCCTTTTGCTCCAACCTTTTGTGTACTGCTTCTGTAGATCAGTGTGTGTACATACCCTTAAGAAGCTTTCCAGTGAGCTAGCATGTGTGCATAAATACTGAGCAAGTGCAAGCAAGATTGCCATTGTGTAGTGAGCTACAGTGGTGTAAACATGTATGCATGTGTAGTAGCTAGTCAGTTCTTTTATATTTTATGCTATCAATCCTGATGCGTCTTTATGTAATGAAGTATATAAACAAACACTCGAGCCACTTCGTCTTAACTAGCTACACAAGACAAGTGACATGGTGTCAGAATGGGGTCCAGAGTCAAGACCATGAGGCACTCAGTTAAAACTGGAGGAATATACGAGAGTGGATCATCCCTACTGCTCAAACAACTTGCAAAACAGGTCAGAAACGAATTCCAGGTACTAAAACTCACTTAAATAATTTTTTTACTCAGCAAATATAGAATAAAGCACTCAGAACACTCAAAACAAACTTCTAGTTAAACAAAATTTCATAAACTGCGACATACTGCCAAAAATATTCAAAATAGTTACAAAAGTGTTTGAAATATCAGAATCACGTAAAACGTATAAAACAAGGCAAAAACACCATATTTGTTTGGCTGTGCGCTTTTTTGCATTAACTAAAGCTATTCAGAATATCTGAAGTGTACAAAGTGTTCGCAAGTTTGTGGTGTATTACAGTGCAGTTATTTCACAAAATAAATCCATTTCAAAGAATACTACATAAAACTATAGTCTTTCGAACAGTTAATTATGCATTTGAATGTTTTTGCAAGCACTTGGTATGTGTGCATGTTCGTACATAATTACAAGGGCCATTTTGCATCGTGTTAAACCATACTTTGTTGGCATGGCAGAAGGATTTTGCAGACCTGATCACTTGTATTGGATAATATTGCAGAAAACTGGACAATGTTTGAGCAAGAGTATGACAGTTTCATAAAGGCTGCATTTTCTGACAAAGATGCACGTACAAATGCTTAATTTAGCTGGTTCAGATGCCACTGAAAGTGAGTGTTCATTTGTTTATGCAGGAGAGGGGGAAAACCGCCATATAGTGGAACTGGCTGAAATGAGGGAAGACCCAGAGTGATTAAAATGTAAATTCAGAGAAATGTGTAACCTCCAAATGTATATGACAATGGAAGGGCACTTATTTTACACAAGAGATCAAAAGCCTGGTGAAAGTTTCGCAGCATATATCTGACTTGAGAAATAAGGCTAAAATGTGCAGATTTGGTGCTTTAAAGGATGGGTTGATAAAAAGGCTTGTGTGTGGCATTAAGAATGATGCGGTGAGAAAAGACTGCTTCCAGACAGTGATTTAACTTTGAATAAGGCCACAGAGATTTGTCAAATACATGAGGCCACAGAAAGGCACACAAAAATGCTTACAAATGAGAAACGCACATTTCCAGCATCTTCCTCAGCTAATGTTGACAGTATGCAGCACATGGTTAAAAGATACAGGCCTAAGGGTATGGTTACTTCAGTGAAACCCAGAACCTTTCTAGCAAATTCCAAGGCATGCTCTGTAAAGTGGATATGTTCAGTGAAGAACAAAAGTGAGTCAAGCAAAGTCAAAGCATCTGCCATCACCTAGCCTCAAAGTCAACTGTCGTAATTGTGATGGAAATCATGAATCTAAAAGAGAAAAATGCTTAGCTTTTGGTCAGCAGTGTCACACGTGTAAAAAGTGGAATCATTTTCAAAGGTTTTGTAAATCAAAACAGGTCCATTCTTTTATTAAAAGAGAACATGCCAAGAGACAAGTTGATCAATTAGAAAGTTGTGACCCTACTTTTTATGTTGATGTTGCAGCTGTGCTCAGTGAAACAGCCAATGCAGTAGATTTGTGGGCAAATAATCACGTTTTTTGTACTGTTCAGATTAATGGGAGACCCACAGAGCTCAAAGTTCATACTGGTTCAAAGTGTAATGTTATGTTAGCAGAAACGTTTGCTAGAGTAAGAGCTGGTCAGAAGTTTGACTTGGCCAAGTGTGCAAAGCTTGTTGCTTATGGTGGTGAAGAAATTCAAACCTAAGGCTGAATAGTGCTTTCATATTACTCTGCTGGGAAAAGCTATGACTTGCAATTTTATGTAGTCAAAAGGCACATACAGTCATTATTAGTCCTCAGAGACAGTTTGAAAATGGGACTGCTTTCATTTAATAATGAAGTCCACCGTGTAAGCTTGAAAGACAACTGTTCTAATTTCGCCTATACTATTTTTTCTATCTTTGCTGATGTTTGAAGACAAACTAGGCAAACTCCCAGTTGTGTACTCCATAAATTTAGAGCCCGAAGTCAGCCCAGTTATCAGACCAGCACGGCAAGTTCCAGTAGCTATGCAGGGTAAAGTCAAAGCCGAGTTGGACAGAATGGTGCAGCAAGGAGTGATTTGTTCAGTAGAAGAACCAAATGAATGGGTATTCTCCATGATGATAAGAAAAGCTCAGCTTATATTAGAATATGTAATGATCCACAAGACTTGAACAAAGCAGTAAAACGACATCATCCTATGCATAGTCAAAGAAGTTCCTGCTCTTATGCCAAATGCCACTTTTTTCTGTCTTAGATGCACGAGTTCATTTTGGCAAATTTTGCTTGACCGAAAATCTTCATCGCTAACTACTTTTAGTACACCGGTTGGCAGGTAGAGATTTTGCCATATGGGATAAATTCTGCCAGTGAAGTCTTTCAGTGTGCAATGGAACAATTTTTTTCTGGCTATACATGTGCTATTATAGTAGACTATATTCTTGATAGAAACCTCAGGAAAGTTCTAGAATGAGCTCATGAAGTGAATCTTAAGCTGAATCCTAAGAAGTGCAAATTCAGGCTATAAGAAGTTATTTCTGTTGGTCATTTGTTTAACAGTACAAGCTTGCAACCAGATCCTTCCAAGCAAACAGCAATTCTTGGGATGCCAGCTCCAGAAATCAAAGCCAGCAACAGGTGAGCCATGTGATAAATAGTAGTTTATTTAAAAACTACTAAGAAAACATTCATGCTTGTACAAAACAGACTGGTTTCGGCCAATATAAATCCTGGCCTTCTTCAGTGTATTACAAAAAGCATAATAAAGGTCAAGTCTTATATAGTAAGTGGAAACAAATCATTGGTTGACAATTACATATTTAATTAATGAACTCATGAATATTTATATATTGATAGACCATATATACCTTAACAAATATATAACATAAATAATATTATATAAAGTTCACTCATAAATATTCATTAAGTCTTGGGTTAAATAAAGCCCCAAGTTTTGTGATCCATTTTTTCTCCCTGGCATCAAGTCTTTTGTGCCAGCCAGATTTGTGAGTTCGATCGCCAATAAGTTTATCTATAATAATAAAATGGAATTGGGCTGTTGGATGTGTAAGTGTGTGTTTATATAAAGCATTGGTGGTTCTTTTGCATTTAATGTCACTTAGGTGTTCAGACATACGAAACCTGAATGGTCTTGAAGTCTGACCTATATAGAATGCATGGCAACTACAACAAGCCATATAAATAGCCCAGTCTGTGTTACAATTGGCAAAAAATCGAATATCAAAAACAGTACTGCTGTTTCTGCTAGTGAATTCCTTGGACTTCAAAATATGTTTACAATTGACACAGTGTCCACAGGGAAAACATCCAATCAATCTGTCGCCCAAAATAGTAGTTTGATATGACATAGGTAGACTGGACTCTGAATGATGTTTATAATGATTAAAATATCCTGCTAGATTTTTTCCTTTACGGAAAGAAAAAGAACATGTGTTAGGAATAAATGATTGGATCTTACTATCAGCTTTAAGTATATTCCAATTATCTTTGATAATATTCATAAATCTATTAGTGTTCCTGCCAAACGTGGTGGTAAATCGTAGTATATTGGAAGATGTAGATTTATTTTTATATGTCAATAAATCTTCTCTATCTAAGCCCCAGGCATGGTTCTGGGCCATAGTGACATATCCTGAGCTGTAGCCTCTATTCATAAATCTATTATGTAAATCATGAGCATGATATTTAAAGCTAACATCATCTGAACAGTTACGTCTTATTCTAAGAAATTGTGATTTTGGAATGTTTTTGGCTATATGTTTTGGATGAAAGCTGGAGGCATGGAGTAAAGTATTATACTGGGGGAACTTCCTATGAACTTCAGTTTTAAGGGTGTCATCCTCATTCTTTGTGACCAAAACATCCAGAAACGTAATGGATTTTTGGTCATAAGTGATAGTAAACTGAATTCCCCATTTGTTGTCATTTAAATACTCCACAAATTCTCAGAGATATCCAATATCTGATCTCCATACCATCCAGCAGTCATCCAAATATCTCCGCCAAATATCAATATCAGGCAGAAACAAATTATGAGTATCATCATAAATCATGATTTCCTCAATGTAGGCCATGAAAAGATCAGCATATATAGGGGCGAAGGAAGCCCCCATTGCTGTACCTTTGATCTGTAAATAACATTCCTGATCATAGAAAAAGACGTTTTTAGTTAGTACATGCTCAGTCAGATTTATGAGAAAAGTATTGAACCCAGGTTGATACAGGTTAGACTTATAAAGCCAATACTCAATGGCATCAAGACCAGCCCAATGTGGGATGTTAGTATATAATGAGCTTACATCTAGTGTACATAGCCACCAATCCTGTTCTAATTGCATATCATTAGCAATACCCAGAAATTGTGTGGTATCCTGTATCCTAGATCTAACCCAAGGTAAAAGTGGTTTTAGATATCTGGTCAGGAATTCCGAGAGCGGCTCAGTAAGTGATCCTATGCCCGACACAATTGGCCTACCTGGTGGATGTAAAAAATCTTTGTGTATCTTAGGCAGGAAATAAATAAATTGTCTGGCAGGGTCAGTGATGGTTAGGTGTCTTAGTGTTTTGGCAGTAATAATCCCATTTTCAACCGCAGAGTGTAGAAAATCATTGATTTGTTCACTAAATACTGGTGTGGGATCAAGAGGCATTTTATTACAGTATCGGGCATCACCCAATTGTCGGTGAGCCTCAATGTCATAATAACTCCAATCCATAACCACCACTGCCCCACCTTTATCAGCATGAAGAATGACCAATTCCTTATTTCTAACTAGTTCATCTAAGCTAGATATGTCACTCTCAGTCATGTTGTTAGGCATTGGTTGTGAAAAATTATGCTGAAAATGTAAATCACTGAGTACATTACGTAGAAAAAGACTGACAGAGGGATGCATAGGTGGTGTAAATGATGAGGCATGATACTTGAAAACATCCATGTGTTGCTGTTCCTCATCCCCCTTATCCTGGAAAAATAGTTTAAGGTTAATTAGTCTGCAAAAAGAAAATAAATCTTGTGCAAAATTATCCTCAGGAACAAAAAAAAACAGGGATAAAAGATAGTCCTTTATTCAATAAAGATATTTGTTCAGATGTTAATACAGTATTAGAGATGTTACAGACATTATTTACTTGTTCATTAATACTTCCATCAAATTTTGAAGACTTGTAACCCTTTTTGTGTTTCCTGCCACCTCTCCTCCCCCTGTTTGACCTAAAGGGAGTATGTGATTACTACGTTTGGGCATAGGAGACCCCATGGTATGCTGTGTATCCGTGTCAGTCCCTGATGAGGTGTCATAATCAGTAGAATCTATATTATTGCCACGTCCTTTCAAAATGGAACGTGGACGTTTCCTTTTGAAACTCACTGAGTTGGTGTTGTGTACATTTTGAAATCTGACATGTCTAGTATGTTTAAATGGTTGCCCTTTCTGGTAATCAGACAAATCTCAAGAGAATTTTTTAAGTTTCCTTTCCTTAAGACTAGTGTCAAAGTTCAACAGATCAGAGCTAAGTTTAGATAATAATGGAGGAAAGAAACTATCCTGCTGGTACTGGTTGCAATCCTCTATTAGTTGTGATACCTTAGAATTTTCTTTGTCAATAATCCTAGTATAATATTTGGACAGGGAATGGACAAACTTCATAGAACATTCTTGTTGAATGGATACCATTCTGTAGTGAGAGTTTCATCGGGATCTGCCACCAATGGCTGAATTTTGACCCTCAGACCCCTAGGACAAATGTCCTTAGCCAAATAAGCTTTCAGTAATTTAAGGTGCCAAACACAAGATCTAAGTGATCTCATATTTTTATTAAGATCGTCAAATAATTTTTGACATGATTGTTCTGGCTTCAAAGAATTGGAATTCAGGGCGCCCTCAGAGCTCAAACCAATACCAAAAAGTGCCAGATCATCCTTGTCGGAAGATAAATCCAAAAATATTTTATTTAAATCCATCATGAGTATAATCAGTAGTATAATACACTATTATTATGATGGAAGACAACCACGCCCTGTGTCAAGACCATCAATTAGTAATATTGAGACAATAACGGCCAGAAGTTAGTTTGTGCAAAAACATGCACACTTAAGCCACGTCAAGCACAGGACAATAATGGTATAAATAATGGTATAATTAGACAAAGAATAAGAAATCAAAAATGTTATGCACCCTGTACATCCAAAATAGATCCTGAATAAGGCACCTCAAATATAAAAGGTTAATATCTTAATATAGAATTCAAATGTCCAAAGGACAAAAACCAGAAACAGTGGTGGTCAGATCCCAGATGATATCCAACATCAAGCATTAAATAAGGTTATTAGTATCTTAGTATAACAACCAGCATGATATATTTCTGATATTAGGGGTAATTTTAAAAATTATGGTCCTAAAAAAAGGTCCAGTAACTAGTATCACCAAACATCTAAATGATAGTACCCAAATAGCATAATATGCATGTGAAAACTTGTTGCTGTAAGCTAATAGTATTCAAGTCAATTGACTAACCACTAATATGGAAACTAGACCCTTACACACTGGAAACACTTTGAAACTAAGTCCTGTAGGCCATATATGTGATTGCCTATAGTACACAAAATATAAGCTAAGTCATTAATCTTAAATGTTCACAATCATAATTATTAAATAGTAGCAAAAATAGTAATAGAATACTATACTTAATATAATCATGAAATAACAATCATGACAGTCCACAAGTTCCACTCTTAAAAGATGTTAAATTTGTGACATACATCAAGTTCAATATAATTTGAGACTGAAAGCAGTGATAAAAATTCCAAACATATCAGAAACAAGAGTATTAGTTTTGCAAAGACCAAATATACACTGCAATTACTATAAACTAATGTCCAGCAACCAAATAGTTCACTCCGTTCATATAGAAAAGTAATATAAAGTTCACAATAGCCCTGGAAGTCTGTCTATGTTCGATTAATCCTCATCGTAGCTTTACCTCCACTCGTCGATGAATTCAAAACGCAATGACCAGTTCACAAACCAAAAAATGGCGACACATAGAAAAACACAGTTCCATTTATAGGATTCGTATTGAATATCCCCTGCACGATGAAAGCTAAATTTGACAGTCCATCATGATCTGAAAAGACCATGAGAAATTCACAAAATTGTTTAGCTAAGGTTCAGCTTTAGCAAAACACAAGTACTGCTTTGGGTATAAATGTATAATATTTAGATAGTATATATTAAGAGCAAAAGCTGGTTAGTAGTTGTCCAACAAAAACTCACATATAGTCAAATACGGCGTGTTCGCTAATAACCATACGCCTTGAACATGTATGAATCAGCTTTTAATGTCCAATACATGAATGACTTCGTAGTTAGCGGCAAAAGAATTGTTGTAGCTGTCCAACCAAATCACACACACCATCAAAAAGAGCGTACAGGGCGATAACAGCTCACTCAAAAAGGCATGCTCACCAGCCCATTATATCCAATACGCACTTGCAGTTGCGATATACGCTCAATTCCGCTATGGCAAACATTTACGTTGAACAACAGATAGTACACCAAAACGTACTCAGTACCTGGTCGTAACACTTTAGAGACATATAAAATTAGAAAAGGTCCTCCAAAACTTGGCTGAAAGATATAGAAGATATATGTCAACCATGTAGAAAACGGCAAACACGCCAACACAGCACACCATGAGGCCCCCAGCAGGAAATACGACAACGTGTATCCGAAACAAAGTTCCCCTGCACGTGGGTAGTTGCACGGCAAAAATCCAAACTAAGCCAAAGAAATCAAAGCCAGCAACAGGTGAGCCATGTGATAAATAGTAGTTTATTTAAAAACTACTAAGAAAACATTCATGCTTGTACAAAACAGACCGGTTTCGGCCAATATAAATCCTGGCCTTCTTCAGTGTATTACAAAAAGCATAATAAAGGTCAAGTCTTATATAGTAAGTGGAAACAAATCATTGGTTGACAATTACATATTTAATTAATGAACTCATGAATATTTATATATTGATAGACCATATATACCTTAACAAATATATAACATAAATAATATTATATAAAGTTCACTCATAAATATTCATTAAGTCCTGGGTTAAATAAAGCCCCAAGTTTTGTGATCCATTTTTTCTCCCTGGCATCAAGTCTTTTGTGCCAGCCAGATTTGTGAGTTCGATCGCCAATAAGTTTATCTATAATAATAAAATGGAATTGGGCTGTTGGATGTGTAAGTGTGTGTTTATATAAAGCATTGGTGGTTCTTTTGCATTTAATGTCACTTAGGTGTTCAGACATACGAAATCTGAATGGTCTTGAAGTCTGACCTATATAGAAAATATGTAATTGTCAACCAATGATTTGTTTCCACTTACTATATAAGACTTGACCTTTATTATGCTTTTTGTAATACACTGAAGAAGGCCAGGATTTATATTGGCCGAAACCGGTCTGTTTTGTACAAGCATGAATGTTTTCTTAGTAGTTTTTAAATAAACTACTATTTATCACATGGCTCACCTGTTGCTGGCTTTGATTTCTTTGGCTTAGTTTGGATTTTTGCCGTGCAACTACCCACGTGCAGGGGAACTTTGTTTCGGATACACGTTGTCGTATTTCCTGCTGGGGGCCTCATGGTGTGCTGTGTTGGCGTGTTTGCCGTTTTCTACATGGTTGACATATATCTTCTATATCTTTCAGCCAAGTTTTGGAGGACCTTTTCTAATTTTATATGTCTCTAAAGTGTTATGACCAGGTATTGAGTACGTTTTGGTGTACTATCTGTTGTTCAACGTAAATGTTTGCCATAGCGGAATTGAGCGTATATCGCAACTGCATGTGCGTATTGGATATAATGGGCTGGTGAGCATGCCTTTTTGAGTGAGCTGTTATCGCCCTGTACGCTCTTTTTGATGGTGTGTGTGATTTGGTTGGACAGCTACAACAATTCTTTTGCCGCTAACTACGAAGTCATTCATGTATTGGACATTAAAAGCTGATTCATACATGTTCAAGGCGTATGGTTATTAGCGAACACGCCGTATTTGACTATATGTGAGTTTTTGTTGGACAACTACTAACCAGCTTTTGCTCTTAATATATACTATCTAAATATTATACATTTATACCCGGAGCAGTACTTGTGTTTTGCTAAAGCTGAACCTTAGCTAAACAATTTTGTGAATTTCTCATGGTCTTTTCAGATCATGATGGACTGTCAAATTTAGCTTTCATCGTGCAGGGAATATTCAATACGAATCCTATAAATGGAACTGTGTTTTTCTATGTGTCGCCATTTTTTGGTTTGTGAACTGGTCATTGCGTTTTGAATTCATCGACGAGTGGAGGTAAAGCTACAATGAGGATTAATCGAACATAGACTTCCAGGGCTATTGTGAACTTTATATTACTTTTCTATATGAACGGAGTGAACTATTTGGTTGCTGGACATTAGTTTATAGTAATTGCAGTGTATATTTGGTCTTTGCAAAACTAATACTCTTGTTTCCGATATGTTTGGGATTTTTATCACTGCTTTCAGTCTCAAATTATATTGAACTTGATGTATGTCACAAATTTAACATCTTTTAAGAGTGGAACTTGTGGACTGTCATGATTGTTATTTCATGATTATATTAAGTATAGTATTCTATTACTATTTTTGCTACTATTTAATAATTATGATTGTGAACATTTAAGATTAATGACTTAGCTTATATTTTGTGTACTATAGGCAATCACATATATGGCCTACAGGACTTAGTTTCAAAGTGTTGTTTCCAGTGTGTAAGGGTCTAGTTTCCATATTAGTGGTTAGTCAATTGACTTGAATACTATTAGCTTACAGCAACAAGTTTTCACATGCATATTATGCTATTTGGGTACTATCATTTAGATGTTTGGTGATACTAGTTACTGGACCTTTTTTTAGGACCATAATTTTTAAAATTACCCCTAATATCAGAAATATATCATGCTGGTTGTTATACTAAGATACTAATAACCTTATTTAATGCTTGATGTTGGATATCATCTGGGATCTGACCACCACTGTTTCTGGTTTTTGTCCTTTGGACATTTGAATTCTATATTAAGATATTAACCTTTTATATTTGAGGTGCCTTATTCAGGATCTATTTTGGATATACAGGGTGCATAACATTTTTGATTTCTTATTCTTTGTCTAATTATACCATTATTATACCATTATTGTCCTGTGCTTGACGTGGCTTTAGTGTGCATGTTTTTGCACAAACTAACTTCTGGCCATTATTGTCTCAATATTACTAATTGATGGTCTTGACACAGGGCGTGGCTGTCTTCCATCATAGTAATAGTGTATTATACTACTGATTATACTCATGATGGATTTAAATAAAATATTTTTGGATTTATCTTCCGACAAGGATGATCTGGCACTTTTTGGTATTGGTTTGAGCTCTGAGGGCGCCCTGAATTCCAATTCTTTGAAGCCAGAACAATCATGTCAAAAATTATTTGACGATCTTAATAAAAATATGAGATCACTTAGATCTTGTGTTTGGCACCTTAAATTACTGAAAGCTTATTTGGCTAAGGACATTTGTCCTAGGGGTCTGAGGGTCAAAATTCAGCCATTGGTGGCAGATCCCGATGAAACTCTCACTACAGAATGGTTATCCATTCAACAAGAATGTTCTATGAAGTTTGTCCATTCCCTGTCCAAATATTATACTAGGATTATTGACAAAGAAAATTCTAAGGTATCACAACTAATAGAGGATTGCAACCAGTACCAGCAGGATAGTTTCTTTCCTCCATTATTATCTAAACTTAGCTCTGATCTGTTGAACTTTGACACTAGTCTTAAGGAAAGGAAACTTAAAAAATTCTCTCGAGATTTGTCTGATTACCAGAAAGGGCAACCATTTAAACATACTAGACATGTCAGATTTCAAAATGTACACAACACCAACTCAGTGAGTTTCAAAAGGAAACGTCCACGTTCCATTTTGAAAGGACGTGGCAATAATATAGATTCTACTGATTATGACACCTCATCAGGGACTGACACGGATACACAGCATACCATGGGGTCCCCTATGCCCAAACATAGTAATCACATACTCCCTTTAGGTCAAACAGGGGGAGGAGAGGTGGCAGGAAACACAAAAAGGGTTACAAGTCTTCAAAATTTGATGGAAGTATTAACGAACAAGTAAATAATGTCTGTAACATCTCTAATACTGTATTAACATCTGAACAAATATCTTTATTGAATAAAGGACTATCTTTTATCCCTGGTTTTTTTGTTCCTGAGGATAATTTTGCACAAGATTTATTTTCTTTTTGCAGACTTATTAACCTTAAACTATTTTTCCAGGATAAGGGGGATGAGGAACAGCAACACATGGATGTTTTCAAGTATCATGCCTCATCATTTACACCACCTATGCATCCCTCTGTCAGTCTTTTTCTACGTAATGTACTCAGTGATTTACATTTTCAGCATAATTTTTCACAACCAATGCCTAACAACATGACTGAGAGTGACATATCTAGCTTAGATGAACTAGTTAGAAATAAGGAATTGGTCATTCTTCATGCTGATAAAGGTGGGGCGGTGGTGGTTATGGATTGGAGTTATTATGACATTGAGGCTCACCGACAATTGGGTGATGCCCGATACTATAATAAAATGCCTCTTGATCCCACACCAGTATTTAGTGAACAAATCAATGATTTTCTACACTCTGCGGTTGAAAATGGGATTATTACTGCCAAAACACTAAGACACCTAACCATCACTGACCCTGCCAGACAATTTATTTATTTCCTGCCTAAGATACACAAAGATTTTTTACATCCACCAGGTAGGCCAATTGTGTCGGGCATAGGATCACTTACTGAGCCGCTCTCGGAATTCCTGACCAGATATCTAAAACCACTTTTACCTTGGGTTAGATCTAGGATACAGGATACCACACAATTTCTGGGTATTGCTAATGATATGCAATTAGAACAGGATTGGTAGCTATGTACACTAGATGTAAGCTCATTATATACTAACATCCCACATTGGGCTGGTCTTGATGCCATTGAGTATTGGCTTTATAAGTCTAACCTGTATCAACCTGGGTTCAATACTTCTCATAAATCTGACTGAGCATGTACTAACTAAAAACGTCTTTTTCTATGATCAGGAATGTTATTTACAGATCAAAGGTACAGCAATGGGGGCTTCCTTCGCCCCTATATATGCTGATCTTTTCATGGCCTACATTGAGGAAATCATGATTTATGATGATACTCAATTTGTTTCTGCCTGATATTGATATTTGGCGGAGATATTTGGATGACTGCTGGATGGTATGGAGATCAGATATTGGATATCTCCGAGAATTTATGGAGTATTTAAATGACAACAAATGGGGAATTCAGTTTATTATCACTTATGACCAAAAATCCATTACGTTTCTGGATGTTTTGGTCACAAAGAATGAGGATGACACCCTTAAAACTGAAGTTCATAGGAAGTTCCCCCAGTATAATACTTTACTCCATGCCTCCAGCTTTCATCCAAAACATATAGCCAAAAACATTCCAAAATCACAATTTCTTAGAATAAGACGTAACTGTTCAGATGATGTTAGCTTTAAACATCATGCTCATGACTTACATAATAGATTTATGAATAGAGGCTACAGCTCAGGATATGTCACTATGGCCCAGAACCATGCCTGGGGCTTAGATAGAGAAGATTTATTGACATATAAAAAGAAATCTACATCTTCCAATATACTACGATTTACCACCACGTTTGGCAGGAACACTAATAGATTTATGAATATTATCAAAGATAATTGGAATATACTTAAAGCTGATAGTAAGATCCAATCATTTATTCCTAACACATGTTCTTTTTCTTTCCGTAAAGGAAAAAATCTAGCAGGATATTTTAATCATTATAAACATCATTCAGAGTCCAGTCTACCTATGTCATATCAAACTTCTATTTTGGGCGACAGATTTTCCCTGTGGACACTGTGTCAATTGTAAACATATTTTGAAGTCCAAGGAATTCACTAGCAGAAACAGCAGTACTGTTTCTGATATTCGATTTTTTGCCAATTGTAACACAGACTGGGCTATTTATATGGCTTGTTGTAGTTGCCATGCATTCTATATAGGTCAGACTTCAAGACCATTCAGGTTTCGTATGTCTGAACACCTAAGTGACATTAAATGCAAAAGAACCACCAATGCTTTATATAAACACACACTTACACATCCAACAGCCCAATTCCATTTTATTATTATAGATAAACTTATTGGCGATCGAACTCACAAATCTGGCTGGCACAAAAGACTTGATGCCAGGGAGAAAAAATGGATCACAAAACTTGGGGCTTTATTTAACCCAGGACTTAATGAATATTTATGAGTGAACTTTATATAATATTATTTATGTTATATATTTGTTAAGGTATATATGGTCCATCAATATATAAATATTCATGACTTCATTAATTAAATATGTAATTGTCAACCAATGATTTGTTTCCACTTACTATATAAGACTTGACCTTTATTATGCTTTTTGTAATACACTGAAGAAGGCCAGGATTTATATTGGCCGAAACCGGTCTGTTTTGTACAAGCATGAATGTTTTCTTAGTAGTTTTTAAATAAACTACTATTTATCACATGGCTCACCTGTTGCTGGCTTTGATTTCTTTGGCTTAGTTTGGATTTTTGCCGTGCAACTACCCACGTGCAGGGGAACTTTGTTTCGGATGCCAGCTCCAGACCAATGTTCAAGCCCTACAATGTTTTCTTGGCATGGTCAACTATCTAGGCAAGTTCATTCCAGACTTGAGCCAACTTTCAGCACCACCCAGAGAAATAACCTGCAAAGATGTAACCTGGACCTGGTTAGACCATCACCACAGAGCATTTGATGACCTGAAACAGAGAACTGCCAGTCCACGTACTTTAAGATGCTAGGACATTCACAAAACAGTAACTCTTTCTTGTGACGCTTCCAAGTTTGGTCTTGGTGCAGTCATTCTTCAAGAGGGTAGACCAGTAGCCTATGCTTCCAGAACTCTAACCCAAACTGAGACACGGTATGCTCAGAAAGAGAAAGAACTCATGTCAATTGTGTTTGCATGTTCAAAGTTCCATGATTATACTTATGGCCAACCTATTCAAATCGAGACCAACTACCAAACCTCTAGTTACTATTTTGAGAAAGCCTATGCACACAGCTCCTATGATATTTGCAATTTCAACATCATGCATTGCAAAGTATAACTTCAATCTTGTTTACACAAAAGGCAAACTTCTTTATCTTGCTGACACTTCATCCAGAATCTAAAGGCTCCTAGGGGAAGTGGTCCCTTTTTCTTTTATCAGAAGATTCAAGAGCAGAACCATGCAGGCTAAGGCGTCTAGATTCTACTACAGTCATCAAACCCACAGCCAGCCTAACTAAATCCTGCTGATAGGCCTGATTGTGAGAGTGGCAGCCTGTAGGCTTCGACTGGGGACAACTGGAAGCAGCCTATTTATATGAGACCTTAGGCTTGGGCCTATGGGCAATGTCAGTGCCAAGGCTGGGATGCAGATGGGCAGCCACATCCCAAGAAAAGTGAACACATGCAATCTCCAAATGACATGGGACTCCGGCCTCCACTCTGACAGATGGAAATCTGTCAGAAGCCAGAACCTGCAAAGCAGCTTCAGACCCAACCAATGAACTAAGTCCTTCAGCTTGTGCAGGCGTAGACAGACTTGGTGGCATACCAGCCTCCAAACAGGTCTCAATAGTGTTACTGGAGGGGAATGTAGAAGTGTCTTGCCTTCTTTGACGATAAGCCTGGGTCGACTGGCAGATGGCGAATAAACATCATCTAGTACCCTATGCTTGGGACATTTTTCCTTACACATAAGGAGATAAAAACTGGCAGGACCAGTGGAAAACATGTTATAAAAATGCCCTAATGACTCACTAAGGTGCTTAGCTAGAATCTCAACCATAATCTTGATCATCCTACTGTTAAAGTGAGCACAGAACTGACAGGTATGTCATGTTCTGGGCCCAAACAAGCTACACAAGAGTGAAAGTCCAGGTGTGGAATCTGCTTGCCACAGTGGAGACTATTATTAACTTTCTCTGACATTAGTCAAGAAACATATGAAAAGTTCCCCAACAGGGTATCTGGCTTTAGACATCTCTCTCAGGTGTGGAACAACTGACTAGCACTCTGCTTCAGGCTCTGACAGCAAGATAAAACTGACGTTGTTGTACCAGCTGACCCCCTTTACACCCAGACATCTTGACGTTCCGTCAGGGTGTCTGCAGACTCCTGGAAGGGAAGGAAATTCTCTGGTAGTCAGGCCAGCCAAGAGCTACCTTAGCAGGAAATCTCATCAGTTAGGACTGCAACAGTGAAACACAATATCCTTGGTTACCTGGTCAAGACGACAGTCACCACAATGATCTGGGGGGATTCCCTCTGAATCTTCAGAAGTACTCTGGATAATAGTGGAAAGTGTGGAAAGCATACAGGAACACTCCTGTCCAAGAAAAAGAAAAGGCATCTGTCTTGCAGGCCATCTTGCATGGAGTTCTAGAACAATCTTTCAGATAACTGTTCACAGAGGAGGCAAAGAGGGCTACTTGACGAACTCCCCACAGATGGATTAAATCTTTGAAGACTCCTCAACCTATTTTCCATTTGGGAAGGTCTACCCTGGTCCTGCTCAGCTCGTCTGCCATACAGTTTTGCTCTGAAAAATGCAGTTTGCCTGTAGAGTAAGTCTGTGCTGTGGGTTTAAAATCTCATTTTTAATATCATCTCATTTTTTATCATCTGGGATGTTCTGAAAATGCAGCCATGCAAACCTTCTCAAAACAGCACCAGTAGCTATAGTCCTGGAAGTAGTACTGCAAGAGTCACACACACACATTGTAAGCAATGGGGTAGTTACCTGTGCAACAGAAAACAAATAAGTTATTTAAAGCAATTTTTTTCTCAAGACAAAACTTCAGATAAAACGCGTTTATATTACGCTGTCGAAAATTTAAGCAGTCGACAGCGTAATAAATCGACACGAAAATGTCAAAACATTGACATCAGAACATCGAACATGCAAAAAAAAAAAAAAAAAAAAAAACACCCAAACACAACACAAATTGCTCTATGCAGGGGAGCATGCCCCCCACACCCCCCGCTACTTAAATATACCAGCTCCGAGATCGCACTACTTGCAGTAAACAGAAATCTCACCTTACAGAGATTTCCGTTTACACGCGTGATGACTTTCGCTTTCAACATTTTGGAGCAGAGAATATCAGCTTCGATACTGTCGGCTTTCTTCAGGGTGAAGTAGACCCGATAAAACATTCCTCATACTACAGTTACTTTAACAAACTATCATACAAGCCTGACAATTCAAAATTCTGAAAATCAAAGTTACATAAGTATACATTTTTTTTTTCCAAATGCCTATCAATAATCTTCCCATCCTTTTCAGAAAGAATAGAACTGGAAATGACTACATGTTTAGCAGCAGGGGGATCAACTAGAGTTATAGCTGCTGGTTTAAGGTTTGGGAATAGTATCTAAAAATTTAAAAGACTGAATAACCTCATACAGTCTGACTTTTTAAGGACAGCTGTCTGACTAACAAGAAAACTGCAGGTAGTAATGCACATTTCCTCTAAACCAGACAGAACAGGAGGGATAGGTGTAGGATCCTGAAAACCCTTTTACAATATCCCATTGTATTTTCTGAGAGACTGAGAAATCTCAGTGTACTTGCATTGAAAATACTAGCACATTCTAGCAACAGTCTCACAGAAAGAGAAACCCCACAGGAAGAATCATAAACTAAGCTCTCCTTTGAGATGGGATCAGAATTCTGACAGAAAAAAACACTATACATTCCTGCATTTTCCTGTTCAGATTCAGAATCTTCAATATCTTCAGGAAAATAGGTATCCCTCTTTCTTTTACAAGAAACTACTAGCTTTAGCAGCCTTCAGGAAGGCCTGGGGAACAACTGACGGCTCTATAGATTTTGCCCGTTAGAGCATGCCAATGTCTGAGAGCAGGGGGGCCCTCAAGACAGATTGACAATCAGACTTCCAAGATGGCTGCACACTGATCAGTTTAATTTCAGCTCTCCAAGTGTGAAAAAAATGAGAAAAAAGAGCTAGTGATATCGTCATCTTCAGTAAAATTCTGTTAGTGGCTAGTAAGTACACTGCCTGGATGGCAGCACAGAAGAAATTTAGTGAACCAGAAAAAAATCAACCAGAAAAGGTAAACAGAAAAAGCAATTTCTAGAAAATGGAAAGCAAAGTCTAAATCAACCACATCTGAAGTACCAAATACTATAAAAGATAAAAAGAAACAAAATTAGTAGGGTATATAACCTATTGAATGACAACTATAAGAATCAATCGGAAGAGGTTAGAAAAGACTGTTAAGAGGGACTGGAAAAGCTATTAACAAGAGAACAATTGCAGGACATATGTATGGCTCCCAAGTATGCACTAAAGTCCAGAAGGTGTAGGATATTTGCATGGAAATGTTTGCATGGGTATTTTTATACCCCAAGCTGACTTGCAAAAATGTTTTCCTTGGGCAGATTGCAAAACTTGGAGGTGTGATGGGGAAGTAAGAGGTGATGGAGAAAGTACAGTTTTGTACCTACCATAAATATAGATGTTCGAGTGCTAATACTGCTGCAGTAATCACAGATGGGTTCTCTGCCGTCAGGCGGGTCCTCGGTCGGCCGAATTCCAAAGTCTAGGTCCGGCGTCGGTTGTCGTCGCTTTCTTTCCTGACGTCAGTGCGACAGGGGTATACAAGACACAGCCGACGCCATATTCTTCAGTCTTTCTTGCCCCAGATGTCAGGTGCCCCCAGAAGGAAGGCAACACATAAATTATATATATATATATATATATATATATATATATATACAGTCAAGCAATGCAATATAATCAAAAAACAGTAGTTGCAAGCAAATGCACCATAGAAGGATAACCCAAATTAGGTTGTATGAGGAGGTGTTAGCCACTAGGCCTTTATCAAGAGAGGAAGGAGGGAGGGAAACCTGTACTGCAGCTGTATTAGCACTCGAACATCTACATTTATGGTAGGTACAAAACTGTACTATGTTCATCGTGCATATAGCTGCAGTAATCACAGATGGGTAGAATCCCAAAGCTACGCACAGGGTGGTAAGGCACTAGGTGGAATTGGGAGCAGCCAGAATGCCCTGCAACACAGCAGTGGCAAAGCCTGCTCTAGTCTTGGAATATAAAGGCAGGTGGTAGTGTTTTGTGAAGGTATGCACAGAACTCCAAGTGGCTGCCTCCAAAATACCTTTGGTAGGGACTCCTCTGAGGAAGGCTGTGGAGGTAGCTGTGGCCCTTGTGGAGTGGGATCTGATGCCTGTAGGAACAGGTTTGCCATGAAAGGAGTAACAAAACCGTTTGCAATGGCCTATCCATTTTGAAATTGTCTGTTTGGAAATTGGCTTCCCTTGAGCTCCTACAGCATAGGACACAAAAAGTTGTTCTGATTTCCTGAAGGGCCGTGTTCTGTCCAAATAGTAACGTAGCTGTCTATGGATGTCTAAGGAATGAAGCAGCCTTTCCCCTTTGTTTTGAGGATTGGGGTAAAAGGTAGGTAAGTGTATGGCCTGATTTAAAGCTACCCT
Source organism: Protopterus annectens (assembly GCF_019279795.1). NCBI lineage: Eukaryota > Metazoa > Chordata > Ceratodontiformes > Protopteridae > Protopterus > Protopterus annectens. The sequence goes on along the minus strand of NC_056744.1, from coordinate 123,394,328 downwards.
GGATACTACCTTAGGCATAAATGAAGGGTTGGTTCATAGGGAAACCCTGTCCTGATGGAAGATGAGAAAGGGCTGCACAGCCATGAGGGCTTGTAGTTCCGAAACCCTACGAGCTGAGGTAATGGCCAGAAGGAAGGCTGTTTTCCAGGACAAATATTGCAAATCTGTTGAGGCAGCTGGTTCAAAGGGAGGCAATGTTAATTTTTCTAGGATGTAGTTAAGATCCCAGGTTGGTATTGGTTGTTTCCTTGGAGGTCTTATATTCTTAGCTCCTCTGAGGAACTGTCTTAAAGAGGGTGAGAGAATAAGGGTGGATCAGTGTTGTATTCTGCAGAAATGGCTGAGGCATGAATTTTGATGGAGGAAAATGAAAGTCCACTATTCAACAGCTCAGCTAGATACTGTAATATCTGAGGCAAATTCAGTTTTCTAGGATCCTGGCCTTTTTTCTCATTCCAAGCGCAAAAACGTTTCCATTTTGCGGAGTAAGCCTTTCTAGTAGATGGCCTTCTGGCCTCCAAAATGACATCCTGCACCTCTTTAGAAAGTAGGGTCTGTGGTGGTGTTAAGGAATTTTCCATGCAGCCAGATTGAGAGTTTTCAGCTGACTGTGAAGAGTTTTGTAGCTGTGCTGAGTCAGTAGAAGAGGCATTAGAGGTAGAGTCCAGGGAGGAGTATGTGTTAGGCTCCTCAGGAGTGGGTACCAGTGTTGTCTTGGCCAGTCTGGAGCAATCAGTATCATCTTCGGTCTGTCTGCTCTTGCTTTCAAGAGCACCTTGGGCAGAAGAGGCAAAGGTGGGAAAGCGTAAACTGTCCATGTTGCCCAACTGAAAGAAAGGGCGTCCACTCTCCAGGCCTTTGGATGAAAGGTCCTTTAACAGAACTTTTTCAATTGATGATTCCTGTGGGAGGCAAAGAGATCTATGTCTGGTCTTCCCCACGCTTGTATTATTTTTGTAAACACTTGAGGATGCAACTTCCATTCGTGTGGATCTGTCATATTTCTGCTTAGATTGTCTGCCAGCGTGTTTTCCAATCCTGGCAAGTACTGTGCTTGAAGTTCGATCTGCCATTCCAGAGCCAAGTTCCAAAGTGACATGGCTAGCCTGCACAGGGGGTATGAATGTGTTCCACCTTGTTTGTTTATGTACCACATTACTGTGGTGTTGTCTGTTCTTATCAATAATTGCCCTGGATGCAGGAGGTCCTTGAAAACTGTAATTGCATTTATCACTGCTAGCATTTCTTTTTGATTGATGTGAAGGTGCTTTTCCTTTTGGGACCATTTGCCCTGAATGCACCTGTCTGTCATGTGCGCCGCCTAGGCGTATTCTGAGGCGTCTGTTGTGATGACTTGATTTGCTTGAGGCTTGCAGAATGGAAGACCTGTGTTTGTTTGGCATGCTTGGGCCCACCATAGAAATTCCTTTTGCAAACATGGAATTATTGGTATTATTGTTTCCAAACTGTGGCTGTGTTGAGACCATAGGTTTTTTAGGTACCATTGAAGTTTCCTCATATGCAACTTTGCACATGGGATTAGAAGAACGCAAGATGCCATGAAGCCCAGAGCCTGCAGGATTTTCCTTGCAGTGAGCCTGGTACAATTTGCTAGTATTTTGAAGTAATGAGTTAGTTGCCCTTGTTTTCTGGCGTAAGATAGGCCATCTGGGTGTTTGTGTCCAAGTTGGCACCCAGGAAAGTTATTTTCTGAGATGGTGTTAGCCTGGATTTCTCCTTGTTGACTGTGTATCCCAGAGAATTCAATAACCGTGTTACGTAAGCCAGATGTTCCAGAAGTATGTGCTTGTTGTCCGCTTGGATCAGGCAGTCGTCCAAATAAGGGTAAATTTGTATCCCTTGAAGTCTGCAGTAGGCAATTACTGATGCCAGGCATTTCGTGAATACTCTGGGCGCAGTAGATAAGCCAAAGGGCAATGCAGAGAATTGATAGTGGATTGAACCTGCAAGAAATCTGAGGTATCTTCTGCAGCTTTGTCTGATTGGGACATGCAGGTATGCCTCCTTGAGGTCCAATGTTATCAGCCAAAACTCCTTGCCCAGCATGGGAAGAAGCTGCTGTAATGTGAGCATCTTGAATTTTGTGCAGTAGAAATGTGTTTAGGATGGATAAGTCCAAAATGGTTCTCCAGTCGGTTCCTTTCCTTGGTACCAGAAAAAGTCTGGAATAAAAACCTTGACCTTGTTCGTGAGTAGGTACCTCTTGAATAGCTTTCATGGCCATAAGCTTTGAAATTTGTATTTGAGCCTCTGCCCTTTGATTGTGTGGCAGGTTCGGCATGCCTCTCATTTTTGGGAGAGTGTGAAAATGAAATCTGTAGCCTCTGTTTATAATGTCCAGGATCCATTTGTCTGCTGTGATAATATGCCAATTTCTTGTAAATAATGCCAGCTTTCTTCCCAAGGGTGCTGCCAGCTGAGACTTGCTTGGCATGAAAAGGGGGAAGTCATTGGGTTTGTTTCCTGTATTGCTGTGCACCGTCTTCGCCACCTCTTGTTGCTGGAGTTTGCCATTGTCTGCCTCTATATGATCCTTGAGGTTGTCCTCTGCCCCTTGTGCGCCTGTATCTACCTCTTTGTGGCTTGTCCGTGGCTGGAAAGGACCAGTTCTTTGAAGGCCAATTTCTGCTAAAACGTGGTGGCTGAACCTGTAGAAAAGCTTTGACAGTTTGCATAGATTTAGCTTTTTCTTCCATTTTCCGTAGTATCTCCTCAGCATTAGTACCAAATAGTACATCCTTTTGTAAAGGAGCATCCAGTAGCTTAGCTTTAACATGGTCAGGCAAGGTTTGTTCTCTAAGCCAGGCATGTCTACGAATGACTGATCCTGTCACAGCAGCTCTGCTTGAGGCCTCTAGGGCATCATAGCCACATTGTAAGGTGTGTTTACCCACTTGTTCTGCACTATGCATCATATCCTGCAAATCCTTCAAATCTGGTTGTTCAGGTTGAGACATTTTATTTCTTAATTGTGATAACAGAAACTGCTGATATTTAAGCATATGGAACTGACAATTTAAGGCCCTCATGGCTAGGGTGGCTGAGGTATATACCTTTTTCCCCCACCTTTCTAAGGATCTAGACTCTCTTTCGGAAGGTAGTGGATTCTTAGCAGTAGAGGCCTTCATTCCCTTGGGGCCTTGAGAAATGGTTTCAGGGTCAGCATTATGGCTTTTGTAAAGAAATTGGTGAGAGTTAGGAACTCTGTAGTACCTATCAGGCTTGACTGGGGCAGGAGGCAGGGAATCCGGATTTAGGCAAGCCTCCGAATAAACATCATCAAGTATGTCCAAGACAGGAGGTATCGCCAGAGGTCTGTGCTGAGGTAGCAAAAGAAATTCCCTAAGTCTTTTCTTGGAATCAGAAAAGTCTTGGCCTTCTCAATGGAAGTGTTCCCTCAAGGTGTGCAAGGTTTCCCCAAAAGAAATCCTCTGGGGGCAATACAGAAGGAATGGACTGCTCAGCATCCGAATCTTCAAAAGGGGAGTACGAGTGTTCCTCTTCATCAGAATGTTCTGAAAAAATGGAATCCTGGTCAGAAGAGGGAGAAGCTTCCTCCACTCTGGGTCTCTTGTCTGGAGGGGGCTGGGAACCCCTGATAAGAGTAATTAAATCCTCAGCCATTTTTAGCATCTGCTTTTTAGGCATGGGGCCTGGAGATGGGCCCTGTGCAACAGGCCTCTTGGGATGCATGGCTGATTTGGACTTAGTAAAGGCCTTAATGGAGAAGGAAGATGAGGGTCTAAAGACACCATGGGTGGAAGTGGACCTATCCACATTAGGAGGCTCAACACTCACAGTGGCTTCGGTTGTAGTCTGGGTATGGGCCGAGGTACCTGCGGTCTCGGTTACAGAGGACACCGCCAAAGAAGTGTCGTCGGTAGTCAGGGGCTGCGTAGGCGCCTCGCTGAGAACCGGACCACATGTAGCCGGTTTTGGCGTGGTGTCGGTGGAGACCGCGTGTTGGTCTTTGTCCTTGCGTTTTTTGGACAAAACGGTAGTCTGAGTATCCGACGACATTTTATGATCAAAGGCTTTACCAAAGAAGTGCTGGGCGAACTCCGCCCGACGCTTAATAGTACGTTTATTGAAAGTAGCGCAAAAGCGACAGGCCGAGACATCGTGGTCTGGGCCTAAACAAGGTATGCAGAGGGAATGGAAATCCTTATGCGGTATTTGCTTCCCACAAGAAATACAATTGTTAACTTTGTCTGACATCGGTCTGAGGCAAGAAAAGTTTCAACGGGTACTTAGCTTTAAAGAAGACTTCGGTTTCCAATTATTCGTAATTTCAGGAGCTGGCCGACCGGCACTTGCGAACTGCTTCTGCTTCGGGCACCGCGCGGCAAAAAAGACTGAAGAATATGGCGTCGGCTGTGTCTTATATACCCCTGTCGCACTGATGTCAGGAAAGAAAGCGAGGACAACTGACACCGGACCTAGACTTTGGAATTCGGCCGACCGAGGACCCACCTGACGGCAGAGAACCCATCTGTGATTACTGCAGCTGTATGCACGATGAACATCATATTTTTAGGGAGTGTAACATGTTGGCAAATGTAAAAAATTCCCTACAGAGAATTCAGTCAAAGATTGGGTGAGCAATGGCTGTAAATAAAGGAAATCATTCTTTGAGCTGGAACACAAGACCCGAACTGTCTAGACATACCTAGGCCTTAAGTTTAATTACTGCTGGTTGCCAAAAAAAGCAATTACGAGAACATGAACAAAATCTAAACCAGCTACATTTGAAGTATTGATTATTATAGAAGAGAAAAACTGGAAGAGGGAATCTATATAAAAAAAAAAAAAAAAAAAAGAGAGAGAGAAGGCGCAAATTACACAGAAATAACTGGAAGTGGTGAGAAAAATATGTGCATAATAATGTTGTGAAAGAGTGAGGTTTAAGGGAAGGCAGGACTTCAGCAATTTATGTAGTGTTCAACAGATGAGAGTAACAAAAAATATGACAGGTACAACTTCTGTAAATGGAAAAAATGTTAATATGGTATGCTTTCTTTTCTGTTAATGTATGTTTGACTATGTATTAAGAAATAATTTAATACTGTTAAAAAAAGACAGATTGAGCTAATGATTTTCAGTAACAAGTCCAAGCACAGGACTCATATTTGTCTGTGTCATCACGGCTAGGTAAACTCTCACATACAAAAAGCTGTTGTCCATTTCCCCTTGCTACTCTACTTACAAACCGACTAGCAGAGGCCTTGAACAATGCCACAACAGACTGGGAGTTCATAGGTTGGTACTAGGCTATCGGCCCTATGGCCTATACAAGCCTAAGCATAATTTCCTGGCTATTTCTTCCCACACTATTTACTTCCCTGGACTCCTGTCTAGCAGGACGACTGACATGATTCCCTGGAGTGAATTTCCTTTCTACCATCCAATCATCAAGGTTCCTCTTGAAGACGGCCAAAGAGGCACTCTGCTTGACATGTATTGGCAGTCTATTCCAGAGTCTGGGGAGTCTCTGGGTCAGGAACCTATCCCTCCAGCATGTTTTGTTTATTGTGATGACAAGGTTTAGATCCCTGGAGCGTGTGGCTCTGAGGGATTGGGAGTGTGACTGTGTGAGCTAGGCAGTCAGAGATTCTGTACGTCAGGTTGTCAGTGGATTGAGTTTAGCATAAGCACAACTGTTCACGATGTCCTAAAGATCAAGGCAAAAAGTGCAAATATTTTCAACTTTTTCAAGCCAGTATCAGATATCAATAAAAAAAAAGGCATCGGTCAAGAAAAATTAGAAAAACAATCCCCCCAATAGGGTACTTAAAATAAATCTCAGAAGCAGGGCAACACACTAGACAAAGCTTTTAACAGAATACACTTTACAAACTTTAGCAAAAAAGATCTGAAGATGGCATTGGGCAGTACCCCTCCTACACCACTGACATCCTGATGGCCAAATGGAAAGTAGTCTCCCAAAGCCAAGAGGAGAAAAGTAGAGCTCTATAAGCTGGCAAGAAATCTCAGATATCAAAATGAACATTTTCACCTTCCTCACACCCCCATTCTGAAAAATACCAACTCTACAATCATACAATTATAAGAAAGAGAGAAATGACCTTACATGGTAAAAACAATCTCACAGTAGAACATTACAGCAAACAGTCAGGGAAAATAAACAGTGACAAATGGGACAAGTTTAGTGTACAAAAAAAATCAGATGATGACCACATATAGAGAAAAGTACAGTTGTGTATACTTACCATAAATGTAGATGTTAGAGTGTATTCACTGTTGCAGTCATCACACTTGGGTTATCTACCTGCAGGTAGCCCTCAGTCGGCTCGAATACCAGAGTCTTGGTATTTCTGCGTTGGATGCTGTCGCCTCTTCCATGACGTCAGGGGTATAAAACATGCAGCCGACACCATTACATCAGCTTTTCTTGCCTCAAATGTCAGGCGCCCCCAAAATAAGAAGCTATTACATGGTGTGGAACACCTCCAGCAAAACGTAAATACCCCTGCCATAAAAGATGGCCATAAAGAGGATAGGTAGAAAGGATAGAGAAAGCCAGGGGGCTGGAGCGAGGGAAACCAGGACTGCAACACTGAATACACTAACATCTACATTTATGGTAAGTGTACACAACTGTACTATGTTCTTTGTGGTTCACTGTTACAGTCATCACACTTGGGTTGAGTCCCAAAGCTGAGGAAGGGTGGAGGCAGTCAAGAAGTGTTAGGGCTGGCTAGCAGGCCTTGTAAGACTGCTGTAGCAAATCCAGCTTTGGATTTAGAAAAAATAGGTAAGTGGTAATGCTTGGTGAAGGTCTGTACAGAACTTCAGGTTGCAGCGGTAGGGCTCCCCTGAGAAATGCTGTAGAAGTTGAAGTAGCTCTAGTGGAATGAGTTCTGATCCCCCGTGGGGTAGGTTTTCCATGGTGCTTGTAGCAGAAATGGATGCAGTGTGCTATCCCCATTTGGTAATGGTTTGCTTCGAAATGGCCTTGCCCTCTGCCCCTGTAGCAAAGCAGACTAGCAGATGGTCAGATTTTCTGAAAGACTTAGTCCTGTCAAGGTAAATCCTGAGCTGTCTGTGCATGTCCAGGGAGTGCAGGATCCTTTCACCTTTATTCTATGGATTAGGGAAAAAGGTTGGCAAATGGATGGATTTGTTTAAAGCCATATTGGATTCCACCTTAGGCATAAAGGAAGAGTTAGCCCTGAGGGAAACCCTGTCAACATGGAAAATAATGAAGGGCTCCACAGCCATTAGTGCCTGTAACTCAGACACTCTTCTTGCTGAAGTAATAGCTAGAAGTAAGGCTGCTTTCCAAGAGAGGAGCTCTCCTAGGGGGCCTTAAATGGTTAGCTCCTCTCAGAAACTGTTTGATAAGAAGGTGAGAAAAGAGAGGAGACTCAGTATTATAATGAGCTGAGATGACAGAGGCATGAATCTTAATGGGTGAGAAGGATAGGCCTCTGTGGAGAAGCTCTGCTAGGTAATCAAGGATTTGAGGCAAGTTGGGCACAGCTGTGTCCTTTCCTTGAGACAGACACCAAGAACAAAATCTTTTCCACTTTTCAGCATAGGATTTCATACTACTAGCCCGTCTGGCCTCAAGGATGACATCCAGCACCTGTTTGCTGAGAGATGCTGGTGGTGTATTCAGCGGATAAGCTAGGCTGCAAGGTTTAGGGTTTGCAGCTGTAGATGCAAAATCTGTCCCTCCTGCTGAGACAGCAGGGAAGGTGTCTGATGTAGGTGCCAGGGTGGCACTGCTGTCAGACTGCGGAGGAGTGGGTACGAGTGCTGGCGTGGCCAGTCTGGTGCAATAAGGATTTCCCTTCGCCTGTCCCGTTTGATCTTGAGTAGTACTTTTGAAAGGATGGGCAGAGGAGGAAAGGCATAAATGGAGAGGTTTTCCCATGTAAAGGATAGGGCGACCACCTTCCAGGCTATGCTGTGAGGGATCCTGGTGCAAAATTTGCTCAAATGGTGGTTTTGGGGGAGGCAAAAATGTCCACATCCAGTGTTCCCCACCTCTGGGTTAGAAGTATGAATGAGTTGGGTTCCAGTTTTGACTCGTGAGGGTCCAGCAGACTTTTGCTTAAGAAGTATGCCAGAGAATTTTGCTTGCCTGACAGGAATTGAGCTTGTAGGTGCACTTGGATGCTCAAGGCCGTGTTTCACAGAGCCATGGCTAACCTGCAGTGTGGGTAAGAATGAGTCCCGCCCTGCTTATGTACCATATAACTGTGGTGGTGTCTGTCTTTAACAGGAGCTGTCCTGGAAGGATGAGGTATTTGAAGACTGTCAGAGCATTCTGTACAGCTACCATTTCTTTTTGAATGATATGCAGGGGAATTTGTTCTGGGCTCCATTTGCCTTGAATGCATATGCCTGCCATGTGAGCCCCCCATGCATATAGTCTGATGCGTCTGTTGTCAGGGTTTGGGTGGCGAGGGGTTCAGTGAAAGGAAGTGCCTTGTTGTGGTTGCATGCTTCTGCCCACCAAAGGAACTCTGCCCTTAGACAAGGTGTGACATGAATCACTGTTTCCAGGTCTTGAGAATGTTGACAGAGACTTTTTAAGTACCACTGAAGTTTCCTCATATGCAGTCTTGCATATGGAATTAGCAGAAAACATAAGGCCATGAACCCCAAGGCTTCCAGTATTTTCTTTGCAGATAGCTGGGTTTTGTTGGCCATTAGTTTGAAATAGCTTGTCAAATGGACCTGCTTTCTGGAGTCAGAAATGCCAACTGGGAAGTTGTGTTCAAGCTTGCTCCCAGGAATACAATTTGTTGGCTGGGCACCAGTTGTGATTTCTTTTCATTGATGGTGTATCTCAGTGAAGTTAGAAGTCTTTTTACAAATGCCAGGTGCTGAAGTAGCAATTCCTGACTGTCGGCTTGAATCAAGCAATCGTCCAAGTATGGGTAGATTTGAATATTTCTCTGCCTGCAGTATGCAATTGCTGGGGATTTTGTGAATACTCTGGGCGCAGTAGATAAGCCAAAGGTAAGTGCATAGAACTGATAGTGCATAGAGCTTGCCCTGAAACGTAGATATTGCCTGCAAGACTCCCTTATGGGGATGTGCAGATAAGCTTCTTTTAAGTCTAGGGTGACTAACCAGGCATATTTGGTTAGCATAGGAAGAAGCTGTTGCAGTGTAAGCATTTTGAATTTTAGGACCACCAGAAAGGTGTTGAGAATTGATAGATCCAGGATAGGGCGCCAAGAGCTCTCTTTTCTGGGCACCAAGAACAGTCTGGGGAAGTAACCATGTCCCCTTTGTTCTACTGGAACAGGTTGAATAGCCCTGATATGGAGAAGGGAAAGTATTTGCTTTTGAGAGCCTCTTCCCACTGGTTTGGAGGAAGGTTAGGCAACCCGCTTGGTGTTGGCAGAGAGTGGAAATAGAATCTGTATCCCTGGGATACAATGTTTAGAAACCATTGGTCCTGAGTAATGGACATCCAGTTTTTTGCATGAAGGACGAATTTTCCTCCTAAGGGAGCAAGTACTTGGGCATGGCTGGGCAGGATAATTGGAAAGTCATTGAGAACTTTTTCCATAAGAGGGTGGCTTACCGCTCCCTGGTTTTCAGGTGGAAACAACCCATTGTTTAGATCTCTGCATTCCCAGAGACTGCAGTCTTGGTGGTCTGTTTCCCCTGGGTTTGGACTGAGAAGGCCTGAGAGGGACTGGAAAGGACCAGTTTTTTGAAGGCCAATGCCTACTGAATCTAGGCGGCTGCACCTGTAAGAAATCTTTGACTGTTTGCATAGATTTAACTTTTTCTTCCATCTTGTTAAGAACTTCTGCTTTTGTGCCAAACAAATGTTCCTGATTTAATGGAGCATCTAGTAATTTTGCTTTGACATGGTCAGGCAAGACTTGTTCCTTTAGTCAAGCATGCCTTCTCAGTACAGACCCAGTGACAGCAGCTCTGCAAGATGTTTCCAAGGCATCAAACCCACACTGCAAATATGTTTTACTAACTTGGTTTGCAGAATGTATTAACTCTTGTACATCTTTATTTTCTGCCCAATGTGGAAGTAACACCATTTTTTGTTTAATTAGTTCCATAATATGTTGCTGGTACTTCAACATGTGAAACTGGCAATTCAAAGCCCTGATGGCAAGAGTTGCAGAGGTATACACCTTATTACCCCATCTCTCTAAACCTCTAGAATCCCTGTCTGAAGGGGTAGGGTTTTTGGCTTTATTAGCCTTACTGCCTTTAGGTCCCTGGGAAATGGTCTCTGGATTCTTAGAGAGAAATTGGTGCAAGTCAGGTATTCTGTAGTACCGGTCAGGTTTTCTAGGAGCTGGTGGTAAGGTGTCAAGAGTAAGACTGGACTCCAAGAAGACATCATCTACAATATCCAGGACAGGGGGTATAGCTAGAGGCCTGTGCTGAGGAAAATCTAAAAATTCCCAGTGTCTCTTTTTGGACTGAGGATAGTCCTGGCATTCCCAGTGGAAATGCGCTCTTAAGGTATGCAAGGTTTCACCATAAGAAAAATCCTCTGGAGGGGAGGCAGAGGGAATGGATTCCTCTGCATCAGAAACCTCATAGGTAGATAAGGGTATGTCCTGGTAATCAGCAGGGTCAGAGTCATCAGACTCCTGGTCTGTAGAATCAGAAGGAAATTCAATTCTTTGTCTTTTGGCAGGGAAAGGCTGGCTTCCCCTAATTAGAGTAATAAGTTCTTCAGCCATTCTAAGCATTTGTTTTTGGGGTATGGGAGCTTGAGCATGCACTTTGGACGTCGATTTTCTAGGCGTAGTGCAAACTCTGGGCCTGAGAAACCCAGTAGTTTTAGCTGGAAATGAAGTTGTCGGTTTAATATCAATATCGCTAGGTCGGAATACACCCTCAGAAGCCGGTGCCTGCACAGAGGCTCCAGACCCATCCAAGGTAGAGACATCCACAGGTTCCATAGTCGAAGCATCTCGCGACATTCGAGACTCCAAATGGGTCTCAGCAGAGGCCTGCAAATCTGTGAAAGCGGGCTTCAGGGGCTGCAAAGGCGCCTCACTGAGTACCGGCGGGCTGGCGACTAGCTTAATGGAAGCGTCATCGGCACTTTTGGATCTATGCGGTCTCTCTATGCCTTTGCGCTTTTTTGGAAGATCGGTAGCCGGATGGCTTACTGAAGCCATTTTGGAATACAGAGAATGAGAGAGAAAAAATCTAGCTACAAAAATTGCCCATCGAATGGTTCGGGTGTTAAATAAGGCACAAAACCGACAGCTAGGGAAGTCAGGGTCTGGGCCTAAACAGGTGACGCAGTAAGGATGAAAATCTCTGAGGTATTTTCCTTTCCACAGGCAAAACAATTGTTAATTTTTTCTGTTAGAGCAAGAAAAAAGAATCCCCAACGGGGTACTTAGCATTAGAAGACTTCAGGTCTGAAACTCGAAAAAACGAAAATTTCAAGTAGCAGCCAACCGGCACTTGTGAACTGCTTCTGCTCTGGGCTCCTGCTCGGCAAGAAAGACTGATGTAATGGCATCGGCTGCATGTTTTATACCCCTGACGACCTGACATCATGGAAGAGGCGACAACATCCAATGCAGAAATCCCGACTCTGCACTAAGGCATGCCTATGTGGGTGGTGTATGACATCACAGCAATTACTGACAAGTAGTATACATGCTCCAGAGCAGAGAGCCTTCTAATGAAAGTTGAGCAACACTGGCACTTAAACATTTTCTCTGCTAACTGAATAAACTGTGAAAACACTGCTATGTCAATAAAGGGCACAAGAGAAAAAAACATACCCTTTTCTACATCTTCAACATAAAATTCTGAAGGCATTCTGTTGCATACCACCTGCAATTCAAAAAAAAGAAAAAAGGAAATGTTTAAAATTTACAGTCTTCTTCTAAACTGCAGTTTTATTAAGCACCTATATCAAAATGTGGAGAAAAAGATTAAATAAATTAGACATACAAACATTTATCATACACAATTCTAAAAAAATGTTTGGTACAGTTAAAAAGGTCCAACATTCCTTACAATTCCATTTTTTCATCACTACCTATTATGCATTACACTTCCTGCAGGAAACTCCCCAGCATAAACAATATGCCAATTACGTACTGAAGAGAAGTCCTAAATGGGAGAAAAACAAAAGATCAACTAGAAACACACACAGTGATAGCTGGGGATAATGGGACACAAGTGGTCCTGGGAGATGAGTGGCATCTCAGTCTATTACAATACTGGCAGCTTGCAGAAAAGTACAGTTGTGTACACTTACCATAAATGTAGATGTTAGAGTGCATTCACTGTTGCAGTCATCACATTTGGGTTATCCCTGTCAGGGTAGCCCTCAGTCAGCCCGGATACCAGAGGCTTTCTATTTCTGCATCTGTCACCGTCGCTCCAGGACTGACGTCAGGGTCATCAGTAGTATAAAATAAGGCAGTCAATGCCATTACATCAGTTTTTCTTGCCCTGTCAGGAGCCCCCAAGAGGAAGCTAGGTTATGGTGGAAGAAGACCACCAGTAAAAAGTAAATACAAAAAATTCCTTGTAAGGAGGGAGAGAGAGAGAGAGAGACAAGGGGGATGGAAGGAGGGAAACCAGGACTGCAACAGTGAATACACTCAAACATCTACATTTATGGTAAGTGTACACAACTGTACCATGTTCTTTGTGTTTCACTGTTGCAGTAATCACATTTAGGTTGATTCCCAAAGCTGAAGAAAAGGGTGGAGGCTGGCTAAGATGCCCTGCAAGACTGTGGTGGCAAAGCCTGCTCTGGATTTGGAGAAGCTAGGCAGGTGGTAATGGTTGGTGAAGGCATGAACTGATATCCATGTTGCAGGCTCCAAGATGTCCCGGGCGGGGACCCCTCTGAGGGAAGCTGCAGAAGTGGAGGCTGCTCTGGTAGAATCTGTTCTAACCCCCTTAGGGGGAGGCTTCCCGTGTTGCTTGTAGCAGAAATGGATGCAGTGTGCTATCCATTTGGAAATGGTTTGTTTGGATATGGGTTTGCCCTCTCCTCCTACAGCAAAGCTGACTAAATTCATCAGTCTTTATAAATGATTTAGTCCCATCAAGATAGAAACTGAGCTGTCTGTGCACATCTAGAGAGTGCAGTATCCTTTCCCCCTTGCTTTGCAGGTTAGGGAAAGAGGTGGGCAAATGAATGGATTGGTTGAGAGCCACACTGGACACAACTTTTGGCATGAAGGATGGGTTATAGTCCTGAGGGAGACCATGGCAGCATGGAAAATGATGAAGGGCTCTACAGCCATTAGTGCTTATAGCTCAGATACTCTTCTTGCTGAAGTGATGGCCACAAGCAAGGCTGTCTTCCAGGAGAGAAACTAACTCTGCTGAAGCTGTTGGTTCAAAGGGGGGCAGGGTGAGCTTTTCCAACACAAAGTTTAGGTCCCAAGCTGGGGTAGGTGCTCTTCTGGGTGGCCTCAAGTTGTTAGCCCCTCTTAGGAACTGTTTGATGAGAGGGTGTGAAAAAAGAGGTGGCTCTGTGCTGAAATGAGCAGAGATAGCCAAGGCATGAATTTTAATACAAGAAAAGGAGAGACCCCTATGTAGTAGGTCAGCCAAGTAATCCAGGATGAGAGACAGGGAGGGCTGTGCCGTCCCGGATCCCTTAGCCTGGATCCAGGTGCAAGATCTTTTCCATTTGTCAGCATAAGACTTTCCAGTGCTAGGGCGTCTGGCCTCATGTATAACATCTAGAACCTGTTAGCTGAGATTGGCAGCTTAAGCAGTGGTCAGGGAATACGCCAGGCTGCCAAATTGAGGGTCTGCAATTGGGGATGCATGAATTCATCTTCCCTCTGGGTCAGGAATGATGGGATCTGAGGGAGATGCCATGCTGGCAGAGGTGACAGACTGTGCAGCAGTGGGTACCTGTGCTGGTGTGGAGAGTGGGGCAATCAGGATTGTCCTCAGTTTTCCTCCATTATTTTGAGCAGTACCCTTGTAATGAGCAGTAGTGGGGGAAATGCATAGACAGAGAGGTTGACCCACTGGAAGGATAGAGCATCTACTTTTCAGGCCTTGCAGTAAGGCTCCTTGATGCAGAACTTGTTGAGCTGACGGCTGGAGAGGGAAGCAAAGAGGTCAACCTTCAGTGTGCCCTATTTCTGAGTTATAAGGGTGAAGGTTTTTTGGTCAAGCTGTCACTTGTGTGGGTCTAGAAGATTTCTGCTCAAGTTGTCTGCCAGTGGGTTGAGAGAGCCTGGCAGGAATTGTGCTAACAAGTGTAGTTGCATGGCTGAGGCCATGCGCCAAAGGATCATGGCGAGCCTGCACAGAGGGTACAAGTGAGTCCCTCCCTGCTTGTTGATATACATCACAGTGGTGCTGTCTGTTTTAATCAGTAGAGCTCCCGGGAAGAGGAAGAGTCTGAAAGTTGTCAGTGCATGCTGGACAGCTAACATCTCTTTTTGGTTGATATGCAGATGTATTTGATGTGGGCTCCATTGGCCCTGTATGCACCTGTCGTCCAGATGTGTACCCCAGGCATAATCTGATGCATCTGTGGTGAGGGCCTGGGCACTGTGGGGTTGTGAGAAGGGTAGTCCCTTGTTGTGGTAGCATGCTGCTGCCCAATAAAGAAAATCTTTCCTTAAACAAGGTATCAATGGTATAAGGGTTTCCAGGTCTTGACAGTGCTGACACCAAAGGCTTTTTAGGTACCATTGTGTAGTTTCCTCATATGCAGTCTGGCATAAGGAATGAGTAGAATGCAAGAAGCCATGAACCCCAGAGTTTGCAGGATTTTCCTTGTGGATAACTAGGGTCTGATGGCTAGTTGAGATAAATAGGCTGTCAGGTAGGTTTGCTTTTCTGGTGTAAGGAATGCCATCTGAGATGCTGTGTCCAGATTTGCTCCCAGGAATATAATTTTTTGGGTGGGTACTAGTTTGGATTTCTTTTCGTTAATAGTATACCCTAGGGAAGTCAGTAGGTCCTTTACAAAGGCCAAGTGCTTGAGCAGCTTTTCCTGTCTGCCTGCCTGAAAAAGGCAGTCGCCAAAGTATGGGTAAATTTGAATATTTCTTTAGCTGCAAAATGTAATGGCGGGAGCCAGACATTTTGTGAAAACTCTGGGAGCAGTTGATAAGCCAAAGGGAAGCGCAGAGAATTCAAAGTGCAGTGATCCTGCCCTGAAATGTGGATATTTCCTGCATGATTCCCTTATTGGGATGTGTAGGTAGGCCTCTTTTAGGTCTAGAGTGGCTTAACCAAGCATCCTTGGAGAGCACAGGTAGTAGTTGCTAGAGGGTAAGCATTTTGAATTTTGATATCACCAGAAAGGTGTTTATAATGGATAAAGGATGGGGCGTCAGGTGCCCTCGTTTCTGGGTACCAGGAAGAGTCTGGAGTAGAAACCTTGGCCCATCTGCTCTGCAGGAACATGCTCTATTGCCATCAGAGAGCAGGGAAAGGACTTGCTTTTTGGCCACTGCCCACTGGTTTGGGGGAAGATCTGGGAACCCTTTTGGGGTTGGCAAAGCGTGGAAACAAAATTTGTATCCCTGGGACACTGTTGATGACCCATCGGTCGTTGGTAATAGTGACCCAGTTGTTTGCATGAAAAGAGTGTTTTCCTCCTAGGGGCACAAGCAGGTGGGCAGAGGTAAGGGGTGGAGGTGTAAAGTCATTGAGAGTTCTTACCATAATGGGGTGGCTTAGCACTCCCTGTTTTTGAGGAGGAGGAACTCCACTGCTTAGATCTCTGCATTCCCTGGGACTGCTGTCTGGGGGGTCTGCTTCCCCTGGGTCTTGGCTGAGCTAGCCTGGAGGGAGCCGGAAAGGGGCAGTGCTTGAGGGGCAATGCCTACTGAACCTCGGAGGCTGGACCTGTAAAGAGTCTGTCTGCACAGATTTAGCTTTTTCTTCCATCTTTAAGACCTCTTCTGCCTTGGTGCCAAATAAGTTGTCTTTGTTTAAGGGTGTATCCAATAATTTGGATTTGACATGGTCTGGCAAGGTCTGTTCCTTACGCCAAGCATGCCTTTTAAGGACAGAACCAGTGAATGCTGCCCTGCAAGATGCTTCTATGGCATCAAAACCACATTATAAGGTGTGCTTAGTTACTTGACTTGCAGAATGCAATAACTCTTGTAACTCTATTTTCTGCACAAGCAGGAAAAGATATTTTTGTTTGAGGAGTTCAATGGTATGTTGCTGAAATTTTAGCATATGGAACTGGCAATTTAGTGCTCTAACAGCAAGAGTAGCAGAGGTGTATACTTTATCCCATCTATCTAATGTTCAGGAATCCCTATCTGAGGGGGTGGGATTCTTTGCAGACGTTCCTTTAGGCAACTGAAAAATAAACTCAGGATCAGTAGGATTTTTGAAAAGAAATTTGAGAGAGCCAGGGACTCTATAGTTCCTGTCAGGTTTCCTGGGAGCAGGAGGGAGGGTGCCAGGAGTCAAACTAGATTCGATGAAAACATCCTCCACAACATCCTGGACAAGAGGAATGGCCAGAAGTCTGTGCTGCGGAAGATCTAAGAATTCCATGAGTCTCTTTTTAGACTGAGGGTAGTCCTCACATTCCTAATGGAAATCCTCCCTTAAGGTATGTAGAGTTTCCCCAAAGGAAAAGTCCTCGGGTGGAGAGGCTGAAGGAATGGATTCCTCTGCATCAGAAACCTCATAAGCAGAGAGGGGCTGTATTATTCATATTCAGATTCCTCAGAGTCATCAGACTTCTGTTCAAATAAAACTATTGGGAACAAATCTCTTTCTTTTGGAAGGGGTAGCTTGGCTTCCCCTGATCAGCACTATAAGGTCTTCCGCCATTTTAAGCATTTGAGACTGAGGCAAGGAAGCAGGTGTCCGAGATTGGTTCGTCCGTTTCTTGGGTGTGGTTTGTACACTGGGCCTTAGAAACTCGGTAGTTTTCGAAAGAACGGTAGATGCAAAAAAAGTAATCTGTGTCGAGAATCAGTAGTGCAAAGTACTTCAAGGAACAGTGCCTGCTCAGCAGCTCCGGACTCATCCAAGGTAGAGATATCCGCAAGATCCTTAGCTGGTGAAGACTCTGACATACCTGACTCTGAAAGGGTCTCAGTAGCAGCCTGCGAATCCACAGAAGTGGGCATCAGGGGCTGCAAAAGCGCCTTACTGAGGACCGGAAAACTGTCGACTAGCTTAACAGAAGCATCATCTGTAGGTTTGGACCTGTGCAGTCTGTCTCTTTATCCTTGCGTTTTTTTCGGAAGATCTGCTGTTGGATGGCTTACTGAAGCCATATCAAAATTCATGGACAGAGAGAAAATATCTAGCTACAATAAGGGCCCGATGACATACAGTTCTGGAGTTGAACAAAGTGCAACAGCGGGGGACATCATGGTTTGGGCCTAAGCAAGTGACACAGTAAGAATGAAAGCCTTGGTGTGGTATTTGCTTTCCACAGGCGAGACAATTGTTAACTTTTTCTGACATCAGTTAGAGCAAGAAAAAAGAATCCCCAACAGGGTACTTAGCTTAAGAAGACTTCAACTTCAATTCGGAAAATGAAAACTCAGGTAGCGGCCGACCGGCACTCATGCGAACTGCTTCTGCTTCATGTTCCTCGGCAAGAAAGACTGATGTAATGGTGTCAGCTGCCTTATTTTATACTACTGACGACCTGACATCAGTCCTGGAGCGACAGGAACCGATGTAGAAATACTAAGCCTCTGGTATTCAGGCCGACTGAGGACTACACTGGCAGGGATAACCCAAATGTGATGACTGCAACAGTGAAACACGAAGAACATCTGGGTGTGAAAGTAGAACACATGGCCAAGAAAATGCTGCCCACCAGTGTACTTACTGCAAGCTAGGAAAAGCACTGCACACATGAGAAAATGCATGCATCCATCCTAACCAAGCAATAAAGGAGCTCCATGCATCCAGGGTTGCCATAACGAGTGTGGGGATTATGCCAAGTAAAATACACAGCTGCCTCAATTACAGTCCTGAAAAAAAGATCTGATCATCAGCAAGCAACAAGAAAAAAACAAAACAGTAGTAGTAATAATCTAACTGGCTTAAACAATTGCAACAGAAAATTTTAAAAAGAGGCATAGAATTCAAAAAAGGCAAACATACTAAACAGCACAATAAGCAGGAGTCTCCTATAAAACATCTGCACAGAACACCAAATTAAACTCTCTGGTCACAAGAACTCTAAACCTCACTGCCCTTTATGATGAACTACTGCTAACAATAAATGATCCATTGACATATCACAGCAAACAAAAGAACTTAAAAAGTCTTAGTAAAGTAAAATGACAATCAATAAGCAAGATAGAACTAAACTACAACACTCTGAAAACATTTAAAGAGTAGCAGGCACTTGCAAAAAAAGTAGCTGATCAATCACTTTCCTTAAGCGTTACTAGAAATATAATCTAAAAATACAAAAAATTATAGAAACAGCAACCAAAACAGACAGACTAGAGACAAACAGATGAATGACTAGCTAGTAACAAAACTCAACTACACATGAAATTGACTCACTTTAAAAAGCTGTCACACTAACTGAATAAGCAAAATAAAATAACCTTACTTGATAGGATTTTAGCCAAAAATGTAGTGCTAAGTACTGCAGTTCCAAACTAAAGTACATTTACAAATCAGACATGTAGCACTTCTGTAGAGAGACACACCACCTGTGCATGTATGTAATACATGTACTTATAAATATGCATGTGGGTTGGTACATGTGTTTATGTGAACAAACATACATACATACATATATATATATATATATATATATATATATATATATATATATATATACACACACACACACACACACACACACACACACACACACACACACACACACACACACAAACAGCACAAAGTGTGGTTAATCAACTGAAAAGAATACACACTTGTACAAAATTGCACAAAGTCCTTGGTAAATATTTTTTCATCTGAGCAGTTATGTAGAAACAATGAAATCTGCTTCTTAGCTTCCTCTTCTCCCATTCAATTCAGTTTCTATACAGGAGTTTGAGAAGGAGCTGCTTAGAAAGACTGACTGCTATAACCCAGCGTATCAAAGCCTGTCCCTTCAAGTGGAAGTACACAAATGTGGTGTTGTCTGCAACTACCTTCATAACTGCGGGTGTCCAAATACTCCTGATGACCTGGATGGCACAGATTACAGCCAGAATGTGATAATGATGTGCTTGTTTTTGCTCTTGTAAGCCCGCCCATTAGACCTTAAACCATGCAACATATACTCCTTACTCACTGACTGAACTATCATCAGGGTCTACATCAATCGCAATGGTTTGAAAGTTGCTCCCTGGCTCAGACACATTTGCTGGGACAATCTGAATTCCATCCAAATGGCTGGGAATAATATGCAATACACTTTCAAGTGGATCCAAGTACTGTAGCCACAACCACCACACAGTGAATATAAGAATTATACACATCCCTGTTAAAATGCCATGTTTGTGATAAAAAAAAAAAAAAAAAAATGAGACCACAAAAAATCATTTCAAAACTTTTTCCACCTTTAATGTGACCCAGAACCTGTACAAGTCAATTGAAAAACAAACAAATCCATTAGGGGAAAAATATAAAAAATAAAGTACAATAAGCTGGCTGTGCAACTGTGCACAACCTTAAACTAATACTTTGTTGAAGCACCTTTTGATTTAATTACAGTATTCAGTCTTCTTGGGTAGGAGTCTATCAGCATGGCACATCTTGACCTGGCAATATTTGTCCACTCTTCCTTGCAAAAGCACTCCAAATCTGTCAGATTACGAGGGCATCTCTTGTGCACAGCCTTCTTCAGGTCACCCCACAGATTTTCTACTGGGTTTAGGTCTGGACTCTGGATGGGCCATTCCAAAACTTTAATTTTCTTCTGGTGAAGCCATTCTTTTGTTAACTTGGATGTATGCTTGGAGTCGTCATGTTGAAAGGTGAAATTCCTTTTCATCTTCAGCTTTCTAGCAGATGCCTGAAGGTTTTGGGCCAAAAGTGACTGGTATTTGGAACTGTTCATAATTCACTCCACTTTGACTAAAGCCCCAGTTCCAGCTGAAGAAAAGCAACCTCAAAGTATGACATTGCCACTACCATGCTTCACCATAGGGATGGTATTCTTGTAGTGAAGCGAAATGTTGTTTTTGCTCCAAACGTACCTTTTGGAATTGTGGCCAAAAAGTAAAACCTTGGTCTCATCAGACCATAACACATTTTCCCACTTGATTTTGGGAGACAATGTTTTGTTTTGCAAATTTTAGCTGGGCCTGGATGTTTTTCTGTGTAAGAAAAGGCTTCTGTCTTGCAACCCTACGCCATAGTCCAGACATATGAAGAATATGGGAGATTGTTGTCACATGTAGTACATAAACCCATACGTGCCAGAAATTCCTGCAGCTCCTTCAGTGTTGCTGTAGATCTCTTGGTAGCCTCCTGACCAGTTTTCATCTTGTCTTTTCATGAATTTTGGAGTGACATCCAGTTCTTTACGACACTGTTGCCCCATATTTTCTCCACTTTGATGACTGTCTTCACTGTGTTCCATGGCATATCCAATGCTGTGGAAATTTCTTTGAACCCTTCTCTTGACGGATACCTTTCAACAATGAGATCCCATTGATGCTTTGTAAACTCTCTGCGCAGTAGGACTTTTATATATAGAAACTTATGAGTATCAGGAACTCGGTAGTATCTGTCTGGTTTAGCTGGTGCTGGAGGTAAGGAATCTGGGTTTAGACTAGATTCGGAGTAAACATCATCCAAAATGTCTAAAACTGGAGGAATTGCTAGGGGTCTATGCTGTGGAAGAAGAAACTCACGGAGTCTTTTCTTGGAGTCAGAGTAATCTTGGCCTTCCCAGTGGAAGTGTTCCCAAAAGAGTAGTCTTCAGGGGGGGAGACAGAGGGAATGAACTCTTCAGCATCTGAGTCTTCATAAGGAGGGAAGAAGTAATCCTGGTCCTCAGAGTTGCCTGAGGAAATGGATGCCTGGTCAGAGGAAGGATAATCTTCCTCCAGTCTAGGCCTTTTGTCAGGTGGGGGTTGGGATCCCCTGATAAGGGTAATTAAATCCTCAGCCATCTTAAGCATCTGTTTTTTAGGCATAGAGGCCTGTGGGGGGGGGGGTGTGTGGACTCTGCTTCCTAACTTTCAAGGAAGCTTTAGCATAAGACTTAGTAGAGACAGCGGTTGGTTTGAAGACACCTTCAGAAACCGAAGGCCTATCCAAAATTTCTGGATCACCATCAGGGCTGGCGTCCGAGGGGTGAGGTGGAACCGGTTCCTGAGGCCCAGCTGCTTCGGTCTGAGAGGCAGTCAGAATTTCTGAATCAGCAGTAGTCAGGGGCTGCGTAGGCGCCTCGCTGAAAACTGGAGTACCGGCATCAGGCCTGGCTGAGGCCTCTGTAACTGGACTTGGCTAGTCTGTCCTTATCCTTGCATTTTTTAAACATTGCTGATGTCGGTTGCTCCGACGGCATGCTATAGTTAAATTTTCTGCCAAAATAGTGCTGGGCGAAAACTGCCCGACGCTTAATTGTACATTTGTTGAACCTAGCACAAAACCGACAACCAGAGACGTTGTGGTCTGGGCCTAGGCAAGGAATACAATAAGAATGAAAATCCTTATGAGGTATTTGCTTCCCACAAGAAATGCAATTAACTTTGTCTGACATCGGTCTGAGGCAAGAAAAGTTTCCCCAATGGGGTACTTAGCTTTAGAGAAGACTTCGAGCTGAAATTAGATTCGAAAATCTCAGGAGCTGGCCGACCGGCACTTGCGAACTGCTTCTGCTTCGGGCACCGCGCGGCAAGAAAGACTGAAGAAAATGGCATTGGCTGCCTCTTTTATACCCCTGTCACACTGACGTCAGGGAAGAAGCGACGACAACAGACGCCGGACCAAGGCTTTGGGATTCGGCCGACTGCGGGACCGCCTGACGACAGGATAACCCAAGTGTGATGACTGCAGCAGTATAACACGATGAACATCCATGGCTTTTGCTGTAGCAAGCAACTGAGTAAATGACAGGAAAATCCTATTAGGACAGCTGAACTTTACTTGGGGTTAATCAGAGTTTCTAACTGATGGCAGGTGTGCACCCAAGAAAACTGAATGCTGTAATTAAATCAAAAGGTGCTTAAAGTGTTAGTTTAAGGGTGTGCACACTTACGCAACCAGCTTATTGTACGTTTTTTATTTTTTATATTTTTCCTCTATCACATTTGTTTTTTCAGTTGAATTAAACAGGTTATAGGTCACATTAAATGTGGGAAAAGTTTGGAAATAATTTATTGTGCTCTCATTTTTTATATATCACAAAAACCTGGCATTTTAACAGGGGTGTGTTCACATTTTATATCCACTAAGTATCAAAAGATCTTCATGTAAAACTTCACCATAGGGACCATACGTTTAAGTATGAAGACAGGCATATATCCCAGGGCCCTTAACACCTCCAGGACCTTTAGAGAGCATCTTGCTGCAAAGCTGAATGGGGAAGACTTAAGGAGAATAGTCTATTCTAATGGAAAGGAAGACCATGTTCTTTATTGTTAGCAGTGCTCCCCGATAAGTCTACAAGTCTTCATCACTTGTTAGGTCTGACCATAAAGCAGTATTAAAAAAAGACACCAAATATCCCTTCCACATTGGGTACCTTTAGAAAATTTCTTTAAGACAAACTACCTAAGCTATACATTGTGAAGCTTCACATCCCCATCAAACCCATTTAATTCCACTGAATATGTAGAAATGTACATCACAATACCCTATCAGTATGTAAACAGCTGCACCCCCTAGGAACAAGTGCAGGGTAAACACCAGAAACAAACCCACATGATGGAAAAACATCAATAAGCGTTATATTAAAATTAAAAGAATTCTGACCAAAAGTAAGAAGAGCAACTCCCACAACGTTGGAGCCCTTGTCAAGGAAATAAACTTAGGAGCTTAATAAAATCCAATAAAGCACAGTTTGAGACAAACATAGCTATTCAAGCCAAAGACAATCACAAGGCATTTTTTTTAGTTATGGCTGCATAGGTTCATAGGTAGGTAGGTATGGGTCTATATTACTAGAAAGAACGCTTAAATGTTCGAATCCGTAAAAGTCGACCTTTACAGATCGAACACTTTAGTGTACGAAATTTTAAAAAAGTAAATAAAAACAAAAAACAATTAGAAAGGGTTTAAGCAGGGGGGCAAGCCCCCCTGCACCCCCCCGCTACTTAAATATACCAACTCTGAAATCGCACTTCAGTGAACTACACAGCGGAAATGGGAAATTTCCTATTCCCGACACTGTAGCGCGATCTTGGAGTTGGTATATTAAAGTTGGGGGGGGGGCTGAAGGGGGATTGCCCCCCCTGCTTAAACCCTTTAGGTTTTTTATTTTTTTTTTTTTGACTTGTGCATTTTTTTTTTTTTAAAAAAAGTCGACCGCTTAACTGTTCGATCTCTAAAGGTCGACCTTTAGAGATTTGAACATTTAAGCGGTCGTGCATCTAATATAGACCCTATCGGCCCAAGGGCCTAAGTAAGCCAAGCCAACAAGGATCCCTGGCTTACGCCACCCAAGAAAGTTATTTTCCTGTGCCCCTGTCGAGCAGAGCCACAGAACTGATTCCCGAGCTGTATTTCCTATTTCTCCAAAACGAAAAAAACAATACAGGCTCCGATCTGGCTAGAATAACTCCAAAAAAAAAGTTTAATGTGAAGCGCTTTTCGTCTTCCACCTTTGGAAGACTTCATCAGACAAAAGAAAAAAACTTCATACACAGTTTTAAAATAAAAATGGTGCCAAAGCACAGTAACTGGATTCAGCCACCATTCAATTAACTAATTAAATACGAAGTTAAATAATTAGAAGTGTTCTGCATCAAAAACCTTCTTCTTGTGTTAAAAAAGCTCATGTCAGCAAAATAAAATCAATCATTTAAAACTTCTGTTTAAAACTTTCATTTTAGAAAAAACAAAATGCAAAACCTGTCCACAGTTATTGACATTTTTGCTTCAGACACCGTCACCTCTTGGTGCTGTGAGCAGTAGTCTGTTGTTATATTTGTACTCATTTTATACTTATTATGTTCTTTTTTTCTTTTTACACTCCAAGCTTACATTTATAACTACGTTTTCTTACATTTATGCTTTTCATTCAGTATTTCTGTACTTTATGTTGGAGTACAGAACAAGAATCTGTCTCAGTGAGGCCCTTCTGTAGGATGTCCATATCATATGGGGGGACTTGACTATGGCTCCTAGTTTGCAGTCATCTGCAAACTTCATTAGCCAAAGATGATCTGTGTCAGCCTGTACTTCAAAGAAGTAGATACCAAACAGGAGAGGTCCCAGGACTGAACCCTGTGGTACTCCACTTGTTACTAGTTTGAGGTCAGATTTGGAGTCTGTAACTTTTACACTGTGGGTTCTGTCAGTGAGCCAGTTGGCAACCCATCTTGTGACGTAGGGATTTACACCTAGTTTAGTGAGTTTAGCTATTTCCAGAATGGGGGATGGTGTTGAAAGTCTTGGCAAAGTCAAGATAGGCTGTGTGAATCACCTTATTCTCGTCTACGGCTTTGGTGACTGCCTCAAAGAAGTCAATGAGGTTCAGGAAGAATGATCTGCCTTTCATAAATCCAAACTGGGTGGGGTCCAGAGTTTGGAGTTTACCAATGTCTTTGTTTACGAGTTCCATGATGATACATTCCATGGCCTTACAGACCAGGCTCGTCAGGCTAACAGGGCGATAGTTCCCAGACCAGTGGTGGCTCCCCCTTTGTATAGTGGGATAACTGTTGCTGTGCTCCATTCAGTGGGCACAAAACCTGATGTGAGGCTATGACTGAACAGGGTGCTTAGGTAGGGAGCCAGTTCGTTCTGAAGTTCGTGTAAAACGCAGCCTGGGGTATTGTCCGTTCGCATGGATGCTGTATTTTTGGCTTTAGAGAGTGCAGCTTTTAACTGCATAGGTGTGATTACAGGGACTCTGCATTTTTCTTGTATAGACATAGGCCCTTTAGGGGGTGAGAGGGGGATAAGTTAGCACTGGAACTTATCTGCCAGGATGTTGGCAATATCAGTTGGTTCTGTAATTTTCGTGCCGTTGTGCTGTAACTCAGAGCAGATATGGGTGTTGCCACTGACATTCTTGACAAGTATAGAATGCTTTGTGGTTGTCCGTAGAATCAGTAGCAATTTCTTTTTTTTTCTAGCTAGCTTTGGAGGATCTTATAAGGGATCTCAGCTTCTTACTGAGGCTGACCAGGGAGCTCTCCTCCACTCATGGGATTTTACTCTTTTACAACAGTTTCTTCCTTTTGTTGTAGAGTTTATTTATGGCAGGGGACCACCAGATTGGCTTCCTTTTTTGGAAGATACAGTCTTGGTTCTGTTTGGGGTAGCATGATCCATGCACTTGTGTAGGTGCGTATAGAGTGCATTTGTGTAGGATTCAGCAGTCATAACTGTATTATCCATCTGCATGGGCGTCATGAAGTTCGCCACTTCTTTCTTAAGCATGAAGTTGGCTTTGGAAAAGTTTTTTACCATGGTTTCCTTGATGGGGGTGGGGGTGGGGGTGGAATGTGGATATCTAGGGTGATTAGCTTATGGTTGGATATGACTTCAGGTGTGGAACACCGGTCACTCATTTTGGTAATGACTAGGTCTAGGATATTGTTGCCTCTGGTGGGGATGTGGATAAGTTGATCCAGGACATTGGAATTTATGAATTCCAGAAAGCGTTCAGCAAGAGAGTTGGTACATGAGTAGTCTTCCCAGTTAATGGTGGGGTAGTTGAAATCGCCCATTATTAGGGTGTTTGGTTGAACCCTAATATTTTCCAGTATATCAAGAAGAGAGTGGCAATATTGGGGCATGGTGGGGGATCTGTAGCAAGCTACAATTTGATTGCAGTTTTGCCCAGAGTTAGCTGCATGTGGATAACCTCAGATGCATTATGCTGAGCAACTAGCCTGGAGGTGTGGATATCCTTAATGAATATGGACACACCAATGCCTTTGGTGTTCTGGTCCGGGTTAGATGGTCGAAAAGTGTGGTATGAGTTACAGCCTGGTAATGCAGGGGTGCTCTCTGGAGCCTTAAACCAGGTCTCAGTCACTGCACAGATATCGATGTTCCCCATTTTAAGGAGTGCCTTGAGGGAGTGCATTTTGAGATTTACACTTTCAGCATTGAGTAGCATTACCCTCAGTTTTTGCTTGCCTGTTGCTGTTACGATGGTGAATTTGTCATTTGAACCTTGCCTAAAAAGGCATTATAGGGGCGGCAAGAGCCTTAGCCAGTATCCGGAATCTAAGAGGTGACAGGTGCAGGGTATCTCTGGAAAAGCATTGTAGTCTGTCGACCATGTCGTCCCAGGCAGACAGATACTGGATCCCCTTAGAATTACACCAGAAGCTTAGCCAATTGTTGAAGTCAATCATTTTGTCCTTGTACTGCGGTATCATTCTGGCCGATGGTAGGATGCTACTTCGGGCTAGGGGCATACCTGCCTGGGCTACAAGATACGAGATCTTCCATGTCTCTTTTCATATAGTCCAGGGAAGTACGTCTCAGGCTGTTCACACCAACATGGACAATGACAGTCATATTTGTACTTGCTGTGGAGTGACCTGAGTGCATGGGTTATGTGGCAGATCCTGACACCCGGCAGGCAGCTGACAGTAACCTTCTCCTTGTTTAGCCTGGTGAGTGCGACATCAGTGTACCTGACTATAGAGTCACCTATGACTAGTGTGTTGGGTATGTTGTTTTGTCGTATGGGCTGTGGTTGAGTGGCACACTGAGTCTGTAGGCTATGTGTCATTTGGGTTGTGTTGGGGGGTGGAGGTTGCTTGCGTTTCTGCTTTGGAGGTCTATGTTGCTTGAGCAGATTATTATTGAGAGCCTCCGCGAATGTTTTTGTGTTTCTATGCATGGATTTTGGTGATGTAGGTTTAGTGGGACTATGTGATGAGTGTGGTGTGGTGCAAGTCTTTACCTTCTCCTCTTGACTGCCAAGTTCAAGTCTTGGTTGGAAAGAGCTTTACCTTCAGTTTGGCTAGATAAGTACATCTCTCACAGGTTGTAGTGTTGGGTGGTAGGAGGAGAGGGTTTGTGTACATGAGGCAATTGCTACATTGCCCCAAGATGCCCAGATTCATCAGATAGACAGGAGAGAACACTGGGAGCCGACCCCTGGACATGCCTGAATAAAAAACTATTTTCCTCTAGACAAATGAGGAAAGAGTACAAGAGCTGTTTTTCTCTAAGCAAGTGAGGAAAGTAAGTACAAAAACTGTTTTCATCTAGGTAATGAGGAAGGTTGAGTGCTGTAGTAATCTGTAGCTTATTTAGTGCTTACAACAAGTTCTGAATAAGTGCTAAGCACGAATAGGCAAATTCAAGTGCTAAAACTAAGAATCTATATCTGAACTAGACTAGTTACAGGAAAAAAACAAGTGCAAATGCAGGCTTTTAAATCAGAAAGTTGAGAGAGATGGAAAAACTGCCCAAACAGCCAATAACTACAATTTCTGGGCCAGAAACCCCCCCTTATGTGGTAGATAGGTTATCTAGTGCTTACCACTCCCACTGATAAGCTAGCAGGCTTCCCTCCAACACAGACAGGCTTGGGGGGTTCGGAAGCTTACAAACATTCCTGGACATAGCAAATCTGTATCTGGACTAGACTAGTTACAGGAAAGGCAGGAAACAAGCGTAATTTTTTTTGTTACAGTTAAGCAGAACACAGAGATTCTAGCAACATTTTTTTTGTTTGTAAAGGAAAGGGAGAAAGGGGAAGCAGAAAATAATTCAAGGTTAGGAAACTAAGTAGGTTGGCCTTCTCAAATGTTCTCTCTGTATTAGGTAGAATGAGCTAATGACACTAGACTGGGAGGAGTGCCCCAGCTCAAATTTACAGTAGGAGCGAGCAACTGCAAACCCACTAAAGTACACTCTTTTAGACAGTAAACACTACAGAAATGTTTATCACAGCAGAACAGCAGTGAGTCACAAAATGAATGCCTTTAAACAGATAAAAGGAACAAGGAGACTCTACAGAAAGCTTTTAACTGCAAACAAATCAGTTATATGATACACTCCTTGGCAGTAAAAAGTATGCAGCAGGCAATAAAAAGTGTTAAATATAAATTGCTAGAATCAATAACTACTAAAAATAAGCAAAATAAAAACCCAGAATACTTATTGCTATATATCTCAGATCAGACTTGTAGTCAATGCCCCTCCTCCACTCAACTCAATGAGTATAGACAGAAATACTCTCAAAGTTAGAGCTTAAATACCAGAAGATACAACCTTAAACAACTTTAAAAAAAAAAGCTAAAAAGAACAAATGAGTGCTTACTCCAATCTCAAAAGCACACAGCACACCAAACAGATTGAGAGCAATTTTGCCTACACTGACGCAGAATATATAGCGAACCTACTGGCTGATAAATTTAGCTCTAACTTTACTCCCCCCTCCATCTGTCCCTAAAGATATACCAGAAAATGGCTCACCTCCTGCTATCACACAAGACCAAGTCCAAGAAATGCTAAAAATACTGCACCGATTGCTATCAATATCCCTGGATGCATCTTAAATAGCTTGAAGCATAATTTAGTCATACCCCTAACACTGTTCAATCTCAGCCTCCATACAGGATTTGTACCAAATCAATTGACAGCACCTACAGTCATTCTTCTGCATAAGGGTGGACCCTCCACAGACCCAGGCAATTACAGAACCATAACTTTGACCAGTCTCGTATGCAAAGTAATGGAAGAACTTTTCATGGAATTAATCAGGATATAGGGAACATCCAAACACTGGAACCGTCTCAGTCTGCATTCATCAAGGACAAGTCATGCTTACTAAACTGGTGATTTTTTAAATTTATTTATTTACTTGAAAAGATCACCAAAGAAAGACGAAGGAAAATGACACACATTGCATATCTCAACCACTCAGGCATAGCAAAAAAAAAAAAGGAAAAGCTAAATAAATTGGGAATAAAGCCCTATGTTACCCACTGGATTGCCAACTGGCTCACAGATGAGATGCAGATGATCAAAAAAGTACAGTTGTGTACACTTACCATAAATGCAGATGTTAAAGTGTATTCACTGTTGCAGTCATCAAACTTGGGTTATCTGCCTGCAGGTAGCCCTCAGTCGGTCTGAGTACCAGAAACTTAGTATTTCTGCGTTGGCTGCGGTCGCTCCAGGACAGACGTCAGGTCATCAGGGGTATAAAAGCAGGCAGCAGACGCCATTACATCAGTTTTTCTTGCCCCAAATGTCAGGAGCCCCTAAATAGGAAATTAAGTTATGGTGGAAAAAACACCAACAGTAAAAAGTAAATAACAATAGCCCCATAAGGGGTGAGTAATACATTTAGAGAAGTAGAGAGAGAGATTGGGGCTGGAGGGTGGGAAACCAGGACTGCAACAGTGAATACACTCGAACATCTATCCAGCTTTTCTCCCAGGGCCTCTACT